>NC_060951.1:44393725-44576225 GCF_022045245.1 Lucilia cuprina | reverse complement strand
TATAGTCTAGTCTATAGTCTAGTCTATAGTCTAGTCTATAGTCTAGTCTATAGTCTAGTCTATAGTCTAGTCTATAGTCTAGTCTATAGTCTAGTCTATAGTCTAGTCTATAGTCTAGTCTATTGTCTAGTCTATAGTCTAGTCTATAGTCTAGTCTATAGTCTAGTCTATAGTCTAGTCTATAGTCTAGTCTATAGTCTAGTCTATAGTCTAGTCTATAGTCTAGTCTATAGTCTAGTCTATAGCTTAGTCTATAGTCTAGTCTATAGTCTAGTCTATAGTCTAGTCTATAGCTTAGTCTATAGTCTAGTCTATAGTCTAGTCTATATTATAGTCTATAGCTTAGTCTATAGTCTAGTCTATAGTCTAGTCTATTGTCTAGTTTATAGTCTAGTCTATAGTCTAGTCTATAGTCTAGTCTATAGTCTAGTCTAGACTATAGTCTAGTCTATAGTCTAGTCTATAGTCTAGTCTATAGTCTAGTCTATAGTCTAGTCTATAGTCTAGTCTATAGTCTAGTCTATAGTCTAGTCTATAATCTAATCTATAGTATATTCTATAGCCTAGTCTATAGTCTATTATGTAGTCTAGTCTATAGTCTATTTTATAGTCTATAGTCTAGACTAGACTATAGATAACGCTATAAACTATATGCTAGTCTTTAGAGTAGAATATAGACTAGACTAATCCTAACCGTTTTTAGCGACTTTTGTGACATAGTTTCACAGCAAAAAAGTTAGCAACATTAAATAACAACTTTCTTTTCCTCTTTTTTCATCTCCCCTGTATATTGTCTGATCTATTTAATCACTTATACATTCTCAAAAGTATTTCCCTCATGCACTTATTTTGTAGAGTAATAAATGTATATTCTACGGTCGTCGTCCTGTTTCTTCCACCCCTTTTTCAATATTTGTCTATATGATTTTAAATTTTCACAATATTAATCCATAATAAATTACTTTTACAACTGCAGTTAGTTGCAATATATCTCTAAGCTATTTCTGAAAAAAATAGCACTTCAAAAACACTCTAACCCAACATATTTGCCAATATAATAGATGATGACGTTGGAAAATGTAGATGGAAAAATGGAGCAAAATAATATAAAAATTTATGAAAAAAAAAACAAAATAAAGAAAATTAATAGATTTTTAGAGTGCAATTGATGTGGTTTGCGGAAATTCAATTTTGTGTGTGTTTAAATAATAAAAATTTGAAAAAAAAACTATATTTTAGTGCCTTAATAAAGAACATAAAAGAGGAATAGATAAATTGATTTTTTTATGTTTAAAGGAAACATTAAATGATTAAAGTGCTTTCGTAATATTAGAAAATAAACTAGGGTTCTATAAACCGACTTTCGAATAATCGAACAATCGACTTTTTGTCGAAAAAAGTCGAAGTCGACTATTTTGTTCCAAAAAAGTCGATAACTCGACTATCGTCTGTGAAAAAGGTCGAAAAGTCGACTTTGTGAATAAAAGTCGAAAAAAATCCGAGAAGTCTGATAGTCGAAAAGCCAATAAGTCTAAAAAAGTCAAAAAGTCGGAAAAAGTCGAAAAAAGTCGAAAAAAGTCGAAAAATCGAAAATTGAAGAAACAAGTCAAAAATTTTAAAAAAGTGGAAAAAAGTCAAAAACTATAAAATAGTCGGAAAAACTCGAAAAAAGTCAAAAAATAGTCAGTAAAAGTAGAAAAAAGTCGAAAATAGCCAAAAAGTCGAAAATATCGAAAAGTCGAAAAAAGTCAAAAAAGTCGACTTTTATTTAAATGAAAAAAGTCGAAAAGTTGAAAAATCCGCTTTTCATAAAATGCAAAAAGTCGAAAAGTCGACTTTTAACTAAATGAAAAAAGTCAAAAAGTCAAATTTTCTTTTCAACTGTAGAACCCTACAATAAACATTTCTACTTTTAAGCATTAAAAGCTCTAAATTGACCATACTGGCTTGATTTCAAAAAGAAGAAATAGCTTTTTTGACATTTCTTAATAAATTTGGAAGAAAAATATTTTATCTTAGTGTTTTTTAAACAAATATTAAATATATAAATTCAATTTCATATTCATTTCTCTTTTTGCAATGAAAATGAAATTTAATTTAATCATCACATTTTTTGTTTGTCTATTGACATAATTATTCTTTTATATAAAATTTAAAACTCTGCTTCCTCTTTTCCTGCTATTATTTACTACTTTTTTATATTGTTGCAAATATATTTTTTAGCAAAAAAGAAAAATAAATAAAATACAATAGATCATACAAACAAATAAATAAATATTGCATTAGAACAGAACATTATACTCGAAATGATGTATGCAGATGATTGTTGACAATGATGATGTTGATGATGATTGTGTTTAAATTGAAATAAATTACTTTAAAGATCAAACATATTGCATTTACTTAATGCGGGCAAATATGCCAGAGATGACAATAATTTTTGTTAGTTTTTATATCAAAAATACGACCTCTAGTGGTTTAGTTAGGTCTAGCTTTCCCAACGAGAAGGTGTTACCTTGTACATTACACAGCGACAATTGGGTAGTTTTTTAGTCAAAGGTCACCATAAATGTGATTTATTTGAAAATATTGTCATATTAATAATTTTCCATATTTTCTTTAAATTAAATTCTAAAGAATATAATTGTTCAATTCACAATCGGTTTTGTACGATTGTATGTCATAATTTTTTTTATTTATTGATTTGTGTTTGTTTCAAAAAATTTTTTTGACATACGACGCTACAACAATACGACATTGATTGTGAATTGGATAAAGGTTTTTGGAAAATTTTCTTCTAAAAAGTTTCTTTAGAATTTTTTTTTAAGAAGAAGGAAATTTTCTATAAATAAATGTCTTTCTTGAAATACAAATTTTACACGTCAAATATTGACATTAAGAAGAATAATTTTGGACAAAATGGGCGGTACAGCTATAGTGGGCGTGGCACAGTTGGAATACTCAAATTTTTCGGAGGAACTTTTATGTCAATATGATTATTTATGATAAAAAATGGGCATATGAGCCGTTGGGGCATGGCAACTCCCATTTTAATTAAAAACAAAAATTCGATTATCTTGGAAACTATTCGATTTAAAATTTTTAAATTTTGAACAAAGAACTTTATCATCCCTGTTAAGAAATTGGCGGAGCGGCAATAATAATGGAAACATTTAAAAAAAAGCGGACTTTTATCAGAGAGATGGGGCGAGGGCTAAAGACCGCCATATAAAATTATTATATTATACAGTTTTCTTTATAAAAATCTATATCTTAGTAATTATTTTACAAGAAATGACTTACGCCGACAATTTTCTTAAAGTTGTACTCTTTTGAGAATAATATATAGACAATATCTTTCAAGGACAATATTCCTTAGAAAGTTGTATTCTTTTAATGATATTTTATAGGAAATATATTATTTTTAATGTTTTCTATATAAAATCTCTTACTCTTGTATATTTATCTATAGAAAGTGTGTTTATAGACAATTTTGTATAGGAACTAATTAGTTTTCATAGAAAGATAACTTCCACCATAAGATTTAGTAGACAAATTTCTTTGTTGGCAGTTTTCTGTAGAAAATTAAAATATTTCTCTATAGAAAATCAAGTTATTTTTATAATAATCTATTGAAAGCGTCTTTCGTAAACAGTTTTCTATATAACAATCTTTACTTTAGAAGTATTCTATAGACATAATTTACAAATGTGTAGTTTATAGTCTATACTCTAGTTTATAGTCCAGTCTATAGTCTGGTCTGTAGTCTAATTTACTCTAAATTTTAGTCTAGTCTATAAATTAGTCTAGCGTAAAATAAGTTTAGTCATTTAAATCCAAAAAAGTACTACTTTTGTTATTATACTTATGTAGTATTCTGTATTATAAAATTTCAATTTTCCATGCCTGGCAACAAAGCAAAACAATTAAAGAATCCCGTTACAATTGTGTGTTTAGTGTTGTACTCCCAATTGTTGTTATAAAAAGCACCTATTTAAATTATTTAGATCTAAAAAGGTTATTTCAGAATTATTTACAATAAATTGAAAATATTTATAAATATATTATATAAATTAGTAAAAAATTATTAAGAATATATGAAACTAATAAAAAATACTTTAATTGGGAAGAAGAAGAAATATGATCATTCTATAAAAAAATGTCTTGATTTTCTTAAGAAAACTTTTTATCATTTCCTAGAGGCTCTAACAAAGCCTTAAATGTTAATAAAACAAAAGTTTTATGGAATCATAAAATATACTATATTTTCGACCTTTTACTTTTTTAATGCTTTGCTATTTTTAATTTTAGGCCTATTAAAGTAAAACAATAAAACTGAAATTAAAAACAAATAAAAAAAGATTTTATTTTTGCAAAATCACTCATGTATGAAGGTTATTTAAAGATTTCTAAGAAAAAAAAAAACACTTAAAAACTTTATAAATGAACTTCTTTTCATAAAGTTAGCAACAACAACAATGAACAAATATTAGACACTTGTTTTATTGTTAACATTTTCACTAAATTTTGTTAACATTTTATACAAAAATTCAAGGTTATTACGTTTCATTGTTATTAGAGTTATTTTTTTTTTGTTCTTAAATTTAATTTTAAATAAATATTGTTAAATCATGTTTGTTATTATGTTTATTTTGTAAGAATCTGCCTTGTTGCCAAATTTCCTATTGTTTTAAAATTTCTTCTTCTTTTAACTATTAAAAGTATCATATGGCAACTCTTTTTTATTGTGGTTTCTTTAACACTCTTTGATTTTATCATACCGTTATTCTTTTTCTGTTAAGTTTGTCACCTTTAAAGTGTTGCTAAACAAATTCCTAAAAATCTCTAAAATGAAATTAAATATATTTTCTTAATTTGTTTAATTTTTTTACGCAGACTAAAAAATCGCTTTTGTTTATAGCTAATTTAAACTATTTAATTACTTTTCATGTCTAAATTGTTTTTATTCAAATTCTTCTTTTATGTTATATTTTTATTTTTGTGTTGACTAAATTGTTTTTCTCATGGCATTTTGCCATAAACTTTGTATATGACAATTTATTTGATTAGCAAAAAAAAAGACATTAAAATTATAAATAAAACAAATATGAACTAAATATGAAAAACATTTAAAAAGATTTGTTTTTTAAATTTATATCAAATTTTTATCCCTTTTCTGTTAGAAATATTCTTTATATTCTCTAAATTTGCCACGGTTTATCTCCATAGAAAAATGTATTTTAAAATTATTTCTGCTGAGAAAAAAAATAATCAATTTTATTTATGTTTCAAAATTATAAATAAATTTTATTCTTTACAAGTGTTGGTGGAAATCTATCTAGATTTTTTTCCTATAAATTTTAGAGGGTTTGTTTAATCATTAAAATACATTTAAAAAAATTGGCCTGTGTTATAAAATTTTTTAAAATTTTTTTTTGTACATTTATTGCCCCATAAATGTTTAATTGTTTTTGAAAATCAGCAAAATTATTTTAAAATTAAATATTTACAAAAATTTAAATTACTTAAAATGCAAAAAACCTAAAATTTTCCAATTGCTTTTATTTTTTACAATAACTAAAAGTATTTACACATTTTTCGCGCTTTTTACATATTGTTGAGTTGTTCACACTTGTCTAAGTTGTTCTCCAATAGACTAGACTTTAGACAAGATTATGGACAACGCTATAGATTAGATATTAGATTATACTATAGACTAAAATAGACAATAGACTAGACTATGAACTTGACTATAGACGAAGATTTAACTAAATACTACACTAAAGAATAGATTAAAGATTAGACTAAAGACTAGACTAAAGACTAGACTAAAAACTTGACTAAAGACTATACAATAGACTAGACTAAAAACTAGACAAAAGAGTAGAAAATAGACTGTAGATTACACTATATACTAGTCTATAGACTAGACTATGGACTAGACTATAGACTAGACAATAAAGTAGACTATAGAGTAGACTATAGACTAGACTTTAGACTAGACTATAGACTAGACCATGGACAAGACTATAGACTAGACTATAGACTAGACTATCCTCTACACTATAGACTAGACTACAGACTAGACTACAGACTAGACTATAGACTAGACTACAGACTAGACTATAGACTAGACTATAGACTAGACTACAGACTAGACTATAGACTAGTCTATAGAATAGACTATAAACTATACCATAGACTTGACTATGGACTAGACTATAGACCAGACTATAGACTAGACTATAGACTAGACTGTAGACTAGACTATAGATTAGACTACAGACTAGACTATAGACTAGACTATAGACTAGACTATAGACTAGACTATAGACTAGACTATAGACTAGACTATAGACTAGACTATAGACTAGACTATAGACTAGACTATAGACTAGACTATAGACTAGACTATAGACTAGACTATAGACTAGACTATAGACTAGACTATAGACTAGACTATAGACTAGACAATAGACTAAACTATAGACTAGACTATAGACTAGACTATAGACCAGACTATAGACTAGACTATAGACTAGACTATAGACTAGTCTATAGACTAGACTATAAACTATACTATAGACTATAGACTAGACTATAGATTAGACTATGGACTAGACTATAGACTACACTATAGACTAGACTATGGACTAGACTATAGTCTATAAACTTTTAAAAGGAAACGTATTAAGTATTTAAGTATTTCGAAGTTTTGGAGGGACATATATTAAAGTAAGTTTAAATTTTAAAAAAAGATCTTATAGAAATTTTTATTTAATTAAAGTAACGTTAATTAAAATTAGTTAAATTAAATCTTAAAAAAATTCCCTATTTTTAACTACTAAAATACCCTGATGTATTGTTTTTTTTTTTAATTCTATTTAGTTGTACCTAAGGTGATTTCTGGTTTAGTTTCTCTAATTTCTAAATAAATTTAAAAAATGTTTTTTTTTTTTTCTTAATTTATTCTGAGAAGTCATTTAAATCAAGTAGTTGTTGTTTGTATTAGCAAACTTATTTTATTCATGTTGTTGTTTGGGTCTGTTTTTTTTTTGGTCTTGCAGACAAACTCAATTTGTTGTGGTTAATGTAGAAAAACTGCTTTTTTATAAATAAATTTATTTGACTTGAGTTTCTTTTTTTTGCAGTTTATTTGTACAAAAGTTTATAATTTTATTTATTTTGTTTTATATTTTTTGTTGCTTTTTTTCTGCTGAATTCTTGTTAATTGATGGATGACTGAAGTTTGTTCATTGTATAATAACAATTTATATTTTTTTTTTGCAGTATTTTTTTTTTCTAAATAGTTGTTTTAATGCTGAGTTCAGGGTCAGTAATAAATAAAAGGCAAAAAAGTGACAAGTTCTTGACATAAAAAAATAGAAATAAATTTATAAATAATGTTATTTTTAAAAAGTTTTATTTATATTCTAAAAGTATTGTAGGGTCAAGGAGTAGGTTTTTTTAGGAAAAAAGTTTAATTATTTGTTATTTAGTTCATTTACCATTATTTTAGAAATTTTCCTTAATTTAATTAATAATACGAAAAATTTAATTCAATGTGATTTGTTTTTATTACAACTGGCACTTAAAAAGTCGAATTAGGTTAATGACAGTGTAAAAACGCAACCTTATGCTGTAATGGCTGCCAAGGTACCTTGAATAGTTCAAACGTTTTTTTTTTAAGTATTTTATTGCTTTTCACCATTTAAACACATACATTCCCTCAGCACTTATTGTAATTTAAAAATTACGTGTTTTCTACAAACTGTTTTTTTTTTTTCATTCAAAAACATTTTGAAATTCCAACGTGTCATGTAAACGGTAAAAAGCACCTAATACTTTTTCTTGTTGTTATTATATTAGAATTTGTAAAAAAAACAATTCACATACTCTGATGTAATATGAAACGTTATGAATATTATGAAAAAAAATAAATATTTCAAGTTGTTATTTTTTTCTATTTTTTATAGACACAAAGTACTTTATAACGCCCACTTATATGGCATTAACTAATTCCCTCTACTTTACTCTTTGAATACCAGTTTTTACACGAATAACCGTAGGTGCGGTAAAGCTAATATTGGTGCAAATGTGTGTGTGTTTTTTGTGTACCATGCAGTTTTATTGCAAACAGGTCCGGAAAACTGAAATTTTAAAATAAGAAAAAATCTGACAACCGCTTTTATACACTATTAACTACATAGTATATGGACTAGTATATTGGATAGTGAAATAGACTATAGACTAGACTATAGACTAGACTATAGACTAGACTATAGACTAGACTATAGAGTAGACTATAGAGTAGACTATAGAGTAGACTATAGAGTAGACTATATACTAGACTATAGACTAGACTATAGAGTAGACTATAGACTAGACTATAGACTGGGCTATAGACTAGACTATAGACTAGACTATAGACTAGACTATAGACTAGACTATAGACTAGACTATAGACTAGACTATAGACTAGACTATAGACTAGACTATAGACTAGACTATAGACTAGACTATAGACTAGACTATAGACTAGACTATAGACTAGACTATAGACTAGACTATAGACTTGACTATAGACTTGACTATAGACTAGACTATAGACTAGACTACAGACTAGACAATAGACTACACTATAGACTAGACTATAGACTACACTATAGTTTAGACTATAGACTAGACTTTAGACTACACTATAGTTTAGACTATAGACTAGACTATGGACTAGACTATAGACTAGACTATAGACTAGACTATAGACTAGACTAAAGACTAGACTATAGTTTAGACTATAGACTAGATTATAGACAAGACTATAGTTTAGACTATAGTTTAGACTATAGAGTAGACTATAGACTAGACTATAGTTTAGACTATAGATTAGACTATAGACTACACTATAGACTACACTATAGACTAGACTGTAGACTACACTATAGACTAGACTAAAGATTAGACTATAGACTAAACTATTGACTACACTGTAGACTACACTATAGACTAGACTATGGACTTTAAGTTAGTATATGAAATAGTCTACTGAATAGTTTATGGTCTAGTATTTTTAATAGTCTATGGTCTAGTCTATTGAGTAGTCCATAGACTAGGCTATTGAATAGTATATGGACTAGTATATTGAATAGTAAAATAGACTAGTCCATTGATTCTACTATGATCTACTTTATTGAATACTCTATGGACTAGTCTATTGAAGAGTCGATGGACTAGTTTATTGTATAGGATATTGTCTAGTTTATTGTATAGACTATTAACTAGTCCATCGAAATGGACTAGTCTTTTGAATAGTCTATGGACAAGTTTATTAAATAATATATGGACTAGTATATTGAATAGTCTACGGTCTCGTCACTAGACTATTAACACTATAGACTACACTATAGTTTAGACTATAGACTAGACTTTAGACTACACTATAGTTTAGACTATAGACTAGTCTATAGACTAGACTATAGACTACACTATATACTACACTATATACTAGACTGTAGACTACACTATAGACTAGACTATAGACTAGACTATAGTCTACACTATAGACTACACTGTAGACTACACTATAGACTAGACTATGGACTTTAAGTTAGTATATGAAATAGTCTACTGAATAGTTTATGGTCTAGTATTTTTAATAGTCTATGGTCTAGTCTATTGAGTAGTCCATAGACTAGGCTATTGAATAGTATATGGACTAGTATATTGAATAGTAAAATAGACTAGTCCATTGATTCTACTATGATCTACTTTATTGAATACTCTATGGACTAGTCTATTGAAGAGTCTATGTACTAGTTTATTGTATAGGATATTGTCTAGTTTATTGTATAGACTATTAACTAGTCCATCGAATAGTCTATGGACAAGTTTATTAAATAATATATGGACTAGTATATTGAATAGTCTATGGTCTCGTCTATTGAATTGTCTCTGGTCTAGTCTATTGAATAAACTATGGACTAGTCTATTGAAAAGTCTATGGACTAGTCTATTGAATAGGCTATGGGTTAGTTTATTAGTTAGTCTATGCTCTAGTCTATTGAATATTCTATAAACTAGACTATTGAGTAGTATATGGACTATTCTATTGACTAGTCTCCTGTCTTGTGTATTGATTAGTCTGTGGTGAGCCCTTGTCCTAGTACTGTAATCTACTGATTGATCTACTAACTAGTTTAAGCTCTAGACTATTGTCTAGTTGATTAACTAGTAGTCTCTTGATAACTTTAGGAACTAGAACCTACTGACTATGTTAGACTTTAAATTGATCTGGGTTTTAGCCTCATGGCTAGTCAATTAACAAACTTATTGACTAGACGAATTATCTCTCTATGAACGGATTTATGGGCAAGTTTATCGACTAATCTGTAATTTTAGACAAATGAGTACTAAATTTTCCATCTCTGATTGCAGTTTTTTTTTCGCTTAAAGTTAATGAATATGTTAGTATTAGTGTCTGTGTGTGTGTGTACATATAAACAAAAAATGAGTCATTTTACACATTTTGTTTATATTTTCTTATAATTTTATTTTTCCACACTGTGGCAGTCATTCTGTCAGTTGGTCTGTTTTTGTTTTTTTTTTTTCTTATTGTTTTTCCTCCACTTTTAGGCATTTCAAACAAAATGCATTAAATCAATATATATTGTTGTTGTTGTTTTACACTGTTCAGCATTTGGCTGATTGTGGATTGTGCAAAACAACACTAAAGGGGGTCAAATAGTATAAATTGAAAAAGAAAAAAGAAAATCCACTAACAATCCGTGAAATAGAGGGGGGGGGGTTAAGAGAGCACAATAATAAAAAGTTTGTTATTACTGCATTATAGTGAGTATTGCACCAGGGTTGGGGGTTTGGAATAATTACAAACAAAAAAAAAAACTTTATTTCAAGATCCATACGGAAGTGACAATGACAATAATATTTGTATTTTATATTTTATTTTATAGCTGTGCTATTTTCTCTGTGTATGGGTTTTTAATTATTTTAATATTGTGCAATGTTTTTTTTTCTTTTGTTTTGGATGATATTTGTTTATTTATTTTGTTTGTTTTTTTTTATTATTTAACGGTTTATTTGTTTAGCGATATTAGTATTTACTTATCAATATCTCTAGTGAAAAGTTTAAATATTTATTTTAAATGTATTATTTGTTTAATGTAAATGCCAAAATCTGGAATTCTTTAAAACATATTAAATGTGTTTTATAAATGGGGTTTTTAGACTTTGTAAAGAATATAAAATAAAACGTAGAATTTTTTTACAATAAAAACCCATTATTAATAAATTAAACCCCAGGGAGCAATGTACGATATTTGTACTTATTTAAATAACACTGAGCTTTCTTAATTGTTTGAAAATCTGAATGGATTTGATGTGCTAGATATGAGGTTTCATAAGAATATAGTCTAGATTATAAACTATCGATAGACTAGACTATTGACAAGCCTATATACTAGTATATAGTCTAGTCGATAGTCATGTCTTTAGTCTAGTCTATAAAATAGTTTATAATCTAGTCTTTAGTCTGGTAGAAAATATATTGTTTGTAATATCTAGTCTATAGCTTAGCTAATAGTTTAGGCTAAAGCCTAATCTACAGTTTAAAGTGAAATATAGTCTTAAAGCCGTAATACTCGGTAGTCAGATCTTACAACTTTGTCATTAAAATGTTCAGAAAATGTCTAACAATCATACGAAATTACAATTTTTTTTTTTGCAACGTTGTCAGAAAAAGCATATTGCAAGACAAAATTTGTAAGATGACTGTATTATTAGTAATTTTCTGAACATTTTACTGACAACGTTGTAAGATTTGACAACCGTGTAGTTTAGTACTTTAAAACCCTAAAAAGTATACAATTTGTTATTTCATAATTAAAATTGTCCATGCCTGACACTGATATTATTCTATCTCTCTTTCTCTCTTATTTTTAACTCAAGTAATCTCTTTGCTTAACCGTTATTCAAAGAAAAATAAAATCATACAAAATGCTGTCAATTAAGCGTTAATTCTCTATAATAAATTAAATATCTACTAAATCACCTAGACAACCTCAATTAAATCAAACAAATCTAATTAATTAAATTATTAACATTTGCTCTTACTAAATAAATTAAACTTAATAAAGATCAAACTTGTCAATACTAATTAAAATCTTTACAAACAGATAAAAATATATAAAATATTCTATAAAATAATAAGAAATTGCCAATTAGACGAAATAAAAAGAATTAATGAAAAATATAAGATTTCAAAAAAACTCTCTTAACTTATATTAAAACCAAATAAAATCTGATAATTTCTTTTATAACATTTATCGAAATGAAATAAAGTCTACGTGTTTTTTACGTTATATTGTTTAAACAAAAAAATATTTAAAATTTTAATTAAATTGGCAAAGGTATTTTTTTTTCTATATTAATTGCTAATGCAATTGTAAATACTATAAAATTAATTACACAATTATATATTTTTTATTTGTTCATTTTAATGCAATAAAATTCCAACGTCTTTTCGTAGTAGATATTATTAATACTATAGTATTTGATTGTTGTTAATAGATATAAATGAGAAATATGAGAAAAACTTTAATTATTGCCAAGCTAGGGAATTGTTTTTCAAAATACTTTTCAATATATAAAGAATCTATAGATGTGATAGCTGAGTTGCTAGGTGACATTGATTGGTACGCTGAAGTCATTTTGCTATTTATTCCCACAAATATCTTTTAAATAGAAAACTATAAAGTTTGAACATTTTTATAGTAAATTAAATCGGAATTAAACAATTGTCTAAAATTTTTTCAATTTCTTTTTAATTCTTACTCAAATTTTAATTTTATCATTTTTTAGCGATTTTTTGTTTTATAAATAGGCAACATTTTCTTTTTCTTGTTTTTTTTTTCGTTCACTCTCTCTTGCATTGTGTTACCGTTAATCTAGCGTAAAAATAAAAACTAAATAGCGCTGCCACTTGCAGCTATTTTACTTGTCAATTAAAAATCAGCTGTTTTATTCATAATAAACACTAATAAATCTTATGCATTATTAATTTTATAAAATATGCAAAGAATTTAAAATAAATTACGTGAATCACATTTACAATAGTACAAAATTGTTTAATTATAATGTTGTATAATTTTAGCTATTGTTTTTTTTATATTTAATTACGTTAACAATTGTCACAATTTTTTTTTTGCTCTAGGGAAATAATTTAAAAATTGTAATCTATTTTTAATCTTATACAAAACAATTGTGTAAATTATAATTAATTTTTTTTTAATTTCTTTTTTATTTACAGGTAAGCGAAGTGCAATTTTTGTAAAATTTACATATACGTCATAAATGTGTCAAGTCCTGTTCTCTTTACATTCTAAGAAGCGTATGTATGAATATAAAATAAATATTTTTTGTTTATCAGTTTTTATACTCTACACCACCAAAATTGGCTTATGTTATGTATACACGGTTGTTAGATCTTATAACGTTGGCAGTTAAATGTGCAGAAAATGTCTAAATTTGGACCATTATTTCACCTTTTCCTTATGTAATAGAACCTCCCAAAGAAGGACCTTTGAGCTCATTATTATGTAAAAAAAGTCAAAATAAAAATTCATTTATAAAACCTCTATTGGAATGGGCGTTTTATGGATGAATTAATAGACTTGGACATTTTTTGACTAAAAGTCGATTGTTCGAGAGTCGAGTTTTAAAACTAGAATTTTGCCTTATAGCATTTTGCTTCTATTGTGGGACATCATTGAAATGATTCTTCTTCTTCTTTTATACTCTGTCATTGATAATAAATGACTTCTGGTAAACAAACGTGTAAAACCCCAATTAAAATCCTCTGGGAAGAGATACAAAATACTATGTAAAATTATCGGCGCCGGCAGGTTATTATAAAAAATTTCGGCAGCCGTTAAAAAGTCGGTTCAATTTAGCTTTTTCTACAAAAAGCTTTTCTACGAAAGAGTTTGTTATATTAAAAAAATCTCTGTATAAAAGTCCATATATAGAAACCTGTCTCCATATAAGTTTTTTCTGCAGAAAATGGTCATTATTAAAGTAATTTCTATGAAATACCTATTTAATTTATAATAACTATCACTATTTTTATATTAGCACACTTTAGTATGGCAACTCCTTTCAATTTGCCTTAAGAATTTTTGATTAGTGGCAACTCCAAGCAAATGAGTAAATTATTTTCTGAAATATTATTAAGAAAGTTGAAATTTCCAAACCTTATTTTGCGAAAACAAATTGGTGGCGGCGCAAAATATTACCGGCGGCCAGCCACCGCCGATTTGAGCAGTCTCAGCTTGTATCTCCCTGTCTGGGTTAAAGATAAAACTGTAGAAATGGCGGGAAATTTAATTAACGTAAACATATTATAATTAATCAAATTTAAGTAGAATTTTAAGCTTTGTTGTATATACAAATTAACAATTATTCCCCTAACACTTAAATTGTTGTTTTTTTTAACAACTAATTAATCGTGTGTTTTTGCAAATTTTATTCCCCTAGCAATTAACCTAAATTTTAATTTATTTTAAATAACAAGAATAACAGCATTTATTTTATTTCACGTAATTTTTTCCTCTCTCTCTTCCCTACTCGTTATACACTATTAGTTAATAATTTATATAATAAAAAATAAACTGCACGTTTTTAAATTATAAACCATAAATTATTCAAGAGGAATCGCAAAAAAAAAACATATAATAATAATAATTGCAAATGAGGTGCGTGTTAAACGCACTCACTCAATAATTATACTGTTTGTAAATGTGTAAATTTTTAACATAAATTTTTAATTTACAATTTTAATATTTAGAACAAGTAAATTAAATCAAGGCTCTAACGCATTTACGATTTTTTTTAATGTTAAGAGGCACAAAAATAAATTTATTTAATAATAAATTTGTATTAAAAGCAAGAATTTATTTTTTCTTTAATAATTTACTTAAATGAATAAATTTTCTTAAGATGGTTAATAAAATATCACTGAAATCTTTATTTATTAAGAAGCTTCCATTAAATATAAAAAATTTCCTAGAAAAATCGCTAGATGTGCTTATTTTCAATCTGGTAGCCCACAAGTTAACAATGTTACCCATTTGTTAATAGGAATACTAAAAAGTGCTGCCCATTAGTAAATACAATTTTTTGATTTTACCAGCATTGTCAATTTAGCGTTTTTGGATAATTTTAACACGATTTCAAGTAGTTGTTGGAAAAAATGATATTTCTTGAACACAAAAGATTATTTTCTGTGTACATACTTTAAAATTTGTCATATAACCTTCAAACTGAATAAATTTTCCTAGATTCCAATGAAAACACTTAAAATACAACTAAATTCTGATAATATTTGCAAATTTCATATTATCTAATCTCGCCAACAGTTTAAATATATTACAGCTCAGCCCCCTCCCCCTAAAAAAAAACATTTATGTATAAATGAAAATAATACAATGTGTAAACCCTAAAATAAATAAAATTTTTGCAAATGATAACATATATACAATGTTTGATATTTATGGTAAAAATCTAAACTCTAACCTCTCGAACCCATTCAATTACAAATACATTCATATATATGTATATGCCTGAATAAGTAGGACAATCTGATGATGATAAAGTTGACAGTAAAATGATTATATAAACTTACAACCGTCGCCCACCAACCCATTCAACCCACTCGCACATACCACTTCCTTTCATAAAATATGCTGTAAATCATTGTGTGAAGCTGTGAAAATGTTGGTTCTATATATGGCGCCATTTTGCATTAGTTTCCAGTTAATGAACATAAAGCGAAAGTAACAACAAAAACCTTATACATATATGTATTTAAATTTTTTGTTACTAATGGTACTGGATACTGAATAATTTGTAATTTTAATGAAATTCTTTTTGATTTCCATCGTCTTTTTTTTAATGAAATTATAAATTATTATGAAGTAAGAAAGAGAGAGGAAGAAGAAGCATTTTTTGGGCACACGTGTTGGAAATTTTAGAATCAATTTTGTATTTGTAAATGTTAAAATGTTTGTGTCCTTTTTGTTGAAATTTAAAATAGTTTATTTAAGGAGGGTAAAATTATCAAACACTGTGTAGACTTGAGAATGGTCTTTCAAGCGCCCCTGAATCCGTCTTTAAAGAACTCAGGAGGCAATATTTGTATATTTACAAACACTTTGCTGAAGTACTCGAGCTATATAGTCTCTTGTCATAGTAGTCCCGTTGTGGAATGACAGGTCACCATGGGATCAATCACAATGCATATCCCGTTGAGGAAAAAGCGATTGTGGGTCTAAAGTCAATTGTGACCTTAACATCCGATGAAATCAATCTTCCGGTTTACGGGAAGGTGACTAATAGACGTAATTGGTAGTCTGAAATACACAGCCAATAAATAAGGAACCCCTTTAATGTCAGATAATATGACAAAGATACAACATCAGGTGAAATCAATCTTCCGGTATACGTCCCATTTTGGGTTACTTATCACCTGCTGAAGCGGCTAAACTAGAACCTACGCCCTATTTAGGTTTCGATCATTATCCAAATGAATTGCCAGAGGATAATGCCATGAATGATTGAATTAACTAGAATACAATATCCATCAACTAATGAAACATTCCAGTGCATTCCTTAACTTCTTAAATCCCGCACAACCAACTATTGTTTCGGCAACAGCAACTATAGGCCGAAATACCCAACAAATAAAAGAGGATATCTCTTAATGTCAAGAAAATCACCCGTATCACCGAACATCTTTTCACGTGAAATATGCACCATTTCACTTTTTATCGTTCACAAAAATTCCCTGTTGTGAATTTTGTTCATGGAATTTTGTAAACATTGAACAGCTGTTCCATACAAAATCAACAATTGTGAATAAATTGTTCACAAAAAGTTCACGATAGCAATTTTCCCTTCGAGGGAAATGGAAATTTCAAAATTTTCACTTCTATTGACGATAGGAGTGAATGTAACCTAATAATTGCCACGACAAGTTGAGTGGCTTTAAACTTGGACCTCAATAAAGTCGCGTAGCATTAAACATCACTAGAGAACTTCCTTGAAGTTAAAGGTATACTAAATCATTACTAGAGTCCGGTCAGGCAAAGAAGACTTTCCCGATCATTCAGTTGAGTTGTCAACAACACCAGTGAGTGAATCCAGACATATATGGCGTAGGATATATTAGTCTTTAAACCAACATTCTAACCCCGCGAATTTCGATTTAAATCATCGATTGATTTCTAAAGAACCTTAACCAATGGACCAGTCAGGACAAGACCTGCGGCAACTGGCCAATTGTGTTTTTGATTAAGGATAAAACTTTTTCATTATTTAAATTGTCAAATCATTGACTTTCTGTGGAAATATAATTACAAATTTATTGTATTGTAACCTAAACTACTATTTTATTTCACTCAATTCTACAAAATCCTTTATTCGCTATTTTCTCTATGAAATATGTTAAAGTATAGTGTTTCCAGGTTCACACATGATAAAACCCTTGTTTTCAAATAAAAACAGAACTTTTAAGACTTAAAACATTTCACACTTTTTTCATTCACTAACATTTTCGTCCTGGACAACATTCCACTGTTGTACATTTTTCTGATGGAACTTTGTAAACAATGAACAGCTGTTGCATACAAAATCAACTATTGTGAATAAATCGTTGACAGAAAGTTCACAATAACATTTTCCCATCAAGTGGAATGAAAATTTCAAGGGAATAAAGATTTCACTTCGATAAAGTTGAATATCTCTTTAGGAAGAACTTTAAAATATGATCTTAAATGTTAGACCGAATTAGTTAGTCTAAAGAATAAGGGGCTATAAAAGTATATGGGCGTTCCAACTATTTGATTTTCTAGAACACTTCTCAACACTTTTCAACAAAAAAGTTGTATAGTTGATTTTTCATAAGTCATTTTATAGAACATTAGCACTTGGTCTTTTATTACACCAACAAAAAAATTGCTTTTTACACAAAAAAATATATTGCAAAAATGTTTAAATAAGGTTTTAAGTGTCAAGTACTAAGCAATAACAAAAAAAAAAAGTAAAAACAATAAAAACTAAAATAAAAAGGCTGTCAACAAAAAATATTTTTTTCTTCTTGTTTATGCAACACTAAACAACAAGTGCAACTCTGACTCAGACATATACAAGCACTGTCACACGTTATGTTTTATAAGTGGAGAGAAAAAGAGGAATAAGCAAAAAGAAAAAAAAAACAAAACCTCAACAATCAATGCACACACGCATCTACTCTGTAAATATTATTCACATGTAGGCATGCACGATGCATACATGGTTTACAAGAAAAACATTTTCAAAATTTATGATGTTGATGACAACAAAAGACATTATTGTGTTTTGCGTGTGTTGTTATTATTGTACATTAGATTTTTTTTTGTTATGGTGGCCTCCTTTACATGCCATCATCATCAGCAACAAGAACAACATCATCCTCTCTACAACACGCAGAGTAAAATGTTGTCAATTTTAATATTGGTGTTTGTTCGGTTGGTTGGTTGGTTGGTTGGCATGACTGGCAGAGAGCTCTGTTTGTTTTCATATTGTTGTTGCTAGCTGTCACTGGCTTGTTTGGGTTTTTTCTTGTTGTTTTTGTTGAGATCTTGTTACCAACTACCGGTGAAATGTTTGTTGTGGTGTTTTATACAAAAAAAGCAAATCAAATTTTTTATATATAAAAAAATAAATTAATAAAAAGGTACAAAACCTGACTTGGTTGTTGTAAAGTAAACAACAAAAACAACAACATAAAGATCAAGTTATTGTGAATTAAACTGGAAAGACTACAAACAACAACAACAACTTTGGTGTTTTTTGCAGCAACGAAAATTGTCAGCTCATATCAAGTGTTGTTTAACTTTGCACATTTTTTGGTCGATTTTTTTTTTTGAAATTTAAAACTGGTTTTCTTGATTTTGTTTTTTTTATAAGTATATTTTTAATAAGTGCAGTTCAAACCGGTCATATTTCATTTTTATTTAAATTTCTGTTTAAATACTTAAATTATGATCATATTTATTTATTTAACTTGATGATTAATAGATTTTCTTAGTATAAGTATTAAATGATTAAAAAAAAACAAATATATAAATGCTTTAATTAAATCGTTTATAAATATCTTGTTTGATTAAATATTTCAAAATTTTATAAGTAATTGATGGGACAATCAATTATCTAGTTAAAACTTGTTTTTGTTTTATTTTAAATTAAAAAAAGTGGGGAAATGTGCAATTTTAGAAAAAAGGGGAAATTTTTATAGTGAAATACATATTTTCTTAATTTAAACAAAATAAAACATTAATCAACTAGACGCTAGATGAAAATAAGAGCCTAAAGTCTAATCAAAATCTAGACTAGACTATAAGGCCAATTATGAAAATAAATTTACGGGAGTTAATTCCCTCCAGCAACAGTCTATGAACTAGCCTATAGATTCGTGTGTTCATTATAGACTCAACTATTGACTAGCCTATGTACGAATCTATAGACTAGTCAATGGGCTAGTCTCACAACTGTTCCATAAATTAGTATATAGATTACATTATAAATAATAATATTTTGCGTTGTCTATAAAGCCGGCTTTACACGATCACACAAGTAATATGATCTGTCAAAATTTTGTACAGAAGAGTACGGATGTGATCGTCTAAACGCAGTATGTAATAAAACCATCACACATTAAGAGAGAATACGAATGGAAAATTTGACAGTCGTATGGCTCTTTTCATTTTTTGAAATGATTAAAAAAACGAGCAGTTCGCATTAGATCAGAAATGTTTTTTTATTGAAACACATACAAAAAAGTAAAACAGCTGTTTCCATCTTACTTTTTTATTGTTTTATAGGAACCAATCGTGCCCTTAAGCAAATCTCTTTACTAGAATCAGCTATTGTGTAGACATGTACCAATTTTTCCGTTCCTAATGTTGTAAATCATCACAAACTAGCAAAAAAGAACTTTTAAAGAGGCGAAAAGAAGTAGAATTTACTCCATGGAAGTACTTAAAAATACCTGAAGAAGTGATATATATGTACCTTTCATTTTAAACAAAAATGGATTATTTTCGCTTCTTTGGAAGCTATTAAAAATTACTTCCACAAAAGGTAAACAAATTCAATAAGTGCTACTTTTGAAGTGATGATAAATGTTTTCTTTTGGAAGTACTTCGTTTTATTTTTGCTGAGAAGTATATCCAAGTTCCGACTAAGTTAAATATCAATATTAAATCTTCCGTACTATGTATAACCCCTTAATTTCTACGGAATTCTCTTCTTTGCTTAGATATGTACATAATATTTTTTGCATAACAACTGGCCATGTGTGTTGTTATTTTTATGCGAAAAATAAACATGTGTTTAATAATTTTTACAAGTTAAAAATTTCTGGAATCACAACAATTTGTTTAAAATGTGTAGTTTTCTGACTAAAGATAATAATAGCAATTAAGCGAAAAAAACTTTGTTTATTTAAGAAGAAATGATGATGGGAAAAGTAAATAAAAAATCCAGAAAACTTATTGAAACACATGTTTTGTTTAAAAATTTAACAACAAAAAACTAAACGAACATTTTTTTAGAAACTTTAAATTTTAACAGTTTATTCACTAAACTTTAGTTTAATAAGCATCACTGATTTAAAAGGAATGATGCCATATGGGTATTATTTTCGAACTTCACATAGCTTTTGCAGCTTGAATACAATTAAAACAACGCGACGACAAATGGCTATCAGTAAGAAAAATTTCTTTGTGTTTAAGTAAAAACTATTAAAAATTATCTAAAATTTGAATTTTTCTGCTTAAAAAAATAGCAATTTTACTTTTTATTTTAGATTTAGTTTTTCATTCATTAAAAGAAAATAGGCAACGTTGCCTTTTTGCACATAGCGTTAAATTTTCATTAAAAAGCTTAAATTTAACATAATAACAACAAAGACATTTAAAGCCATAATTCTCAGCTGGTTTATTTATATATACATACATAAATAAATTTATGTATTGTATATAAAGAAAACAACAAATAACATGTCCGCAAATAAAATTTATTGAAATTTGTTTGCATTGAAAATGTTTGTTTTTCTACGAACTCTCATTTATATGTACAAATTCTTGTACAAATAAACAGAAATAATTTATATGTTCATATGTATGTAAAAATGTATATAAAGTTTCTTATATACATTTGTATATATTTACAAATTTATGTACTAACAAGGATAAAGTTTTTATATACTTTTTATGTGCGACTGCTTTTTGTTGTTGTCAATGAAATTGCCAAAACCACTGACAGTTTTTATACCATACAACAGAGATTCAAAACGAAACGGCTAAAATCGGGGGCTGCTGGCCGCCGTTAATATTTCACAAGCCGCGCCGCCGCCGACTTCTTTAAGGACAAAAGCTAAGCTGGCTTAAACGTAGCCGGTGATAAATATTGGAGTGGTACATGTATTTCGGAAAATTATTTCACTATTTTGAACGGAGTTGCCACTATTTTAAATTCTGATTGCAAATTGAAGAGAGTTGCCACACAATATTGTGCTAATATAAAAACGGTAAAAACTATTATAAATTTCTATTTTCTGCAGAATAAAACTTATATAGAGACAGGTTTCTATATAACAGACATTTTTAAGTAGTAGCTCTATAGTTAAAACGAAAGTCGACTTTTCGACTTTTTGCATTTTATGAAAAGTCGACTTTTCGACTTTTTGCATTTAGTTAAAAGTCGATTTTTCGACTATTTTCATTTAATTAAAAGTCGATTTTTCGACTTTTTCCTACTTTCCGACTTTTTTCGACTTTTTCCTACTTTTCGACTATTTTTGACTTTTTCCGACTTTCGACTATATTCGAATTTTTCCGACTTTTTTCGACTATTTTCGACTTCTTTCGACTATTTTCGACTTTTTCCGATTTTTTTCTTCTTCTTTTGATTTTTTCCGACTTTTCGACTATTTTCTACTTTTTCCGACTTTCGACTATATTCGACTTTTTTTTTACTTTTTCGACTATTTTCGAATTTTTACGACTATTTTCGACTTTTTCCGATTTTTTTGACTTCTTTCGACTTTTTGACTTTTTTCGACTTTTACTTACAAAGTCGACTTTTCGACTTTTTTCATAGACGATAGTCGAGTTATCGACTTTTTTGGAACAAAATAGTCGACTTCGACTTTTCGACTTTTTTCGACAAAAAGTCGATTGCTCGATTATTCGAAAGTCGATTTAAGGTTAATTTCTGCAGAAAAAGTTCAATTGAGCCGACAATGGTTGCGCCGCTGCCGCCGATCATTTTGGCTACGGCTTGTATCTCTGTCGTACAATATCAATTATAATTTTTTGGAAAAATTTGGAAGATATTAGGAAAATCAAATAATTGTTGTTGTATTTTAAGCAATTAGATTTTAATTTAATTTAGAAATAGTTAATTTGCTTTAAAATTTATTTAAGAAGAAAGCCAATGGTCACTTTTTTGTCTCAATCCCTTTTTTTTGGTTATATTTTGTCAACATAAACAGTATCTAAAACAATGCTGCCATTTGTTTGTAATGATTAAGAAAACTTTTTTAAAGCGATTTAAATAAAAATACATTTCTGTTAAATATTTTAAATAAAAACACTCAAAACTAATTAGACACTCTTCACACTTCTAACTTATGTTATAAGTTTTCAATTCTTTCCCATGTAAATATTTAAAATTTACCAACAACATTTTTTTTATAGCGTAAAATCAGCAAAACTTCTTCCTCCCATATAATTTCTATGGCTTTAAGTTTATTTTCATAAAAAAATAGTAAGTAATATATTGAAAGAAACTTTATTCCTTTTCTTTTCTTCTTTTATACATAGAACTTTGAAAACATATATAAAGTTTCACTAACTAACTTTATTGTATGAAGAATTCGATATATTCATGTATTGGGTTGGTTAAAAAAAGTTTCTTTAAAAAATAAGTCTTGAAAACTAATTTTTTTCTGCTGCTTTACAAAATATTTGACATTCTTAAAAATTTCATTTGTATTATACTACAACCGCTCCCTATATGCTGCTGCCACTGTTAAAAACTTTCTTTATTTAATATTGAAAATAGTTTTAACTATTTAACTTTATTTTTTTTTGGATTTTGTGGATTTTCTTTTCATATTTTATTTCATTTCCAACTTTAAGAAGCTTATGTTATGTTGATTTATTTCTGGCTAAAAGTCTAAAAGAAAGAAAGCATGATGATGTTGAAAACAAAAAAACACTAAAACTTAAATGAAGAGAAATTCCCAGGGCTTAAAAGTATTTAGTATATCGTCGTTGGTCCTATAAAAGAGTTATGTGCTTTTTCTTTGATTTTAAGGAGAGTAAAAAAAACTGTTACTTTTTTCTCTTATTTCTCGAACTATTTTTGTAATTATATATTTTGTGCGATCCTAAGCCCAATTATTCCAGAAATGTTGTAAATACATTCCAGAATAATTCGCCATTTCTGATATTTAATAAAAGCTAACGATATATTGACAGGATAATAACAAAGCTATACAAAATTTTCACATGACTATTTTTGTTTTACCAGCGACTATATTAAAGGACGTTAAAATTAAGTAAAAAGTATATAATGGATTTTTATCGTATTTCTAGATGTAGTTGATGGGGTTTTTTTCATATATAACAAAAATGTATATATAAAATGTATTTATATACCTATAGAAATTTAAAACAACGTGGTTCTTTTCATTATTTGAAGCATTTGTTTGGGAAGTAGGCGAAGTAATATATTTGGAAACATTTCCTGTGTAAAAACAGCAAAACTATAGTCTAGACTATAGAGAAAACTGAAATCTAAACTTTGGGTTATGGACTAGATAACTTTCTAGTCCATAGTCTGGAATATAGAATTTATTATTGCCTAAGCTAAGCTATTGTGGACTAAAGACGAGACTGTAGATTTTGCATAGTCTGAACTACAGAGTAGACTATTGTTTGGACTACATACTATGGTCTGGAGTATAGAATAGATTTTAGTTTAAATTATAGAATAGACTATAGTCTAGACTATAGAGTAGGCTGTAATGAGGACTATAGTTTATTCCACATTAGTTATAATATACTAGAGTATGGACTAGATTAAAGACGAGACTATAGACTAGAGTGTATACTAGACTATAGATTACACTATAGACTAGATTTTAGACTATAGACTAGATTATAGACTGGATTATAAACTATACTATAGATGAGAATATATACTATACTATAAACTAGATTATAAACTTGACTATAGACTAGACAATAGACTAGACTATAGACTAGAATATAGACTAGACTATAGACTAGACTATAGACTAGACTATAGACTAGACAATAGACTAGACTATAGACTAGACAATAGACTAGACTATAGATTAGACTATAGATTAGACTATAGACTAGACTATAGACTAGACAATAGACTAGACTATAGACTAGACAATAGACTAGACTATAGATTAGACTATAGACTAGACTATAGACTAGACTATAGACTAGACTATAGACTAGACTATAGACTAGACTATAGACTAGACTATAGACTAGACTATAGACTAGACTATAGACTAGACTATAGACTAGACTATAGACTAGACTATAGACTAGACTATAGACTAGACTATAGACTAGACTATAGACTAGACTATAGACTAGACTATAGACTAGACTATAGACTAGACTATAGACTAGACTATAGACTAGACTATAGACTAGACTATAGACTAGACTATAGACTAGACTATAGACTAGACTATAGACTAGACTATAGACTAGACTATAGACTAGACTATAGACTAGACTATAGACTAGACTATAGACTAGACTATAGACTAGACTATAGACTAGACTATAGACTAGACTATAGACTAGACTATAGACTAGACTATATAGACTAGACTATAGACTAGACTATAGACACTAGACTATAGACTAGACTATAGACTAGACTATAGACTAGACTATAGACTAGACTATAGACTAGACTATAGACTAGACTATAGACTAGACTATAGACTAGACTATAGACTAGACTATAGACTAGACTATAGACTAGACTATAGACTAGACTATAGACTAGACTATAGACTAGACTATAGACTAGACTATAGACTAGACTATAGACTAGACTATAGACTAGACTATAGACTAGACTATAGACTAGACTATAGACTAGACTATAGACTAGACTATAGACTAGACTATAGACTAGACTATAGACTAGACTATAGACTAGACTATAGACTAGACTATAGACTAGACTATAGACTAGACTATAGACTAGACTATAGACTAGACTATAGACTAGACTATAGACTAGACTATAGACTAGACTATAGACTAGACTATAGACTAGACTATAGACTAGACTATAGACTAGACTATAGACTAGACTATAGACTAGACTATAGACTAGACTATAGACTAGACTATAGACTAGACTATAGACTAGACTATAGACTAGACTATAGACTAGACTATAGACTAGACTATAGACTAGACTATAGACTAGACTATAGACTAGACTATAGACTAGACTATAGACTAGACTATAGACTAGACTATAGACTAGACTATAGACTAGACTATAGACTAGATTATAGACTAGACTATAGACTAGACTATAGACTAGACTATAGACTAGACTATAGACTAGACTATAGACTAGACTATAGACTAGACTATAGACTAGACTATAGACTATAGACTAGACTATAGACTAGACTATAGACTAGACTATAGACTAGACTATAGACTAGACTATAGACTAGACTATAGACTAGACTATAGACTAGACTATAGACTAGACTATAGACTAGACTATAGACTAGACTATAGACTAGACTATAGACTAGACTATAGACTAGACTATAGACTAGACTATAGACTAGACTATAGACTAGACTATAGACTAGACTATAGACTAGACTATAGACTAGACTATAGACTAGACTACAGACTAGACTATAGACTAGACTATAGACTTGACTATAGACTTGACTATAGACTTGACTATAGACTAGACTATAGACTAGACTTGACTATAGACTAGACTTGACTATAGACTAGACTATAGACTAGACAATAGACTAGACTATAGATTAGACTATAGACTAGACTATAGACTAGACTATAGACTAGACTATAGACTAGACTATAGACTAGACTATAGACTAGACTATAGACTAGACTATAGACTAGACTATAGACTAGACTATAGACTAGACTATAGACTAGACTGTAGACTAGACTATAGGCTAGACTATCGACTAGACTATAGACTAGACTATAGACTAGACTATAGACTAGACTATAGACTAGACTATAGACTAGAATATAGACTAGACTATAGACTAGACTATAGACTAGACTATAGACAAGACTAGACTATAGACTAGACTATAGACTAGACTATAGACTAGACTATAGACTAGACTATAGACAAGACTAGACTATAGACTAGACTATAGACTAGACTATAGACTAGACTATAGACTAGACTATAGACTAGACTATAGACTAGACTATAGACTAGACTATAGACTAGACTATAGACTAGACTATAGACTAGACTATAGACTAGACTATAGACTAGACTATAGACTAGACTATAGACTAGACTATAGACTAGACTATAGACTAGACTATAGACTAGACTATAGACTAGACTATAGACTAGACTATAGACTAGACTATAGACTAGACTATAGACTAGACTATAGACTAGACTATAGACTAGACTATAGACTAGACTATAGGCTAGACTATAGACTAGACTATAGACTAGACTATAGACTAGACTATAGACTTGACTATAGACTAGACTATAGACTTGACTATAGACTTGACTATAGACTAGACTATAGACTAGACTATAGACTAGACTATAGACTAGACTTGACTATAGACTAGACTATAGACTAGGCTATAGAATAGACTATAGACTAGACTATAGACTAGACTATAGACTAGACTATAGACTTGACTATAGACTAGACTATAGACTTGACTATAGACTAGACTATAGACTAGACTATAGACTAGACTATAGACTAGACTATAGAATAGACTATAGAATAGACTATAGACTAGACTATGGAATAGACTATAGACTAGACTATAGAATAGACTATAGACTAGACTATAGATTAGACTATAGACTGGACTATAGACTAGACTATAGTTTAGACTATAAACTAGACTATAGTTTAGACTATAAACTAGACTATAGTTTAGACTATAGACTAGACTAATTATAGACTAGACTATAGACTAGACTACAGACTGTACTATAGACTAGACTATAAACTAGGCTATAGAGTAGACTATAGACTAAACTATTGACTAGACTAGAGACTAGACTACACTATAGGCTAGACTATAGATTAGACTATAGGTTAAACTATAGACTAAAATATAGTCTCGACTATACAGTAGACTATAGACTAGACCACACTATAGGCTAGATTATTGACTAGACTATAGACTACACTATATACTAGACTATAGACGAGACTATAAACTAGATTGTAGACTAGACAATAGATTATATATTAGATTGTATACCAGACTATAGATTACTTTCTTACCTAAGGTCTGGTGTACAAGCTGACTATAATCTGAACTATACACTTTACAATAGTAATTACTGCATACTATAGTCTTAAGGTTATCCTAAGGTCTGCAGCAATGGCACCTAAATCCTTCAAGTCATGAAAACATTCTTATTGACATCCTTCTCCCTATTTTTGCACATGCGCCCAAAATGAATTATTTTACTCTATACAGTATAGTTTCAATATAGTTCTTTTTTTCCATTTTACTCTCAATCAAACAAAAATGGAAAACAACAAAGACAACGTCAACAGACCTTGTTATAAAGCAGCAAAAACAACAACAACAGCAATCAGCAACATTTACATAAAAACATAGGGAGAAGTAGAATGAGCCTCCCACAAGCCGGTTATATATAAAGGATAATACATACATACATACTTATAGTACATACAAATTTATAGAATATTCTATTCCCTATGGTTTAAGTAATTTGTATAAAGAAGAAGAGTCTATGTTATATGTATGTATGACAATGTATAAGGTGTGTGTTGTATATACATATTTACATACTATATATAAATGAAATTTTATGTACTACTTACATATGGATACATACATACAACAATATACATATATAAAAATGTATAGCAAATTGTTGTTGTCTGTAACATGAATAACAAAATCATTGTGTAGTCAATATGTACTATTTGTGTGAATATGTATGTATGTTAGTATCTGTTAGTATACAAAATTACGAATATATCTCCATTATGTCTGCCTTTGCCATATACTTGCAACAACAACAACAAATATAAAATAGAAAATACGATAAGCAAATGGACGTTGTTGCTGTTGCTATTGCTGCTGCTACTGATATTTAAAATGTCAGCAACAGCAATTTTCTGTTTTATATTGTTTTTATCGATTTTTCTTTCTTAATGTTTATTATTTTTTTCTTCTTCTTGTTATTTTCCACATACAGACGTACATGTATGTATGTTCGTTTATGCATTAAAAGAGCAAAAAAAACAAAATTTTATAAATAGTAGTTGATTATAGTGGAAGTAGTAGTTGCAAGGCAGCAAAGTTTTTTCATTATTATTATTTTTTTTGTTAATTGTTCTTTATTTACATAAATATGTA
Source organism: Lucilia cuprina (assembly GCF_022045245.1). NCBI lineage: Eukaryota > Metazoa > Arthropoda > Insecta > Diptera > Calliphoridae > Lucilia > Lucilia cuprina. Next base: position 44,547,420 of record NC_060951.1, on the reverse strand, counting down.
TGTATATGTGCTTTTTTAGTAGCTGCAGATGTTTAAAGCATGTATGTATATGTGCTTTTTTAGTAGCTGCAGATGTTTAAAGCATAAAGTTTTGTTTTTGTTTTTATCAAATTAAGTAAAAATTTTAAAGAAAATAATAAAAACAAGTTAAATCAAATCAATTTATAGTTTTTGAGTTTGAAAGAAATTTTCTTGTTTCAAAAGTTTTTGAGATGTCAATTTTCTGGAACTGGAATCCAAACTAGATTAAAGACTTGTTAGAATACTATAGAATAGTTTTAAAATAAATCTAGCTAAAATGTTATATATTTTTTTGACGTTTATTTTCAAATCAAAATGTTTGCTGGTTTATAACGATTTATTTACATATTAAATTTATATAGGCTCAGACTTTAATAATTTTTATTTTTTAAATGACAGTTACATTGAATGACAGCTAATACAATTATTTGTAAAATGAATGATGTACTCTTTTTTCCTTTATTCGTTGTTTACTTTTCTGACAATTATTAAGAGTTGCCATATTTTATTTATACCTAAAGATTAGGAAAATTATAAAACTACCTCGGGACTATAGACAAGATTTTGGATAAAAGACTTAACTATATTATGGACTATAGACAAAACGATAATATGGATTAGAAACTAGTCTACACTTTTGACTAAGTCTGTACCATAGATATAGCTATTCTATAGAACATAGGCTAAAATATAGCCTGGACTATAGACTTGACTATAGTCTAAACTATAGACTAGACTGTTGGCTGGACTGTAGACTAGACTAGAATATAGTCTTGAGTTTAAACTTGATTTTGTCTGCACTATTGACTAGACTATTAACTGGATTATAATTTATACTTTATCCTACACTATAATGTAAACTATTGACTAGACTTTAGTTTGGACTACCAGATAATTTATAGTCTAAACTGTAGACTATAATTTTAACTATAAATTATTGCGTGAACTAGAGGCTATTTAGACAAAAGTTGAGACAATAAACTAGTCCAATTTTTAGATCATAGGCTAGTCTTTTTGAGTTAGGATTATAGACTAAACTAGACTGAAGTTGGACCTAGACTATAGTTAGGATTAATTTTCACGTTTTGTCTTCAGTCGGGATTACAGACTAGACTATAGTTAGGACCACTGACTAGTCGAAATTTATGACTATATATTTGACCTTAGGCTATACTGTAAGCTGGATTATAGTCTGGAGTGTAGACTTGATTATTGACTAGACTATTTTTTGGACTATTGTACTATAGACTATATTCTGGATTACAGACTAACGTGATTATAGCGTGAACTAAGACTAGTCTAGAGTTTTGACTGTTGAGATTACAGACTAGACTATAGTAAGGTCCACTGACAAAATAATAATTGGGACTATATATAATTGGACTAAAGACAATACTATAATCTTGACTATAGCTGGAACTGTAGTCTGGACTATATACTAAACTGACTGGTACCATATACTGAAATATTGACAAAATATCTACAATCTGGCAACTCCTTTTTTATATTAAAATTATAATATTTCACATTTTATTATTTATATTTCAAATGCTTTTTTATTAAATTCTGATAAATTTTTTTTTCTATTTGTTGTTATTCTATATGTATTTTTTTTATTAATGAACATTATTGTACTTTTTTTTAGCCACAAAATTCCTTTGAATTTTATTGTTTAATATTTATTTAATGGAGCAAAATTACGTTTTCTTTGTTAAATGTGTATTTGTTCTAATACGGAAGAAAAAGTTCATTAAATATTTATTTTAAAAATTTATAACAAAAAAAGAACAAACAGTCATTCATTCATTATTTATTCGTAAAATGGCAATGATGAATCTTTTTTAATTGATAAGGAATATATTATTCTTTTAATGTTTTTTAGAAATTGCGTATTAATTTTTAAGAAATTCAAAGGAATTTTTTCGTTAAAAGGGGGGGAATTTTTATAAAATTTATAGAAAATAATTCGAAGAAAAAATATTATATATTTATTAAAAAATATATTTATTAAGATTAAGGTTAAATATTTATATTTCAAATTTGTTTTTTTTTATTGAAATTTTCATTATATCAAATTTGTATAATCTTTTCAAATCTTTTTATTTCTATAATCTTAAGAGAATTTTTGAAAAACGTCTGTTTTATATTGTATGCTCTTTAAGTAATCCTGTCTTATCTTGTCTTGTATAAAAGTCAGTTGGTTTAACTTTTTGTATAAAAATATCAAAAATATATTGATTACTTAAAATTTTGTATATTCATAACAAGTAGGAAAGTATATATAACAAGTATAGAAAGTAGTTATATAAACTAACTTTTATGTTGAATATTACCATAATTTCAACACATTTAAGCAATTTATTCATAAAAAAAACAAAAATTTTGTAATGAGGCTTTATATAGGTCAAATATGGGCCGATTCTCGGTAAATTTGGGAAAAGGATATATATTTTTAAATAACAGTTAGTTTTGTTGAGTTTCATTGCAATACAAATGGTTACAAGTCAATTTTAGACGTATAAGACATTTTTTGAAGGGGGGTTTGTATGGGGTCTAGGGTCAAATAAGAGCCGATCCTTACGAAAATCTGCAGTGTCATTTATACTTATACAAATCTTATGTGTGTCAATTTTTAGAGAGATAGTAGAATATTTGACGTAATTATGGCATAAAAAGTTCAAATCGGGAGGTACGGTTGTATTGGGGGCTAGGTGAAATAATGGACCGTTTTCAACCATTTTCAATAGGCTTAGTCCCTGCGCCAAAAAACATGCTTGGTCCAAATTTCATCAAATTATCTTGAAAATTGCGGCCTGTACCTTACGCACAAGGTTTACATGGACAGCCGGACAGACAGACGGACGGACGGACATGTCTTAATCGACTCAAAAAATGATTCTGAATCGATCGGTATACTTAAAGGTGGGTATTGGACCAATATTTTTGTATGTTACAAACATCAGCTCCCCACTATAGTGGTGTAGGGTATAACAAGTTTTCAAAAGGAGAAAAGAAGCAAATATTTAAAAATTTAATTGCACTTTGACGTGTTTGGCAATGCGCTTACAACAAATGGCTTCTTAACCAAATTAAATATCATGTAAATCCGATAAAACATAGAAAGAAATTTTCTTTTTAATGACATTGACTAAGAACCTTAAACATGACATAAAAATGTGTAATATTAGAACAAAAAATGTATGAAAAAGAGAAAAAAGGAAAAGATTAAAAGTAAATACTCTATTATAAAAGTTGTAGCGATTTTATTTAAGATTTCAAATGAAAATAAGTTCAAATTTGAAATGTTTGAATAAAACATTTAAGACCACACTTTAGTGATAATGAAATTATAAACTAATAGCAGATTATTTCAAAAACAGTCAAAAAATTGATGGTACGTTTTATAAAATTATTTAGATAAATCTGGCAATTATTTTGGTATGGCAACTCTATAGACGTATTATTTTTACAAAAAATCTAAATATTGCAATTCTAGCGCTAAATTATTGTTAATCTTTTAATTTAAGTTTGTTTTTTATTCATTCGTTGCCGTTTGCCGTTAGTGGTCATGATTGTAAATAAGCTCTTACGGTACTTTATTTAAACAGCTGTTTTTGAATATAACAAATACAGCAATTGCTGAGACATGTGATTGAAAAATTAAAATATTTTCTACAGATTATCAAATATTTGTTTTCAAATAGAATTTTTAATATTTGAATACATTTAAAACTCTGCAAGAATAACGAAAGTAATAATAAATTGTATACTTAAATATTTACACTCTACTTAACAATCTAAAGCCATTTACAACACATGACCTATGATGAAATTTTATATTGCCAAAAAAAAAGAAATATTCCAAATTGTTAACGTTAAAAAATATATATCTTAGCACTTTTTGTTTTCTCTACTAGACACTTGTAGGGTTTGCATGCTGCAGATAAAGGAAACAAATTTCTCGGAAATTTCAAATTTTTTTTAGGAATTTAAAAATTTTGGTAATGAGTGTATACTCAGTATTTTCTAAAATTTTAAGAATATATTCATATAACTTAAATATTCCAAAAATTAAAAATTTTCTTAATTTTTCGAATTTTAAATTCAGCCATTAATTTTCATTTAATTTTATATAAATTTTGCTGAAATGATTTAGATAACTGTTCATAAAGTTGCCAAAAACTCCGTAATCTCTTAATACAAAAAAATCCCCTCCCACCAAAAAAAAAAAATACAAAAACCCCTTAAAACTAGGGTTCTATAGTTGAAACGAAAAGTCGACTTTTCTACTTTTTGCACTTTTTGAAAAGTCTACTTTTCGACTTTTTGCATTTTATGAAAAGTCGACTTTTCGACTTTTTGCATTTTATGAAAAGTCGACTTTTTGCATTTAGTTAAAAGTCGATTTTTCGACTTTTTTCATTTAATTAAAAGTCGATTTTTCGACTTTTCGACTTTTAATATTTTATAAATAGTCGACTTTTTCCGACTTTTCGACTTTTTTCGACTATTTTCGAATTTTATTTACAAAGTCGACTTTTCGACTTTTTTCACAGACGATAGTCTAGCTATCGACTTTTTTGGAACAAAATAGTCGACTTCGACTTTTTTCGACAAAAAGTCGATTATTCGAAAGTCGATTTATAGAACCCTACTTAAAACTCTTTACCAAAATATGCAACGTTGCCATCACACGTGTTTAAAATTGCCAATATATAAATTCTGTATAAAAAAAGCCAACTAGAATAGCATAAAAAATGCTTTCTTTACAAAATAAATAAAAAATTACTAACAAAAGTTGTATTTAAAAAAAATAACACTAAACATTTTTTCAATGCATTTTACTACAAAAATGTTTTTCTTCCTTTTGTCTCTTCCCTTCCCTCATCATTGTAATAATCTAAAAAACGTCTATAGAAAAATAAACAAAAAACTATACTAAATTATGTTGAGTCAAGTAGAAAAAATGTGTAGTAGTAAAAAAAAATTATATGTAACATGAATAACATTTAAAGCTTTTGAAGAAAGAAAAAAAAAAACTAAAAAAGAAAATGTAATAAGCTATGTTGCCAAATTTTGCTATACACTTATTTACCTCTCTCTATACATGCTCAACATACAGACAATGTAATTGTAACTCCTTCACACTTTGCACTTTTGCACCTAAACTTTTTAAACTTTGTGTGTCATTTTAAAATACAACAACAATAATAAAAAAGGGCAAAAGAAAACAACACCACAACTATATAAATGAAGCAAAGTACATATTTACAGAAAAAGTAGCAGCATTTAAGATAGAAGTAAAACACTTTCATCTTATTGTCTGTTATTTAAGCACTTTGTTATTGTTGCCACCTTCACTCAAATTTACCTATAAGCCACAATTTTACTTAATCGCAAAATGTCTGGCAAGACTTTTCTCGACTGTTTTCGACATTCCGACTTTTTCTGACATTTTTCGAATTTTCGACATTTTCCGATTATTTTTCGAGCTTTTCGACTATTTTCGACTTTTTCCGACTTTTCCCGTCTTTTCGACTTATTCCAACTTTTCGACTTTTACCGACCTATCGACTTTCTTCAACTTTTTCCGACTCTTCGACTTTTATTTACAATGTCGTCTTTTCGAATTTTTTTAAAAAAGACGATAGTCGAGTTATCGACTTTCTTGGAACAAAATAGTTGTCTTTGATTTTTCTACTTTTTTCGACAAAAAGTCGATTGTTCGATTATTCGAAAGACGATTTATAGAACCCTAGCAATTAGGGTTCTATTGTTGAAACGAAAAGTCGACTTTTCGACTTTTTGCATTTTATGACAAGTCGACTTTTCGACTTTCGACCTTTTGTATTTAGTTAAAAGTAGATTTTTCGACTTTTAATATTTTATAAATAGTCGGCCTTTTTCCAAATTTTTTCGACTTTTTTCGACTATTTTAGACTTTTCGACTATTTTCGACTTTTTTCGTCTTTCCGACTTTTTTCGACTATTTTTGAGTTTTTTCGACTTTCTATTTTCGACTTTTTCCGACTATTTTCGACTTTTTCCGACTTTTCGACTTTTTCCGACTTTTCGACTTTTTCCGACTTTTTTCGACTCTTTCCGAATTTTATTTACAATGTCGTCATTTCAACTTTTTTCATAGACTATAGTCGAGTTATCTACTTTTTTGGAACAAAATAGTTCTCTTCGATTTTTCTACTTTTTTCGACATAAAGATTGTTCGATTATTCGAAAGACGATTTATAGAACCCTAGCAATTAGAATTTTTTTGTTAAATGTGTTGCCATATTTGATAATGTAAATGATGCCAAAAACAAAAGAAATACTACTATTTGAGTAATAGACTTTAGTATTGTCGAAATTCTGTTGTACAGTTAGGACTTTAGTCAAAACAATAATCGACATTATAGTCCAGATTATAGACTACACGATAGTCCAGACTATAAACTACATTACAGTCTAAACTTGATTATAGTATAGTGTAGACTATACTGTATTATATATTCTAAAATATAGCTTATATTCTGAACCCTATTGTATTGTCTAGTTTAAATTATAGTGTAGTCTGTCATCTGGACTATAGTCCATAGTCTTATTATAATCTATTCGATAGTTTAAACAGTATTTTAGTTTATAGTTTGGACTATAGTTAAGCCAATAGTCTGTTCGATAGTTTAGTCTATGGTGTACTATTCGGGAATGTAAACAAGTATATAGTGTGAACTATAGTCTACTTCAGACATTAATCTTATCTACAGCTTGAATTGTAGTTTAGTCTATAGTGTGGTTTGTTGTCTAGTCTAAAGTCGGCACTCTAGCCTTAGCCGAGACCAAAATTTGGTGCTAATATTGATCTGAATACAAAGATTTTCGGCCGCGGACGAACATCAAAAAGACACGTCATCAATCTATTTTTTAACAGTACAATTAAAAAACAACTAACATCCTTAAACTTTTCTAGAATATATTTATAGAATATCATACAGTCTAGGCTTAAGCCTAACTTCTAAAGTCTATAATCTAGATTGTAGTGTAGTCTATAGTCAAAACAAAGGTTTATTCTAAAGCTGGACTATCTATAATCAGAACAATATAGTCTCAGCAATACCTACAGCGTAGACTTTAATCTGGACTCTAGCATGGAAGTTTATGTTTTTATTATCTGATTAAATTGAATAACTAATATTAAATAAAATTACAATTTAAAATAAAATCCCTAATAATCTAAATAATTACGAGCACATTTCATTATTAACTAGAAATAGAAAGATAAACGTAAAACTTTCCTAGCTCTCTAATTTATAGTTGTTATTAGTGTAATTATTATATTTCTAACTGTTAAGAGGTGAGGAGAGAGAGAGAGAGATTTGAGGTGTTTAACAGATTATGAATACCTACATAAATATATGCGTATGTATGTATGTATTAGTGTTTATAGTACGGGGAGAAGAAGTACTTTTTGTTATACTACTTTTTTATTTATTTAATGATAACGTCATGTTTTATAAATGACATTTGTCATCAACGTATTTTATTTATAAACAGATGATTTTTGTTTTAGTAATATTGTTGTTGTTGCCATAATACACATGTTTGAATGTTCTAGTTTTTTTTGAACGTTTGTTTATTTAATTTTTATATTTTTTATAAAAAAATTTTATCAGTTGTTGGCATTTATAGGTTGATGGGGTTTATTGTCGTCGTTGTTGTTATTGTGGCGTTTTTTTTTATTGTTTATTATTGTCGTCGTTGTTGTTGCTGGCATTAATAATATTTTGCCATTGTTGATTTACTTTTAATTGGCTCACATGTTTTTCTTTTTAATTTTTTTATTTTACTTTTTTTCCTTGTTTAAGTTCATTTATATTTTATTAATGAATTCTAATTAATTTGTATATGTTTTATTTTCTTTTTCTTTACAGGTAAGACATTTACTTTGGCCTGTGACTGATTAAATAAACAGACAGACACACTCATCATCTAGTTAGTGTGTGTGTGTGTGTGTGTGAAATATTGGAATCATAATGGTTTTAGGGTTTGTTATAAAAATAGCATTATAATTAAGAAAAATATAAAAAATACAAATAATGAAGAATTTTTTGTAATCAATTTAAGAAATATCATACATTGAACTTTGTTTACAATATATTTACATATGTATGTGTGTATGACCATATTTTGATAAGCTTTCCCGTTACAAATTAAAATTTTAATACCTACCATTAGTACAACAGATTTTTAAAATATTCTACCTAGGTATATTGTTGCTGTCTTTATTATATTTCCTAAAATTCTTACATTAAAGGACTTGAAAAACAGACACACTTAAAATCCTGCATGATGATGCAAGTTGCTACATGCAATAAAGTAAGATAAAAGAAAATAATATTCTTTTTCTGCCATGTTGCCAATTTTCACTCGTTCAAAAAAAAAAACAAAAACAAGACCAAAGCACTAGCAATTGGGAAAAAGTACGTACGTTTTCAGAAATACATAAAAGCACCAATAAACGAATGTATTAAAAACATTCACAATAACAAGAAGAAGAGGGAGAATACACGAAATAATATCAAAAAACAGATTTCACATCTTGTTTTCTTTTATGAGAAAAACAAAATATCTTGATCCTCATGGAGGCAAAATAGATATTATACAAGAATAATATCAGTCTGTCCTGTTGGAAAAAAATGAAACTGTTTTTTGATTTTACTAATAATGTAAAAAAGGCTGTATAACTCCTATAAGTTAGGCAAAATGTTGAGATATCATTGTTTCATCAGTTAAATTTGCCGATAAAGCTTATTGGCATAAAGTAGAATCCAAATAAACTGATATGTCCCGTATATGGTCTAGGTTGTAGTCTATAAACTATAGTCCAGTTTAGAGTCAAGACTATGGTACAGTGTATAATCTAGTCTAGAGTCTATACTTAGGTACAGTGTATAATCAAGTATGTATTATTAAATATAGTTTAGTCTATAGTCTGAACTATTGTCTAGTCTAAAATTTAGACTATAGGGTAAATGCACCTAATGTCGGCATCACCCAGTAGTCGGCATCTTTTACATAAAAATGTAAATAAATAAGAAAAGCTGTACAAATTTATTAAGGTTTGATCTATATTTCATAGAAAATATGGTCTTTTTGCTTTATGAAATGAGTAAATTTAAGTAGGATTACTAATTTCCTCTATATTTGACGTTTTTTAGTGACAGCTTTGCAACATTTGTAGTACTGTCAGTTTTCTTAAAAAAAATTTAGTATTAGTGCCACCTTAAACAAGTGAATATTTATATGAAATTAAATGATTTATTTGACAAAAATTGATTTAAATGAAAGAAAACAGTTGAAATATTCAATTTAAAGTGAAAAAGTTAGTTAAAAATATATTTTTTTGTAATTTTAATCGCTGCCGCCATTAGGAACACAATTTTTTATGAATTCTTATTGTCGGCATAGGGGTGCCGACTACTGGGTATTAAGTTCGATCATACGTATTCTATAGTCGGCACTCTAAAATTTATTATTTCTCTATAGAAAATTGGGTATATTACTATGTAAAATTTCTATATAACAATTTTCTCTTCAAAAATTATATGTATAACAGTTATTTTTGTAAAAAAAATTATGTATAACACTTCTCTATAAAAATTTATGTATATTACAATTTCCTCTATAGAAAATTGATTGTACAACATTTGTTTCTATAGAGAATTATGTGTATACAATTTTTTTCTATAGAAAATTTTATGTATAACAATTTTTGATACAAAAAATTATATGTATATCAGTTTTCTCTATGAAAAATTGTGTGTATACCCTTTTTTTCCTACAGAAAATTACTTCTATAATAGCTTTTTCTACAGAAGATTACAATTTTTTACTACAGAATATAATTTTCTATACAAAAAATATGTGTATAACAGTTTTTTCTATTAAAAATTTTGCATATTAAAATTTTTTCTAACAAAATTGCTTCTTAACTGTGTTTTTACAAAGAATTATGAGTATAACTTTTTTTTTTCTATAGAAAATTCCTAGTATGACAATTTTTCTACAGAAAAGTGTTCTTATTATAATATCCTCTATGAAACTTACGTTAAATTTTTTCCTATAGGAAATTGCATATTTTTATAAAAGATTTTCTTTAAAAAACAGTACATATAACACTTTTCCCTATAAAAAATTACTTTTTTCTCTAACAAAAAATATAATATTGTACAGAAAATTGCATGTATAACTCTTTTTCTATAGAAAAAAAATGTTATTATGTATACTTATTACAATTATAATTATGTTCATAACATATTTTTCTACAGAAAAAACGATATTATTACAGTTATTTCTATAGAAAAAATTTAATTAAATATTTTCTTTGGAAAATTGTGTATATATCACTTTTTTCTATAAATAAATATGATTTTTTCAAACAAAAAATCTACTGCCGACTATAGGGACATTTTTTGTCGAACTTAGGAACACTGGTGCCGACTATTGGAAAATGTGGAGTTTTTAACAAAATTTACAAATTACTAAAAACTAGTTATTTGTTTTTCAAAAAAGGTAAATAGATCTAAAACTTAACTAAACACATAATTGAAATAACTAAAAATCATCGTAATAACATTTACCGACTCTTTAGGGGGATAGTTTGAAAAAGAGAAAAAAGTTAAACTGCCGACTATTGGTACATTTACCCTAGTCTGGATTACAATCTGAAGCGAAAAGTCGACTAAAATATTAAATATTTTTCCGACTTCTTTCGACTTTTTTCGATTTTCGAATATCGATTTATAGAACCCTTTCATATATCTGTCTAGTCTAGTTATAGTGTAGTATATGTTCTAAATATAGTCCAGTCAATAGTGGAACGATTTTAATATTTACTATTTAAAATTTACTCGACTCTAAGGGCCAATCTTTAGGTGAAGGATAAGGTATTCAAGAAAAATTAATCTTCGATAAATGTTACTGATTACTCGATCAGCTAATTTTGTTTGCAAGTTTAAACGCCTAATGCAGGTGCTTTAAACTTGAGCAAGAAATGCAAATGTGTAAACAGCTGATGCCAAAAAAAATTAATACAATTTTTATTAAAGAAACATTAAAATGTTTGATTAATAGATTAGTATTAATTATGAGGACTTTACAATATATATTTTTTTCTTTTAAATTTTAGTTTTCATCAATTTTCAAATCACCTTTACAACTGTCTTCTTCTTTTTTATATCTAAAACATGCATTGTTTTTAAAACAAAAAGTAACGTTTTCTGTTTTGTATGGCAACACTGCAAGGTTTAATCTTGTACACAAAAAATATCAGAATCAATTTATTTTCAGATTAATCTGAATTACAATTGGCATTTGATTACCAACTCAAAAAAATGCTCTAAAGGATTAACCTAAATACTCCGCGTGAATTACCTTTGGCCGTTCGTGTCATGTGGCCTTTTTATGAATTGCTTCTTTTTTCCGAACTTTAAAAATTTGTTAGTTTCTCAAGTTGTTTGATCAAATAATTTGTCCAAAAAAATATATAAATTTCAAATATTTACAAAATGATTCTTTGTTTTTTCCGTAGTTTTTATTTAGCTTTAAATGAGTTTCCTTTTAGTCTACTCTCCTCTTTTTTCTCTCAGGACCATTTCACCAACTAAACATATGCTGAGAAAAAAAGAAAGAAGAAGAAATGGCAAAATAAATTCTTTAACATTTTTTTTGCTTTAATAACAAGACATTTAATTTATTCTATTTCTTTTCTACGTATTTTTTTATGTTTGTTAATAACTTAAAAAGTTTCCATTTGGTATTTTAATGGATTTTTTGCCATTTGCTTTTATATATTTTTTTGAGCTTGTTATTATTTTTTTTTTTTTTTTGTAATGTAATTCTTCTTCTAGTTAAAATTGTGTATGAGTGTTGTTTACTTATTCTTTTATTCTATTGGGTTTTCTTTTTGTTCTCACTTAAAAAAATGGTCTTCTTAGACTAACCCATTTAAAATCAAGTGTTTAGATATAGATATGCGTAATAGCCTACTCATAAGGTCTATACACTAAACACCCACTCAGTGGGGTGTATTTAGAGTAAATTTGTTGAAAAGATGTGTAATTTTTATTAAATACCTAGAAAGAATTTAATTTAAGTTATTTTAATTATAAATTATTGTTCCTTTATATTAAATCAAATTATCTATTACAAATTTTTATATCTTTTCCGAGAACTTATTAAAATCTTATGATCCTTTCAAAAGTTCTAGTTTTTTTTATTTCCTTAGTGAAACTCCCCCACTGTGCTTAGTATATGTACTCTCCAGGGTTGGTAAAATTGTAAATTTTTCGTAAAATTAGTTTTTTAAATATACAATACTATACATCAATTAAGTTTATACTTTTTTAGACCCACAATTTAGTAAACCTTTGTGTGTAGTAAACCTTTGTTAACTATAATAATCGTTTTTGCATAAGGCCGTCAGTCTTTTGGCTAGTCTATAGACAAGTTTCGTTTTCAGTCCCTAGACTAGTTCCTTGTTCAGCCCACAGGCTAGTTTCTTGTCTGTTCTATACGCTGGTTTCTTGTCTAGCCAATCGTCTAGTTTTTAGATTATTATCTTGTCCATTATATCGACAGACTAATCTATTGTCTAGTTTGTAGACTAGTCAAATTTGTATACTTGCCTAGTCTATAGACTGATTTGTCTAGTATATAGGCTCTTGTCATTTTATATACTAATCTCTTTTCTAGTCTATATAAAATTTAACGCCAAGTCTTTTGTCTAGTCAATTATCTACTTTACGGGGTTGTATATACTCTAGTCCACCAATCACTTATCTAGTCTATAGGTAAGACTATTTATTGCCTATTCTAAAAACCAGTCGTTTCTCTAGCTTATAGATTAATCTCTTGTTTAGTCTATAGGTAAGTCTAATGCCTATTCTAGATACTAGCCGATTCTCTAGCTTATAGAGCTCATATCTTGTCTATACTATAGGTAAATATATTGATAATTTTAGATACTAGTCGATTTTCTAACTCATATGCTTATCTGTAATCTATATTCTAGATATTAGACGATTTTCTAGTTTATCTTTTGTCTAGCTGTGTATATAGTCTATGGACTAGTTTCTTATTAAGTATTAGGACTAATTAGTACTATATATTCTCTATGTAATTGACCGGTCCACTGTCTAAAGAAGACATATTGCAATAGTTTTGTTCTTGTACAATTGAATTAAAAAAGGACACTCTTTTAAGTCTTTTTTATACAATTTGAAATTACCATTTGCCAACCCTGGTACTCAGTCATAGCCTATTTTATTATTTTAACTCTCTTCCTCATTCAGCCCCCCCCCCCTCTCTCTCTGTCTTTAACCGTATATTTATTTTTTGCCTCTTGTGCTTTTTCGTTTATTTGAATGTTTTATTCAACCATCCATGCAAACCCATTCTATACATGGCGGTGTTGTTGTTGTTTTTTCCTTCTATTTTTTTTTTGTATATTTTTACTTTAGCAGGATTTTTTTTCATTTGCGCAACGTCGCAATTATTTTTTGTTGTTATTTTTTTCCTTTTATTTCTTTTTGCGTTCCTTGTTTTTTTTTCATTTTTCTGCTTATTGTTGTTTTTGTTCTTTATATTAATGTTCTCATTTCTTTTTGTGGAACTTTTGTAATATTTTTTTCTTTCTCGTGTTTTGTTTTTATTTTGTATTTTTTTTTTGTAGCTGTTGTTCTTTAACTTTATGAGTTGATGTCGTGCCCAGGGTCGTAAATTTTGGGCGTTTTTCATTGTTTTGTACTTTTTGTTGCTTTACTTTCTTTAAAGTAGTAAATTGTATGTGAATATTGTAAAATTTAAAGGGTTTTAAAGTTGATTTTTATATTTTATTGGAATTTTTCTTTGAGTATAGTAATTTTAGAGGGTTTTAATTAAGAAATTCCCTTTTTAAGCAATATAACGTCTTTGAAGTTGAAGAAAATTTCGTATTGGAAGTTTCTTGTAATGAAAAGTTTAAGGTCAAGAAAATGTTCTTTTATTAAATAGTCTATAATAATTTCAATATTTTTCTTTTCCTTTTTGGCAAATAAACTTAAAAGAAGTATCAATCAATCTTTGTGTCAATGATGATTAGTTTCTGATTTAAATTATTAAAAGTTAAATGATTTTGAACAGAAAAAAATTTAAAAATGTTTTGTTTTCTTCTGAATTATGCCGGCGAATTTTTAAAATCAAACTAAAACTAAAATTTGAAATTTCTTAAAATACCTATGAAATTAATGAAAAAAAAATTATTTGAAATTTGTATCTTTTTCAAAAACAAGTTACTAAAAAGATTTTTGTGGTGTTAATCAAATATTTTAAATGTTTAATCTTATAAAAATTAACAAAAAATTCGTTTTAATTAAAAACCCCCCCAAAAAAAACAAACCATCAATTGACCAAAAATAATCTTTAAACCAAATTTAAAATCATCAAACCGCAACCTCGTCCAACATAAATAAGCACACCAACATCAAACTAACAACACAACCAAGTTATACAGCAACATCATTTAAGACCTCATCGAACATGTCCACATTACAAAAATTCACCACTGACAACCAACAACATCATACAGGTTGTTAAATAAACCGTTTCAAAAATTGCAGCCATCATGGATTTACAAACACAAACATAAAGCTAGACACGAAACTGAAAGAGCTAAATATATAGAAATAAAATTGTATATATAAACTTCTCATTCTAACATATGTTCTCTAAGGTAATTGTTGCTTTTGTGTCAGCCATCATGGATTTTAAATGAAACGGTTTTAGCTATAACTATAGTTATCTCTTGTACTCTTTCATATTCCCTATATAACACATAAAACTCACCTCACTTTTAGAAGAAGAACAACAATTGTTTGATTTTCTTTTGTGTTTGTATTCTATCGGTTTGACAAGAAAAAAACAACACAGAAATTTAGTTGCAAAAAACTAATAAACGTGGAAAGAAGCAAAATTGATACAAGAAAATAGAATTAAATTAAGAAATTATAGTTAAACTAAAAAACAAAACTAAAATAAATACAAATATTTTAAATAAAATAAACATTAATTTCCAACAACAAATATAAAAAGGCGCGCAGAAAAATTATAAGAAAAAACACATTTGCCGGTGTGAGCGGATAACGAGCCAGAAAAAAATTTGTAAACATAAAGCAATTTCAAAACAAATGTATCACAAATTAAACAAAATAATTAAAAATTTTGTTTTTTAGCATAAAATTGAAAAAGGAATCTTAAAATTAATAGAACAATTACAAAAATTTCTTGATTATTGTAAATTGTTTTACGCTTTGCATATTGCTCTCTGGTTCAGCAATGCTTTTCAAACTGCATAGCTATACTCACCACTTGTATATGTAAACTAGAAGCAGCATTTGTTTATCTTAAAAAAAAAATAAACGAACACACCTCAACAGCTGTTTAATAAAACTCGAAAGAAACTTTATAAATTAATAATAAAAGAAAAAAACTTTACTAAACACATAATGTCTGCATCAGAAACAGCGTCTTTAACCGCCCCAAACATGCAAACGTCTGATAGACGTTGTGAAAATCCCGACTGTAATGTCAATAAACTTATTTCGATGGTACCAAAACGTAAAACCACCCAATTTATAGCCGATCCTATGGTCATAGAAAAACCCATGTTGGTTAATGGTTTTACCGCAGTCTTTCAAGTAGATGGCAGTTCTGCTCGTCTTATGGACATTAAAAATCCTAATGGTGATGGACAAACAAAAACTATTTATCGTATTATACCAAATTCTCATGTACATGTCGTCAACTATGTGGTAGTCGATACTGATGAAACTTATCTCAAGAAAATTACCGAAAATGATCCAGCTACTATGCAAAAGTTGTTGACTTCACAAAAGGAAAGTGCTGATCAAATGTTAAAGAAAATAATGTCAGGACAGGGTTCCTCAGCTACTGCAGCCATGACCACTGTAGTATCAACCATTAATAATGCCAGTAATATAGCACCAGCACCTTCTGTTGCTGCTAATATTACTAATCCAGTAGTCCCTGCTCCAACAGCTGTTACAGCTCAAAAGAATTCCATCAAATTACCCGTTAGAATGCATCCTAATTTGAAAATTACTGCGGTAACCAGTGGTGAGGCGGTTAATACACCACCTACAATGTCGGCAAATGTTAGTTCAACTACCCAATTAACAGCACCTTATATACAACCTGTGCCATTAAATAATTTACAGGCTACGACCACAGCTCCTATAGTTGCTGCACCGATCGATACGGTAGACAAGTAAGTTTAACGTTATGTTTTTAATAGAAACATTTAACATATTTTCTTCTTTTTGTTTCCTTAGAACTACTTATGATAAAATGCAAGAGGAAATCAATGATTTAAGACGTACCGTTGCTATGTTGGCCGAAGCTCAAGCAAAAAATCAGCAACCACCGGCTACTGCTAAAGTTGCCAAACGTCCCAGAATATCTTTACCTAAATTAGTTTAGTTTTTTTTTTGGATTATATTATGACTTTATTCTTAAACTTTTACTTTGTTTTTGATTGAGTATGTGTAATTTTATTCAAAAATTTGTTTAAATAATATTTTTTTTTGAAAAAGTACTTTAATTATTGTTTTGTTTTAGTATTTGTCACATATGCAAATTTTAATTAGAAATAATGAGATTTTTCTTGAATTTATACAAAGAATGTTGAAATAATTTATAGAAAAAAGTTTTACATTAATATTTGCAAATGTGGCAAGTAAAACAGTTTTAATACTTTATTTTAATTATTATATTTCCCGTGAAAATACAATATTTTTATAAAAGAAAGAATTTTGAATTCTTTATTATTATTACAAATTTTTTTATATTTATGAAGAATGTTTATATTTATAAAAAAAAGATGGATGTTCTTTAATTTTTTAATAGATTCTTAACATTTTTTATTAATAAGAAATTTTTAAAAGAATTTAAAACTTATTAAAAATATAACATTTTAAAATTATGCATTTTTATTATGGTATCAAAATTTAAAGGAGAAAACATTCCAAATTCAATTTTTTTTAACAAACAATTTCGTCCTTTTCGAAATATTATTTCAAAAATTTATTAAAAATATAACATTTTAAAATTATGCATTTTTATTTTGGTATCAAAATTTAAAGGAGAAAACATTCCAAATTCAATTTTGTTTAACAAACAATTTCGTCCTTTTCGAAATATTATTTCAAAAATGTTTCAATATTTCTCTATTCGATTACATTGGGTCTAAATAAATATAGAGTGATTTATGGTGGCGAACACTATAGTCGCTATTAAAATATCAGATCCCCCGGAAAATTTAGTTCTACAACTGGTTCTAGAACACATGACTTAGTCTGAACTCGTTGTAATTTGGCTTTGAGACCATTTTTGTTCGAAATTGTCACCTTCGGAACTGGTTATGAGGAAGCGTTATGCAGTCCACACTGCTTCTTTGGAACACTTCTGGAACTAATTCTTTAATCAATGATTTTTGTTTGAATTTGTCAACCCCATAAAAGTATTTAAGAACCACAACAATATTCTAAGAAACGGGTTCCAGAAGTAGTGGCGACACTACTAGTTCCAAAGCTGTTGTTTAAAAGAAATTGAAGTGATTTTGTTTTCACACTTTCTAGAACTAGTAGTTTTTAGAACAAGATATATAGAACAAAAATTAAGAATACAAATATATTTTTAATTTGCGCCCATATTAATGTGGTGAATTAAAAGCTGTCAACTCATTGTTTACAAACAATAGCTTGTTTAGTAATGCCAATTTAAAAAAAATATATAAATAAAATAAAAGTCGCTGATAAATTTTAAAAGCTAAATTGATAAATTCATTAATTTTGTAATTTAATATATGTTTATAGTTATTAACTCAATATAATATACAAATTATGTATTATTGTTTTAAGACTTAAATTTCTAAACATTTTATATAAAAATAAAAAAATGTAAGCGAAATCGCTAAAATAAATTTACATTGACTTTTAATTAAAACGCTACACTGGCAATGTGTATTATGATACTTCACACAAACAACACAGCTGTTTGTTGTATTCAAAGACATTTTTTTAATTTGTACATGGGGAAAAGGAAAACTTTAATTAATGGTAAATATTAAAGAAAAACTCTTCTGAAACAGTATAAATGCAATAACGCTTATCGGCAAAAGGTAAAAATTCATAAATCAAATCTCTGCTATTAATACTAAAACTTGCAAAAGTATTATGTACAAAAAGTAATACATCACAGGTAAACAAATTGTATTAGATTCGCAGTATTTAAACACACAAATTGCTAGTTTATCGCAAGTCTTTAAAACACAAACTGTCTGCCATTTCAAACTATTTTTTAATAAAAACTTTATCCACTTGTTATTTCTAAAAAATCTAATAATCGGATGTTATTCTTCTTCTTTTGATTTTACAGGCCTGTTGCCGATACTACGTCATCGTATACGAAGGGAATTAGTGGTGGTCTGGGGCCACCACCACATCAACAAACACTACAGCAACAGCAGCAACAATTGCATGCACAACAAATGCATCATCATCACCAGCAGCAGTTGCACCAGCAACATCAACAGCAGCAACAACAACAACATCAGCAGCAGCAACAACAACAACATCATCAGCAACAACAACAGCAACAACATCAACAACAGCAGCAGCAGCAACAACATCATCAACAGCAACAACAACAGCAGCATCATCAACAACAGCAGCAACAACAACAACAATCGTCACGTTCGGCAGCTAGTCCTCTATCGCCACCACGACCCGGTCCTGGTTCACAAGCTGCTGCAAATGTTTATGCCAAATTTACCGATGTCAATGCTGTGCGCGAAGCCCCCCAACGTTTCATACTACAGAGTGCATACGGTATACCTGGTCCTGGGGCCCAGTATCGTGAAAATCCTTATACGAGAATACAACCGATACAGGATTATAGAGTGGCTGCTGCTTTGGCAGCTGCTGCACCGCCACCTGGTTCAGCTGGTGTGGTGCAAGGACCACCTCCTCCCTCCAGTGTTAGCATTAGTGCTCCACATGGTCTGGACTCGTTGCATTTTGCCCATCCACCTGCCACACATCAAACCGTATCGACTGGATCGACGCAATTGCTTAGCAATGCGCCCAATTCAGCAACGGGAGCGAATACAAGCGGTGGCACCAGTTCCCCACATAACATCAACAATGCAGCACCTCCTATGCCAGGTAGTGGCAGTAGTGGTAGCATAATTGGTGGCAAACGTATACTTTTGCCACCTACACATCGTCAGCAACCACAACCACAATATTCCAACGAGTATCTGACAAATGCTGTTTCGGCAGCTGCGGCGGCGGCATCTTTAAATCGACATGGGCCACCTCAAGGTCCACCTGATCCAGGTGGACAACAGCCCTATAAAAAGTTACGACTGAGTGAAGCAAATAATGTTGTCACCAATTCCTCAAACACTACCAATCACCTGCCAACAACACATCAACTACAAAATGTCCAACCACCTCCGCCTAGTCAGCAGCAACAACAGCAGCAACAACAGCAGCAACAACAACAGCACCACCAGCAGCAGCTTCATCTCCAGCAGCAACAACATCATCAGCAGCAGCAACAACAACAACAGAGACAACCTTCACCGGCTGTAGGTTTAACACAGGCACAAGCAAATGCCCTAAGATCAGCTAATGCTGCTGCAGTCCATGGTCATTCGTCATTGCCTCCACACACGCATTTAACGGTCCTGCCGCCCACTCATTTACCCCCGCAACAACAACAGCAGCTGTCAACCATGCAGCAGCAACAAACTCAACCACAACCAGTGACGATGCATCAACTGAAAGTTGACACGCAGCAACTACCGCCACCACCAAATGCCAATACACCGCCTATAAATCGTGCTACGCCCACTTCACTGGCGGGTGTTAATACGGCTCTAAATGTCATAACAAATTCTTCTACAAGTTCTACACTTAAGGCCAATGCCTCCTCATTGCCCTCATCGGCAGTCACCTCTAATACGTTTTCCTCCGTTTCAACGACTACTGTTACAGCAACAGCGTCAACTACATCATCGTCGTCGTCCACAGAAGCCTATCATCCCCAGGTGGAGGCTATATCGCCCACGCTGCCCGCAGACAATGCTGAAGAGCGCGGTCCCACTGCCAAAGAGAAGTTGTTAATGCAAATCCAAGAAGTGGACACAGAACTCTCTAGTGCCGACGATGCCCTAACAGCACTGCGCAAAAAGGAGAAGAGCCTGCTGGATGTGGTGGCAGTAGCTAAAAAGCAAAAGGAACAGGCCGAGGCGGCCAGGTTAAAGGCTGAAGCTGATGCCGAAGAAGATGCCGCCAATTCGTGGCGTTCTAAAACGCTGGCTCAGAAAATCTATTTGGCGAACCGTAAAACGGCCGCCTCCCAACATTCCATACTGGACAGCTGTGGTGAACGCTACTTGCTGCCGTTGTACAACCAACCACTAGATGTAGAACATCTAGCCTCAGTTTTACAACGCCACCAATCCATCATTAAAGGTCCCCTGTTGGAGCACATACGTAAGATAAAGAATGATCGTTGGGCACACCACACTAAGGTGGCGGAAACTTACGCTCAAATGTCCGCGGAGTGGCAAAAACGTGTCGATAAGTCTGAAGCAAGCGCTAAGCGCCGAGCACGTGAAGCCAAAAATCGTGAATTCTTTGAGAAAGTCTTCACTGAATTACGCAAACAACGCGAAGACAAGGAACGCTTCAATCGTGTGGGTTCACGTATCAAGTCTGAAGCGGACTATGAGGAGATTATGGATGGTCTGCAAGAACAGGCCATGGAGGTGCGGAAGATGCGCTCTTATGCCATTATACCACCGTTAATGTACGATGCCCATCAACGAAAATGCGTCTACCACAATGAAAATGGTCTGGTCGAGGACATGGTGGCGGTGCATAAAGAAAAGGCCAAACTTAACGTATGGACAGCTGGCGAAAAGGAGATTTTTAAAGAGAAATTCCTGCAACATCCCAAAAACTTTGGCGCAATTGCTGCCAGTTTGGATCGAAAATCCGCACAGGATTGTGTACGCTACTACTACCTCAGCAAGAAGACAGAGAACTACAAACAGCTGCTAAGAAAATCCCGTCAGAGAACAAGAGCCTCGAAAACACTGCAAAAGTCGCAGCAACAACAGACTCAGTGCATTATTGATTCGTTGACGACAGGTGTAACCACGCGATTGCAAAGAGAACAACAGCAAAAGTCTGGAGGACGTTCAGCAGCGGCGGAAAGAGAACGTGAGAGAGCAGAACGCGAAAAGGCCGCAGAAAAGGCGGCAGCAGAAGCAGCCAAAGCTGCGGCCAGTGCAAAAGCCCAAAAAGCTGAAGCTGCTGCTTCGGCGGCTGATTCAGTATCCACAACAACAGCTGATACCACTTCTACGGAAACGTCTAAAGTAACGTCCCATAGTGGTGGCAGCAAAACAACAACAGCAACGACTAACACAACATCTGCCTCTTCAACCACCACAGCCACCGCCACAACAACGTCTGCAGCGTCAACAACAACTTCCGCCTCCAAGGGCGATAAAAGTGAAACCACATCGAGCACAGATGCTGCTTCCACCGGAACAGCTGCCAAAACGAAAGCGGGAGATAACACTTCGAGCAAAGTGGAAGAACCTAATAAAGAGGATTCCAAAGAGAACAACACTAAGAAAAAATCCAACGATCATCCTAATAATTCAACAACGACAAGTGATAAAAATAGTGGTGGTGGAAGTAAAACTGAAGCCACAACAACAAGTAGCACCAGCAGTAGTAGTAGCTGTTTTACAAAAGAGGAAGATCCTTTAGCTATTTCAACAACATCTATAACAGGCACAACTGCAACAACTACTACAGTTCTCTCGACTACGTCTTCTACTTCAACAACATCGTCATCATCTGTGGTAACAAATGCAACAACTACACATCCGCCCTTAACAACAACTACAACGCCAAATGGCATTAAATCCTCATATGCAGCAGCTATGGCCCAACAAGCTGTCAATGCTGCAGCAAACGTCACAGCCTCCTCCAATGACAACAACAAATCACCAGCCAACAGCAGTAGCAATGATAAACTACTGGCTAACAGCAACAACAATAACACGTCCGCAAGTGCTACTAAGGAAAATGCTTCTACCAATAACAACAATTCCAATAGCAGTAATATAGCTGCCACCAGTAGCACGACGACGAAACAAACGGCCAATAATAGTAATAATGTTACAACGCCGACTACCTCAACTACGGCTGGTAATTTCTTGGGTCAAAAACTGAAAGTGGCACAAGTTGAAGGCCTTATGGGGGCAAATAACAATAATAATAATAATACAGACTGTAACTCAGATGTTAGGTAAGTATTCTATAAGTTGTTTAAAGAGAATTTAAATAATTTATATGATTTCTTGTTTTAATTTAGTGATCCCAAAAAGAAACGTGTTGCTGATACGGATAATTCGCATAATTTAACGAGTAGCCTTAACAGCAGCAACAATAATTCCAACACCACCAATATAACCAACATTAATAACCAACAACAACCTCCTTCTGCTTCTAATTCTAATACAAATAATCTTAATTTGAAAGCTGCCTCGGCAACGTCCGCAGCAAATAGCATTCCTGCCAATATAAATAGCAACAATAATAACTTGAATGCAAATGATATTGTTGCTTCTGCAGCAACAGCTGCAGCTGCTGGTTGTGGTGTTGGTGGTAATACTAATCTGTTAGCAACGAGCACTAATGCTGCTGCAGCCATTACTACTACCAAACCAAATGCTGTATCTACGGCTCATATATCTTCAATAGCAACTATAACATCAACCTGTACATCATCAACTTTAGCCGCTTCCTCATCTGCCACAACTATTGCTACAGCAGTCTCATCTGCTGCAGTAGCTGCATCAATAACAACAACGACATCGTCTTCATCATCATTATCTACAGCTGATCAGAATGCTATCGATGGTAAAGGTAAGTTGTTCATTTCTTCAATATTTTATGAAAAACTTAAGAATTATTGCAAACTCATTGAGAATCTGTTTGTGGATTATTAACAACTTGCAAAACAACATCTATAGACAGATAGTCTGCATTACATTGCACTCAAAAAGGATCTTGTTCTCCAATTTAGATAGATAGATAGATAGATAGATAGATAGATAGATAGATAGATAGATAGATAGATAGATAGATAGATAGATAGATAGATAGATAGATAGATAGATAGATAGATAGATAGATAGATAGATATATAGATAGATAGATAGATAGATAGATAGATAGATAGATAGATAGATAGATAGATAGATAGATAGATAGATAGATAGATAGATAGGTAGGTAGGTAGGTAGGTAGGTAGGTAGGTAAATATGTAGTGCCGTCTATGGGACCATATTGTTTTCAAAAAACTAAAAATCATCTGTCTGCATTACATTGCACTCAAAAAGGATCTTGTACTCCAATTTAGATAGATAGATAGATAGATTGATAGATAGATAGATAGATAGATAGATAGATAGATAGATAGATAGATAGATAGATAGATAGATAGATAGATAGATAGATAGATAGATATATAGATAGATAGATAGATAGATAGATAGATAGATAGATAGATAGATATATAGATAGATAGATATATAGATAGATAGATAGATAGATAGATAGATAGATAGATAGATAGATAGATAGATAGATAGATAGATAGATAGATAGATAGATAGATAGATAGATAGATAGATAGATAGATAGATAGATAGATAGATAGATAGATAGATAGATTGATAGATAGATAGATATATAGATAGATAGACAGATAGATAGATAGATAGATAGATAGATAGATAGATAGATAGATAGATAGATAGATAGATAGATATATAGATAGATAGATAGATAGATAGATAGATAGATAGATAGATAGATAGATAGATAGATAGATAGATAGATAGATAGATAGATAGATAGGTAAATATGTAGTGCCGTCTATCGGACCATATTGTTTTCAAAAAACTAAAAATCATCTGTCTGCATTACATTGCACTCAAAAAGGATCTTGTACTCCAATTTCTTTTTTGGTAATTTTTAATTTAAAACTATTAATTTACTTGTGAATGAATAAAATGGAAAAGTTTCTTCACAAATTATGAAACAATTCCCTTACTATTTCCATTGGCCCATATTCCTTGGTAATTTATATAATGTAAATAAATACTTTATAAGAAAATCTCACTGGTTTTCCTTATTAAGAGTTTGTCCTTAAATTATACTACATTATTTTCATTTTAAAACCATATTATAACACTAATAGTGTCAATTGTCATTAAAATGCTAATGACTGCAAAAAAGTAAAATTTAATTAATCAAATTTTTAATAATAATAAAAAAAAAACTATATGATCCTATCAATGTTGACATATTAAATTAAATTCTATAAAGATTGCTAGCAAAAAAAGTAAATCATACAATGCATATAAATTAATATAATAATTTCATTTAAAAAAATGAACTTTTAATGAAAAAAAAAACATTTATGGCAATTTATAAAACAAAAACGAATTGAAAATGATCTATAGTAGTTCTCTAACATATATATTTTTTCTAATTATTGTTTATTCTCTAACAAACGATTTGAAATCTTAAAATTTCTCTGGAAGGGAAATCTTTTTTGTTTGTTATTTGAATAGAGATATTCTCTAAGAGTTGCCTTACTATTAATCCTGGGAATACATGTCTTTATATTATACTCTACTTTCTAGATTACTAAGATATCCATTTGCCAGACATTTTTTATTGCTATTCAGTCTTTGTGCCTTATTCTATTACAAAATACTCCATTCCTATTAAGAAATACTATTGAAAACGTGATACCAAAGTCCAAGATTGTAACTAAATAATCTGATATACTCTCTGTACTTTCTCCACTTTTTGTGTTAAAGTCGATCTAACTAGAAAACACTATTGAAGGTATAACCAACTCCAAAGTCAAAGGTCTTAACTAACTAAAACTTAATTATATGATTAGATATACCTTACGTACTTTCCTATTGGACCTAACTTGTACAGTATATAAGTCTCGAAGAGAAGACCTTCGAGCCCTATGGAGTATTAGTCTATAGCTGTTTTTCCTCATTGTTACCCATTACACGATACAACTATAGGCAATTATGGGGCTTTTTACAGACGTCGAAATACAGTGTCCCATATCTGATTACAAACCCCAATGGACAGTAAAGGACTTACACGAAACGTTAAACGGTTTTTTATAATAAGAAAGGACTAGAGATTTTCTAGGAGAAATATTAAACTTCCAAAGATTTTCGATAAAAAAAAAACTTTTTAAGAAAAGTGTTCTTCTATAATAAAAGATTAAGAACTAGAGATTCTCTGTGCGAAATCTCAAACTTTCAAAGATTTTCAATTCGAAATTTTGAAGAACGATAAATTTTCTATATAAATCTTCAGAAGACTAACGATCTTTTATACTAAACTTTAAATGTCAAAAATGTCCTAATTTCTAATCGAAATTAGATTTTCTCAATGAAATTATACATAGTTTTTCTCCAGAACTTTTAAAATTCCCATAAAGAACTGGTATAACCTTTCAACTAATTACATATTTCCAAAGCCGTATCAAAATGACCTTTGCCAACTAAGACAGAGAGAGAGAGAGAAATAGACGACCCTGCCATGAAGTGTATAAGCTTCAAACATTAAGTGTTTATTTTATATATTTTTATATAAATTAAAAAATCATAACAAAATCAGCAGAAAATAATAATAACAAAAAAAAAAAAAACAAAATCATTCCATAGAGGACACACAAACTCATACAAGAGAAAAAAGAAGTGTAAAAAATAACATCAACTAAATGACAGACAATCTACAATAAACTACCGCTGCTGGCACACACACAATACAAAAACCAGCAAAAACAACAACAAAAAATTAATTTAATTGAGTTTAATTAACTCACAGGGGATATAAATGTGTCCGAATGACTGTACAATACAAGGATTGTATTGCATACAGAATAAACCTCGAACGAAAAAAAAACACAAATCAAAATTTACAAATATTATAAAAGAAGAAAATAAAAATCAACGCATTGCAGCAGTTTGAGTCCATCTCTCTTTTTAATATTTTGTTTTTGTGCTTAATTGTACTTGTTAATATATATAAAAAAAGAAAAATGAACACAATTTAACCAAAAAAAAAAAAACGCATACATCCTTCGCATATTAAAAAAAAAACAAGTAAAAAAGTATAGCATAGCTTAAAGGGGTTCAATTCTCTGTTATACATAAAGCATACTTGTTGGCGTTGTAGTTTTTTTTTTTTGTCAAGCATTAATTATTCATTGAGACATTCAAAAGATGACAGTACCATCATGTTCCGGGTCAGTCCCACGAAGCAACCAATCGTTCAACCGTTTAAATTTAAGGGGGGAAAAGATGAGTTGTTACTTTTTTTTAGTTCTTTTTATTAAATATCGACCAAAAAATTACATTAAATAATAAAAGCTTGCCTATATGTATAAACATACATATTATAACAGTTTCCGCCAATGTTTCTACAAAAAGAAAAAAAAAAACAAGTGCATTGCTATTTAATTTTTAAAACTTGTGTGTACGTAACCCCTTATTTATATATTTATTCCTGACTGTTGTTTGCTGGCCTGTTTATCAATATCCCATTACACATTTCTTTTGCAGTCTCAAAAAAAAAAAAAAAAAAAAAAAAAGAATCTGTTGCATAATTTAAGGCATTTTTAACGTAATTTTTATTTTATCACATTGTGTTTATTCTCATATTGCCCCCGTGGCTATAGCTGCTGCTATTTACCGCTCTTGTTTCGTTATATTTTTTTACTTTCTTATTTTTTTTTTCGTATTTTTAATGAAATTTTCATTTATATTAAGATAATTGCTAACGTACTTTGTTTTTGTAATTCTACTTTGCAAATAGCTGCAAATATTTGGTTTAAGTGTTTCCACATGGTAGGATTTTTAAAAAGTATTTTTGTTTTTTCTCTCTCTTTGTAAAGAAGTTTTTAGCAACTAAAGATATTTAAAGATAGAGGGGTAATTTATTTTTGTTTTTTTTTTGCGGCAAAAGAAGGACTTATGTAAATTGACAATAAATGGTCAGCCTATTAAAATTTTAAGGATTTAAGATGAAATATTTATTTATATTTTCCCTGGTAAAAAAACTTTCGGTTGATACAGCTGTTTGCTGAGTTAAGAATCTTTGGCCGATTGAGAATCGGGTCGTTTCGGAGAGGAGATCCAATTGTCGTGGGAACGTAAAACTGTGGTAGTTTATGGTAGTAAGTGTTTGACATCCACTGCTTTAAAAGAATAATATATTCTATATCAAACTGCAAATTTCCAGAGATTTCCTATACGCAACTTAAAACGTTTAAATATTTTCTAAACAAACCATTCCAAAGATTTTCCTTACGAATCTTTAAACATCTGGAGATTTTCTTAAAGTTAAGTATGATGTGTAAAGCTTTTTTTGAGAAACTTTAAAGGATTTTCAATATGATCCATGATTTTCTATACAAAACTTTAAACGTCCAAGATTTTCTAGCCAGAATGGTAAATATTAGAAGATTAACTAATCGAAACTTTAATCCATAGTTTTTCTATGCTAAACTTTATACATCCAAAGAGTTTTTTTACGAAACTTTTAACGTTCAAAGATTTTCTATTTAAAACTTGAAAGGACTAAAGATGTTCCCCGCAAAACTGTAAATGTCAATGATTTTCTTTAGAAAACTTTAAACATCTAACGATTTTCTAAGATAAACTTTAAACATCTAAAGCTTTTCTTAGCTTCCAAAGGTTTTCTTTGCAAAACTTTGAAGGATTAATGTTTTTTATGCAAAGTTTTCTTTAAGAAACTATAAAGGATTATAAAAGTTCTAATATTTTCTATACAAAACTTGAAACGTCAGGAGTTCTTCTTTAAGAACAATATTAAAGCTTTCAACTGAAATTTTATAAAAGGACAATTTCTGAAATTATGTTTCCTTTACTACATGAAACGTCTGAATCTTTTCTAAACGAAATTTTGAGCGTCCAAAGGTTTTATATGCAAAACTTTAAGATTCCGTGGTTCAGATTTTATGAAACCATTTTGCCAGATATTTTTATTCCTTTTCCCCACTTCCATTATAATAGAAATACACTTGTTTAGAAATAAAATTTTATTTTTTAGTTTCTTCTTTTTTTTAATAATTTCCATAAATTCGTGCATTTCTTATAATTATATTTAAATTTGATTTGATAAAATTTTTTTTTAACATTAAATGCTAAAGCTCGATATGTTTTTCTTTAAAATTAAAAAAAAATTCTTTAAATTTATAAATAATTTAATCACTAGTTTGAGTACTTAACTTATCCGTCGAAGCCATCACTCCAACACTATTGTTAGCCTCATTATCCCCCTGCTGTTGAGATGCCGCCGCTGCAGCCTCTTCTTCAGCATGACACATTTTACGATGTTTGTGAACAAAATAATAACTGGGAAACTTACAGCCACAGGTTTTACAAGGATAATATTGAACATTCATATCTAAGGGCCTTACTTCACGTCTTAAATAATCCGAAGAAGTAGCCGCTGCGGAGGAGGAAGAGGGAGATGATGTCTGTAACGTTGTGTTACCATTGGCCAAAGAATTTGATGCATTTGAGGAGTATTGTAGAGAGTTGCGTACATAAAACGGCCTCGTTGCTGTTATATTCTGATGTTTTGTTATTTTTAATTCACCATTTACAGAAGATTCTTCTTTTGACGCCATTTTCCCTTCAGGCACACAAGTGGCCTGTAAGGTTAAGGGATTTAAATGACGTTTAGCATGTTTTTGATAACAATATTGAGATTTAAATGTATGTTTACAGTAAACACAAACAAATACTTCACTATGTATCTTACGACTACCACTAGCCTTATCGGAATTTCTTGCGGTAGTTCCTAAACTGCCATTGGAAGTTTCACTATTTTCGGATTCTTCAGCCTGTTGCAATTGTTGCTGCTGACTAATGGTTTTAGCCATTTGTTGATGAAATGATAGAGAAACACTTTGTAAAGAACGTTCGGGTATAGAGGGTCCTGTAAGACCTGTACTGGAATGATGATTGCCAATATTGCCAGCATCCGGTTTATGACCATAGGCAGTATTGAGAATACGTTTAAAACGTACCGGACCATCACAACTAGCCACATCTATTATAACCTTATTAGCCTCTGAGGTATCTAGTTGTGAAGCGGGTATAGGGGCTTTAGCCACCTGTAAACCCGAAGAACCCTTTCTACGCCTTTCCGCTTTACTATGATGCGAGGATTTTCTATGATGTGTATTTTTTTCATGATGTCTGACTTTTGTTTCCTTTTCTTGTGAAGAAGATTTTTTATTTTCCATTAATTTTTTAAATGATAATTTATGAATTTGTGTTTCTACCACTACTTCGGCTTCTGAGTTGGAATCTATAAATACTTCTACATCCTCATCTTCATCCTCTATTGTTGTGGGTATTTGATTTTCATTATTTAACGATTGTTTATCTATTTCATCTACTTCAATGTCATCTTCCTCATCTTTTTGTTGTACAGCTTCGGGAGTTGTAGTTTTAAGTTCTTGTTCTGCAGGATTTGTTGAGATGTTTGATGTTGTGTGTGTTAAAGGATTTAGATTTAACGACTGATGACTTATGGGTAAAAATCCAAAATTTGTTAATGTTGGTTTACTAGCAATGGGACGTATTATTTTACCACTGGTTGTAGCTGCAGCTGTTGACGTTAGAGATGGATGTGTGTTTGTAGTGTTTAGTGTTGGGTTATTGGTTCCAAAGTATCCTTCGGTTTGAGCACGTGCTAAATAGGATCTGTAAAGGAAATTTTGTGAGGAATTTAAAGAAAAGTTTTTGAGCAATTTTTTCTTAAAAAAATTGATATTTAAAATCAAAATTATCTACATTTTTGGGTTGTTATTGTATTTGTTTGTTTAACTGTTTGTTTGACAAACACATCTGGCAACTTATTTCCTACTGCAAACTAAAGTTTTTGAGGTTAGAATCATAATTTTTTTTGTAATTGCAAAAGTGTTAGAATTTTGTTAAAATATTAAAAAATTAATAGAAACCATATAAATTTAATTTGTTTTTCAGATTGTTACAGATTTCTAATACAGTTTTTTTCATTCCGAGGAAATTTTTAATCAAAATTAAAGAATTTTAAATAAAAATCGTCCGGCAACTCTAGTTGTTATTATTGCGAAATAAATTAAGGTGGCAACTTTATAACAAAAATGAAGAAATGTTTTTTTTAAGGTTAGACTTTTTATTTAAATGGGAAAAAATTAAATTTTTAACAAAATTAAAGAATTTTAAATAAAAATCATCTGGCAACTAAAGTTGTTATCATACATTAAGGTGGCAACTTATTTAAATGAAAAGAAATTTAATTGTTTCAAGCAAAATTAATTAAATGTTAATTTGTTGTTACAATTTACACTTTTTTGTGCGTTTTCTTAAGGTTATGTTTTTGATGGTTGAAAGCTGATTTGGAAAGAATAAGTTGTATCAACTTGTTTTTATATAATTATTTCTTTAATTTCTTTGAAACTTTCCAAATAACTGAAAAATGCTACAATTTTTTCAAAAAATTTAAAAAAAAAAAAATCCAAAATTTTTTTCTTTAAATTAAAAATAAATAAAAAAGTTCCTTTTTCTTAACTCAACACCCACCTACAAATTTCCAATGCCCTAGGCATATGTAAAACATGCGTAGCCAATAAAACACCAAAAATATTCTCCACATTTAAATCCAAATATCCGGTATACATATACGTTAATAAAGGAGCAAATTGTTCTGCCGTAACATTAGTCAAATAAACTACAATATCCGAAACGCTGGAGACACCAACGCCACCACCACCACTAGCTGAGGACTCTGCTCCACGTTCATCTAAACGTATGGCTGAACGTAAATAACCGCTATGCATGCCCAAAACTAAACCATGTGCCATAAAACGTATAGTAGAGGGAGCAGGACCCACTTCCAAAACAATATCAGGAGGATTAGACATATTTGCATTTAAATTAGATAAATTATGATTATTTAATAGATTTAAAGAGGCATTAGGAATTGTTGTTGCACTAGTACAGTTTGAGGAATTGTTAAGATGATTATTTGTTTCCGTCAGACGATTTGAGTTTGTATTAGAGGAGGAGGTCGAATTGGTTAAACCCGTAGTACCCGTTAACCAGTTGGTAAACATTTTTATTTTTGTTAATTTTAATTTTTAAATATTTTTTTTATTAATTTTTTAACACTTTCTTTTTTTAATTAAAATTTTATTTCGTTATAATTTATTTTTTCTACAATTTATCTCGTTTATATTGTGCTTACGCCTTGATAATTCGTTTAAAACTGTTGGCAGTCCATCATAACTGTTGTCTATTTATACATTTTTATTTTTTCACCCTGTTACACAGGACTTTATATCCTGTTCACAGCACTTTAGTTGTACTTTACGATTCTGTTTTTATTGAAAAGAAAAAAAAGTAGCAAACCATTGCCTGTCGTCGTTTTTTGGCGGTTGTAAATGTGCATAACTAATTGTACAGCAATAACAATTACTCTCTCTTATAAATACATTTCTTTCATTTCTCTTTTGAAGAATTTTACTCTTTTTTTGAAAAACAATTTCTTGTTCTTCAATAATTTAGTTCTTAGAGGAATAGGAAAGTTGCAAATAATTTATTCGTAAAAAAAGAAAGGATTTTTAAACTAATTTTAAAGAAATTTATGTTCAATAACTAAGTGAGAAAAAATCACAATTAAATTTGTATTTAAATTTCTTTCAAAGAGTTTAATTTACAATTATTAACTATAACGTTTCAATTTCTCTTAATTAACTTCGTACGGCTGAAGTAAATTCTCTTAAATTTTTAATTTTTATTTCTCTCTTTTTTTGCAACAAGCACGTGCTTTTTGTTTTTAATATTACTCATACCACCCGCTTCACCAGGTTCTTTTAATTTCACAAACATAACAGTAAATTAATTCTCTTTTTTGAAATGTTTTTTTTTTGTTTTTGTTTTGCACTTGCTCTCTGTTTTGTTTACATTTGAGTTTATTTGTTGTGGTTGCACACATTTAACCACCTACGGTTATTTTTTATTATTATTAGCGTTTTTTTTCTCTTGTTATTCCTGTTATTTTTATCCTTTTGATTTCAAATTGTTTTGTTTGTTGTTGTTTTTTTTTTGCTTTTTTTCTTTGTTGTCATATCTGACAAAAGAAGAAAATCAACCTCTCTAGAGTCAATTTTATTGTGCCTTTGATTTGTTGATTGTTATTTTGACACAATAATTGTTGTCGGATTATGTTGTGTAAGTTGTTTTTTGTTTGTGTGGGGGAGGAGTTGTTGTGTTAAGGGGACATTTTATTTTGATATAATTTTTAATTAGCTAAAGAAAATTATAGATTTTAGAAGGAAAGCATTTTAAAAATTTAATATATTTATGGAATTTTAAGTTAAAAAAAAGGGATGGATAGTACACAAATAAGGGAATGTTAATAGATTTAATAGAAATTTTAAAGTTTTAACTTAAATATAGAGAAGAGGAGACGATATGATAGATTATAGAATTTAAAGGAATATTTAGAAAAGGACTGTTTAGTATTTGGATAAATGTTTAAACAAATTCATGTAAATATTTTAGATTTAAAAAGAAAACTAGGAAGCCATTCCTGTGCTTTAGATTCAGTGTCCAATTTCGTCTAAACTCTTCCAATTCTATATTAAAAAGGGACATCGTTTCGTATGAAGAATACTTTTCAAGTTTTTTTTTAAACATCTATCATACGCTGGCTATTTTAGATTTATTAAGAAGATCTAGGAAAACAATTACTGACTTTTCGGTTCAGTGTCCAATTTCGTCTAAACTCTTTGAAATCTATATTAAAAAAAAGTACCTCGTTTCGTATGATTAATAATGTTTAATGTATTTTTTAGAACACCTTTATACGACCTTGAATTTTTCTCTACAGCTATTAGTTGGCTATTTTAGGTTTAGGAATAACTAGGAAAGTTATTTGCTTTAGATTCAGTGTCCAATTTCGTCGCAATTCTTTGAATTCTTGATTAAAAAAGTCCCTTGTTTCGTATGATCACTATTTTTCTTGTATATTTTAATACATCTCTCATACGCACTAGAATAAATTTTAACTCTATTGCTAAGAAGAAGAAGTTGGAAAACCTTTACTGTCCTTTGGATTCAGTGTCCAATTTCTTCCAGACTCTTTGAATTTAAGATTGCAAAAAGGACATCGTTTCGTATGATTAATATTTTTCATGTATATTTTTAAATATCATTCATACGACCTAGATTTTTTCTCTATAGCTATTAACTGGCTATTTTAGATATAGGAAGAACTCAAAAAGCTATTTGCTTTAGATTCAGTATTCAATTTCGTGTAAACTCTTTGATTTCTAGATTAAAAAAGTCCGTTTTCTGTTGTCCGTCGTCCGTATGATTAATATTATTCAACTATATTTTTAAAAATTTTTCATACGACCTAGAATGAATTTTAACACTATAGCTATTAGCTGGCTATTTACCTCTTTTTACCAGATTAATTTGTCTATTTTAACTTTGCACTGCTGCTGCTGCTGATTTTAATTTTTATTGTTGCATTTAAATTGATGACCTTTGGCTTTGAGGTTTAGTTTTGTGTTGTTCATTTTTTTCTTTCAACATTTTTAACTCCACATTGCCACAAAATCCATTATCATTAAAATACAAAAAAAAAAATCCTTTAAAAAATTGTTAAGTTAATCCAAATTGTAGATCCTTTTTTTACTACAGGCAAATAAAATGCACAATTTTGTATTTAAAAAAAGAACATACAAAATATACTGCAAAAAAAGGAAAAAACCCTTATCTGCCAAAGGATTATGTTTGCGTTGGTGTAAAGTGTTTTTAATTGTATGTTATCCTTACATTACTATACAGATACACCAACAACAGGGTGCTGCTAAATGTTGTAAACAAAATTAATGAAATTAAAATGTATTCAAAAAGAAATTTTTATAAAAATTTAAGAATTTCGTAACAATTTATGTATTTCATAAAAATTTATGAATTTTATAAAAATTTAAAAAAAATTTTACTTTAAAATGAAAATATTATTTTTTTCTTTGTGATAGTCTCTTGCCTTAACATTATTTACATTTTCATACTCCCATCTCTTGTAATAATAGTATTGCCACTTAATTTCTCAACACTCTGTATTAAGGCTACCAGACGAAAACTCTTTTACACACGAACTATTATAACAGTAAAAACAAGATTTAACAACAACAACACAATACAATTGGATTTCATATGTAAACATTTGTATACATGAATGTATGTGTGTGTGTGCATGTTTAAAAGAGGAGAAAAACTACAACTTTGGGATAAAGTAAATTACAGCTTTTAACACAATTGAAATATAATTGACAAATAAGAATAAAAGAAGAAGCAAAAATTGTATGACACAATATAAACAATACAACACAGTCTCAAAAAACCCTACAAACATTTGGAAGATAATAGTTTTGGGATTTTTACTGAATAAATCTATACATTTATCCTACTCCTTGTAGTGCTTGTTTATGTCACTTTAGTATGAAAGTTGAAAAATTTTATTCATAAGAAATAGCTGCTGAATGTATTTTGAAAGTTACAATCCTCTTCACACATAAAAATACTTCAAGATTCAGGGCCATTTATGCATTTTTATATAATTCACTTCTAGGTATTAGAATAACATTTTTTCCGTATATTTATCTTCTTGTTGTGCTTGTTTATGTCACTTTTGGATGACAGTTGGAAGATTCTATTCTTTAAAAAAAACTTCTGAAAGTATTTTAAGAGTCACAGTTCTCATATCTCATAATGTAACTTCAGGATTCTGCGCTTCACTTCTGGTTGACAATTAGAAGATTAAACATATTAGAAATTACATTCCTCGTGTCTCTTACACATCACGAAGAAATGAAAGACAAAAAAACGATCGATTAAATGCGAGAAAAATTTGATAGACTGATTATGTGGAAGACGCTTTTGAGTAACTTTTGCGATATGTTATATTTGTAGGGAAACAACAATTTTGCCGCTTCTGGATGAAAATTTAAAGAACTTTTTATGTTAATACTATGATAAGAATATTAAAACATTTCGGTTATTAAATGAGGGAGTAATTTGATCGCCTACATATGTATGTGGAAGATATATTTAAGTGACTTCCGATCACGGGCAGCAAACAGAAAGAAGGTCAGACTAAGCGATTAAAAGCGCGATAAACTTGGCATAATTTCGCGATTGAAAATGTTTGCAGGGATACAACAGCAAGGGTACCATTGATGTTAAAAAAACCCATAATAAATCCCCCGGTAAAGATGAGAGGAAAATAGTTATGCATGTACAATATAATAAAGAAGAGAAAAAACTGCTAATAATAAATATTAAAGTAAATTGTGTTAAATAATATTCGGTAGGCTAAGGAGAAGCAATTAAATTAGTTGAAAAGATATTGTTAAACTACTTACACTTTTGAACCTTTAACCAGTGAATAACATAATCACCAAATCATAATTAATAATCGACAATTTATTTTCTTTAGTTTTATATAAAAACGATTATTTGTTTAGATTTTTTTTTTATTCCTTGGAAATTTTGAAAACAATTTTCTACAGAATTTCCTTTATTTTTTCTACAATTTTCTTTAGAAATTTTTTTTTACAAATAATTTAATTAATTGATTAAAATTTTACACAAACAGTAATTAGGAATTATTTTCAATATCATGAGTGAAAAAATTGGTTTTATTTGACTAAGTATTACATTTTTTTTTTCGTTCATTCGTTTTCGTGGCTAACAAACAAAATATCAATTAAAATAAATTGTTATTTTCATATTTAGTTATTCTTTTTGATGCTGGTAACAAAACTCAAACTCGTGCTCAACTCAAACCATAACATCTACACTGTATCTCTATTGCTCCTCCTAGCTATAGTAAACCGTTGTAGTTGTTGTTGTCATACTCTTTATGTATTAACTTTTGAATTTTGTAAATTCTTCCCGAAACAATTAGACAAAATTACAAACAATCAACGCGAAACAGTGAAATGTTTAATACGACAAACAATGAAAAAAAAAACTCAAAAAAGTCGTGGGTAAATATGATAAAAGCGTGGCTTTTTTTGCTTAAATGAAAAAAGGACTTCTTTTATGAACTACTATATACTATGATGCTGTTGTTGCTGCTGCTGCTGGCACCAACAAAAATAGCTTATATATTGTTGTTACTGTAATATAGCTCTAACTTGTTAAGTGATTGAAATATCAATGGTATTAGTAAAAACACCAAATAAACTCATATACACCCACACTCACGCACGCCAACATTGGCTTTCCAACTTCAGCTTCAACTGTAAAGTGAAGTAAAGGTAAAAACCTTATTGTTTTTGCAAAAATGGTCAGGGAAAATAATAGTATAGGGAGTGAGTGAGGAGCGATGGTTACTTTATACAATACGCGAAAATAATACCACAATAATGGCGGACCTACCAGTGTATTGCGATGTAAAACAATAACAAAAATTACGAAAAAATCAGTGTTGACAAACAGGGCTTTTTCTTGCTAACAATTATACACTTTAAATTATATTAGCTCTTTACAATTTGCTTTGGCATAGTTGGCATTATTGGTAAAAGGAACTTTTAATGTAATAATAAGCTAAAATTGCATTTGCACACACACACACACACTCCCTTACCACTCTAGCAAATGATAATGAACATATGCACTCTCTTGCAGAGAGTAGAGTTTGTATTGTATAGAAATATTTGTTTTGTCAATGATTGTCTTTTTCGGTTCTTTGGATGTTCTTTTTTTTTTTCTTCTGCTGAGAGCTTTTGAAAAGAAAATCGCTGAAATGAATTAGATGCAACATTTCGAAATAAACCAATTATAAAACAGGGATAGGCATAGAGCTCTCTAACGAGCTCTTATGTCTAAAAACAACAGATAGTAAAGAATAAGCTCTCTGACTGATTTCGGTTTTTAACATGTATAAGTTTACATACATATGAAATCCCGAAAGGTTATAAGAGAACTCCATGCCTAGAGTTCTCTTATAACCTTTCGGGATTTCATATGTATGTAAACTTATACATGTTAAAAACCGAAATCAGTCAGAGAGCTTATTCTTTACTATCTGTTGTTTTTAGACATAAGAGCTCGTTAGAGAGCTCTATGCCTATCCCTGTTTTATAATTGGTTTATTTCGAAATGTTGCATCTAATTCATTTCAGCGATTTTCTTTTCAAAAGCTCTCAGCAGAAGAAAAAAAAAAAGAACATCCAAAGAACCGAAAAAGAAGTAGAATTTACTCCATGGAAGTGCTGAAAAAAACCTGAAGAAGTGATGATTTTAGCACAGGCTTGTCATAGGAGGAATGTTCTTTTTATTTGATTCCAAATTCACTACATCTGAAGTCATTGTCAGGAAGTAATGTTCTGTTTTTACTTTAAATTTTAAACAAAATAGGATTCTTTTCGCTTCTTTGGAAGTAAATAAACATCACTTCCGAAGAAGGTAAACAACTTCACTTAGTGCTACTTTTGAAGTGATGATTAATGTTATTCTTTTGAAAGTACTTCGTTTTATTTTTGCTGGGTTATTTGGAGTATTTCGGCCTAACACCAAAATAATCTGGCCAGTCCTCTAACCTAAAACATCATTATCATTAGTATAAATGTTGTTGTTGTTGTTTTTGTTGGTCATGTTTGTAATTTCATAAAATTTTTAACAAAATTCAAATTACGCTAATTGTTGCCACCAACTCAGTTATACATTACTCCTTCCATACATTCTCTTCCTCATCGTCATTATCATCAGCATCATACCCCTCTCCTTTTCCAAATCCTTGCAATATTAATTTCATGTGTGTGCAGCAATAGCATCAACATTATTGGTTAAATGAAATGAAACAATTACCATGAATATGAATCCTTTTATAATGGATGCAGAGCAAACAGCAGTTATATATTTTTTTTTTTGGTGAAATAAGGAGTTGGCGAATACATGAACATTTTGTATATTTATATTGTTTTGGAAACAAACAAAAAACCCTCATAAGTGGCATTATGTTATTTTGGACAGACATTCAAAATAAAAATGCTTTTTTTATTTAATTTTTTTTTTTTCCTCCAGGGATTTGTATTGTGTTTATAACAGAAACATTTTTTTTGATAAAATCTAATTTAAATGAATTTTATAAATGTTTTATTTTTTAATAAATTAATAAACTGAAAGGGGTAAAATGGTTTTAGAATAAAATTAAAATTTTTTAAAGCTTAAAAAGTTTAATTGACACTACTTTTGTTTTTGAAACAGAGATGCCATATTCTCTGGTCTTAAATGACAGTTAATTTTTATTTGACAATAACAATTATTTAATATTCATTTTATTGATTTCAATTTTCAATTAAATTTTTTTTCCCAATACACTACTACCTTGCAACATTTTATTCAATTACTATAATTTATTTAACCAATATAACCACATTATCTTTTAACTTAATTATTTAGTTATTATACGATTATCTTTAAAATTAAATGTTGTTTTATATATGTGTGTGTCTGTTTTTTTTCTACTTTCACAAAGAGGGTTTTTATTCAATACATGTATGACATGTTTATCAAAAATGCTCAAACGACGATTGTATTTTAAATGTTTAACCGAAAATATGTTTTTTTTTTGTTCCCTTTTTGACCAGTAATTAAAATCAACTCAAGCTGATAAAAATCATTACAAATAAAAAAAAAAGTTTTTTCCTATAAAACTCAAAGAGCAGACAGACAGAAAGACAGACAAGAAATTGTATAAATTGGGTTGTTTTGGAGGGAGGGGGGTTACCAAAATATACAACTAAAATAAATAATTGACAAAATAAACCGCATAAAGAATTTTTTATTGAAATAATTTATAGAAAATCTTTTACCATGTAAAATGTCAAAAAGCTATAGTCAAAGGAAATTTCTGTTTCACCTAAACGATTCTAGACAAAGAAATCTATTAGTTTGACAACATTAACATAATTAGAAAAGGCAGTTGGGTGGGGATTTGAAAACATTAATTAAATTTTGGGAAAATTCTAGCTTTTTTATATATCAGTTAAAAATACAAATTGAAAACTTAAAATTGAAAAAGAATTTTGAATTTAAGCAATCATTTCCATACAACGAAGCAAAATTTAACGCCCAAGTTAAAGAGAATTAAAATTATAAAAGAAACGTAGTTGCTAGATAAAGAGGGAAAGAGAGAGAGAGAGCTAAACAGCAAAACATATGGCAACTGTTTAGCTCGCTCACTCTCTCTCTCTCTCTTTATCCCAACATGGCCTTATCAAAATTCGAAAAAAAATTCTTACAAAAATAAATAAAATGCTTTTTAAAAAAATTTTCTCTCTACTTTATTTACTTTGCCTAATTGTTCTTTATATTTATTTTAAAATTTAACTTAACATTGTATAATTTTCTTTTAATTTAATTTTTTCTTTTCAAAACATTAGTTTTTCTTACGCTCAATAACATAAGCAATTATTAAAATTACCACAATTTATAATTGAAACTATAACCTCTTAACATTTTTGAACCCTTTCTCTACCCTTTCTCGCCCATTTACAACATATGTGTAACTCAAATATATACATATATGATTATCCTTTTTACTCTATATTTATTACAATATATGCAAAACTATTCTACAATTTGTAACTAAAATATTGTTAATAAATGTTATTTAAACTACTTCTGACTGTTGCTGCTGTGAAAATTTTGTTAAACTATAAAAACAAATAACTTCTCTACATATGTTTGCACTCACATTCTCTCATAAACCTAAAGCATTTAACTAATTATAAAATGGATTTTTAATAACTCTGGCATTAACAGTTAACAACGACTTTATGATAACATACAAATAAAGTTATTGGCCAGTTATGAACAGATCATTACTGTAAAGCAAGTTACAATAAGGGAGCGTTTTTAGTTTATTACTTTATACCAGAGGAGCTCAAGATTGCCATTTCATAGCACGCGTGATAGGATAAGAAAATTATGCTGACGCTAAGTTGATATACATAAACTTTAGATTTAATTGTTCTTCTTTTTATAATGAGCAATGTCAGTTGGTTTGCTCTCAACTTGAAAAACAAAATCAAATCAGTTGCTGATCAGCACTTGTCGAAGCAAGGTCTTCGCGCGACCTTTTTTAAAATACATTAATTAGATCTATTGGCCATTTATAAACCGATCATTACTATAGAGCAAGCTACAATAAGGGAGCGTTATTAGTTTATTACTTAATTCTAGAGGAGCTCAAGATTGTCATTTCATAGCACGCGTGATAGGGAAAGAACATTCTACTGACGCTAAGTTTATACACCTAAACTATGAGTTTAATTCTTCATCTTTTTATAATGAACAATATCAGTAGGTTTTCTCTCAACTTGTGCTGATCAGCACAACGTTTTTAAAATACACACTGAAAATTAAGAAAGGCGAATTAATGTAGGAGAACTTGAGAGAACAGTTGATAGTTTTTTATATATAGACTTTGGCTGTCAAAATCCATAACAAATATTTGACAGTATACTTTTATTTTGAATTAAATTCTGTTCTCTTCTGCTTTATCAACACAAATAAAACTATGGTAGTCTATGATAGTATGTGTTTGAGCACCACTGCTTTATACAAAGTTTATTGAATTTTTTTTTCAAAATTATGATTTCGAGAAAGTTTTCATTGC
The DNA here is from genome assembly GCF_022045245.1 of Lucilia cuprina. Lineage (NCBI taxonomy): Eukaryota > Metazoa > Arthropoda > Insecta > Diptera > Calliphoridae > Lucilia > Lucilia cuprina. The sequence goes on along the minus strand of NC_060951.1, from coordinate 44,506,429 downwards.
TTTAATATTAGGATGTAGGGTATTATGAACAACTTTTAGAAAATCCATTTCAAATTCAAAACACCCTCAACAATTCTCTGCCATATTTTGTTTTACTCTAAACGTCTAGTTATCCTTATGTGTTTACTTTTCATGGATAATGTTGTTAAAACGATAAACTACAACTGCTTTTCTTTCTACAACAAAACTGCTGCTACAGATGTTGAGTTGTCTGCTGCTGGTTTGGTTTGGTTGGGTTTGTCTGTCTGGTCTATTTGCTAGTTTCAAAAATTTTTGCTGTCTATTGCAGAAAGAACCTTAACTCTCTAATTCTCGCTTTATTCCTGACTATACATCTACATGTTGTAAGTTTGTTGTTATTGTTGGATTTTTATTGAGTTTTGCTTACATTTGTAATTAAATTGTTACCAATTAAAATTGCACACTCTTTTGATTATCACAACAACAATAATAATAATAACAACAACAATACAGCTATCAAATCAGCAGCAAAATGTTTTTTTTCAAAAGCTTTTAATATTGCTGGAATCTTATATCAACATTTGTTTTATTATTAGCAATTAAACAGATAACTTCCATTTGTTATCATATTTTTTTTTCTTTTTTGCTTCTTAATAAATTATGAATTTTTGTTTTATAAACATAATTTTTGGTTTAATATTATTTCCTTTTTATTACTATTGAATCATTAAGACATTTTATATGACTTTCATCAAAAATTGCTAAAGACTTGTTGATGAAAAATCAACACCATTTACTAAATTAAATAAAATTCTCTAAACACTTACTTGTTGTGTTAAGGGAGTTTTCAGCTTTGTTTTTTCTTCATCTTTAGCTGCCTTTTTCTTTTTATTACTTTTTATTTTTGTGAATTTTTTTAGTTTTTTTTCAGAATTTAGCAAGTTATGTTGCTTACTTTTTTTTATTTCCCCACGGTATTAATTAGCATACGTTGATTTTTTTTCTTATCAGCTGTTGGCAGTAAATGTGTAAACAAATCTTTTACTCAGAGATTATTTACACTTGGATAGTTACTAACTACTATTTTCTTGGGGTTTTCTTATGTTGTCACATCTTTATATTTATGTTGTGTGTGTATGTGTGTTAGTTTCTAAACTTGCTTGACTTTGACATTTTAGTTGTGTTATGTTTGTGTTTTTTTTTTTCAATAATAATTTTCATAATTTGTTTTTTTTTCTCTTGCCTAATATTTGTTTTAAAGCAAAACTTTTTCCTTAAGTACTTTTCTTTTTTTTACTTTTTATGCGTTTAATATTATTAAAAATATATAAATTTCTTTTTTCTTGATTTTTCTTTACTTTTTTCGACTTTATTTGTTCTTTGTTCTTGTAAAAGAAATTTAGAGCTAATGGAATTATTTAATAATTTTTTTCCACGTATAAACTCAACAGCTGCTTTTTTTTGGTGGGGTCCGCAAGGGGTAGGTCAGTTTAAGCCAAACTGAGATGAACAACCTCGTAGAAGTTATAGATTTAGCAGACACTTTTTGACTGCTGCATGGATTTGTCTAGTCTAAGGACTATGGATATGAAATCCATTGACTATTTTATGGTCTAGTTATTAAAATTTTTCGTCTATTCTTGGAACTAGAATATTGATTATTTTATGAACTATTATGAAGTTTTCTAAGATCTACAAGCTCAGTTATTATTTTATGGAATAATTTTTGGTTTATTCTATGAACCAGTCTGTTGACTATTCTAAGGTCTAGTCTATCGCATATTCTGTGACTAAGCATTCAACTATTCTATGGACTATTCTTACGACCATTCTATCAATTATTTTGTACATTCTAGTTATTTCTATGCTCTAATCAAAAGACTAGTCTATTAGCTATTCCTTGTTAACTACAAACCCATCTGTGAACTTGTCTATTGTATTCCTTTTATCAACCCCTTCCCCCGGTGTATCCGCTCCTATACATCAACATGGTTAGGTTAATAGGATGATATACACTAAATGAAATCCATAGAAATACACCCAGACCACTATCGGGCCTGTTGTGCTCTTCTTCTCATGAAAAAATGGGCTTCTAAATGTATTGTTTATCAATGTTTAAAAACCTAGTTTTCTGGACGTAATTCCTAAGAATCTTCCAATCAAAGTTAGTCAGGAATGTTATTTCTGGAATAACATCACTTCCAGATATTTGAATCTAACTTCGTATGTCTTAATGTCAAAAAGTTCTGAATTTTCCATCCATGTCATATGTCAAAAAGCTGTGAATTTTCCATTTCTAACTTTGTTTTTACATTGTTTTCTGGCAACACTTTTTCATTAAAAGTTTTTTACACAAAAACACCTGCTTGGCATCACAGATTGTGAGAAAATCTTCATAAGAGAGGGATTGATTACATGGCAACGCTGAATTGCGAAAGAATTAAAAAATTATTAAGAAGAAAGGAGGAAAATAGCAATTTCTTAAATCTTTCAATATTAATGTAAAAAAAATAATCAAAATAAAGCGAAAGTATGAAATTTAAGCGTCATTTTCATTTGTTTTTTATGTTTCTTTAAATCATGTAATAAAGGTTGGTCCTTTCTGCATTATACTTTGCACAAGGCCAGCGTCAGGATATGAAAAAAATCCCAAAGTTAAATAAAGAAAATTTGAAATTTGTCTTTTGATTTTTTTCCCTCGTCTAAAGCCAAAGCAGCAGCAGCCAGAAAACCAGAAAAAAAATCAAACAAATTTTCTTGATTGAATTATTAATAAAAAAATGGCCAAAATTGATAAAATATCAAAAACCACAAATAAAAACTCAATACAAACACACATACTTTTTAAAAAGACTACTTAAAGAAAAGCTAAAGGAAGTTGGAATAAAAAATACATTAAAATAATAAAGAAAAACTGCAAACAATTTGTATTCATAAAATTAAATAAAATAAATAAAACAGAAAAAAAGAACAACACAAATTGCCCCTCAAAAAAAAAAGAGCATAAGAAAGAGTGAGATATTATAAGAGAAAGCTTAATTAGATGGTTAATAGTAGTAATGAAATTACAGGCAATTCACTTATTAATTGTTTACTCTTTTTTCTTTAAGTTAATTAATTAACAAAAATATTACAAATTTTAAATTGTTTGGTTAAATAAATAAAATATATGTATTTCACATGAAATTTTTTCGTTGTGTTTGAGTTTGTTTCACATTTCAATTAATTTAATTTGGTTAATTTAGTAACGCATATTTAAATTTTTAATGAGTTTTATTCTGTAGTTGTTGCTTCTACGGCTGTTGATTTTATTTTTATTTGTTTTTTTAAAAGGGTTTTTTTCGTAGATAAAAAAATATTTTTATATATTTTTAGTATATTTTTCATAAAAATTTTAAGAGCTTGAAGTTAAGGCCATCATTATAATTTCATTTGTAGTCTTATGCTCATCATCATCGCCATCAAGAGCAGCTTCTGCCCATTCCTCATTATTTCCTACTTGTTTTTTCATTTATTCTATTTTATTATGGGAAAAATATAATGAAAATTGCTTCATTTTAATTAATTATAATAAAAATACATTAATATATATTTTAACTCGCCATATACGTATATTTTTTTATTTGTCTTCTTTTTTTAAATTTCTCTCCCCCTCAGTACTTTAAATAAAGTGTTTATTTTTTGTTAAGGGAATATAAAAAAAATTATATACATATAATGGAAAAAATATTAATAATTATTGTTTGCTTTTATTTAAATTAACATTTTAAATTTTTAATTTAATTATTTGCTACATTGAAAAAAACACATCATGTTATTGTTTATTATTAAAATAATAAGCAAAATCAATTTAAAATTAAATTAAAAATCAATATAACTATAGTTTATGTATGTTTGGATAAATGTATAACATTATCAATATCTATTGTTTACAAATAATAACAAAATTTATAATTATAAATTTGCAATTACAATTAAAATTTTACATATTTATGACAATATTGGGTGTAAGCAAAAGTTTATTAGCACTTTGTGAGGTTAAATAATAATGAAGTATGAAAATGTATAAAGAATTTTAGAAAGAAAGTTTACTTTTTGGAAAATATGTTAAATTCTATCAGGTAATGCATTTATTAATTACAATCTACACATTTATGAAAACGCCTATTTGGCATCACTTATTTGTGTCAAACTACTAAAGCAGTGATGCCAGTTTGTTTATTATTGGCAGGGATGGATAGAACGATAGATAGATAGATAGATAGATAGATAGATAGATAGATAGATAGATAGATAGATAGATAGATAGATAGATAAATAGATAGATAGATAGATAGATAGATAGATAGATAGATAGATAGATAGATAGATAGATAGATAGATAGATAGATAGATAGAAAGAAAGATAGATAGATAGATAGATAGATAGATAGATAGATAGATAGATAGATAGATATATAGACAGGTCTAAATTTGTCTGATCTGTATCGCAAATAAACGCTCCTCTCCAAGTAAATCATCAAAAAATGAATGCCTATATCCAATATTTTATACTCCTACTCCTTAAATATGCACAAGAGATGAGAAGAGATTGTAGGTGTAGGGTAGCAGGCGGACATTTCGTATGTTTGTATTTAATATCAAATTAAAATGTAATTCATCAATAAAACAAATAACAATACAACGTAATCAGCAGATTGGAGATACAAAATTGAATTAAACGTTATATATTTATAGACATACAAATGTATAAACACAGAAAGGGTGAAGTTTTAAAATGTTTTAAACTTGAAAATACAGAAAACCGAGTGTAAAGTCTTTCTACGTTTCTATTTCTATCAACAGTTGCGAAAAAAACATAGTATAAAGTAAAAATTAATGAATGATGATTAAAATGATCTACCATTGCATTGTATCTAACTATAATGACAGCTTTCCAAATATGTTGCCAATTAAAACTTTTTAAACTCTTAATAAAACACCCTTTATGTTTATGAACTGAAAATTTATGTGTCAATATATAAATATAGGAAATTGTGTATGATGCTTATCTCTTTCTCTCGCTTCGTCATCACACAGAAAACGTCAATGATGATGATGATGACGATGACATTGATGATGTTGACACAAAATATTATTTTTCACAGTGAATGGACAATGAATATTAAAAAAAGAAATTATTAAAAAAAAACTATACATAGGTCAGTTATTATAAAATGAAAATTAATTAATTATAATCGTGATATTAATATAATTGAAGGGTTCTTTTTACTGTTGTTGTAAATATATATTAAAATCAATTAAAAAACAAATTATTAATATTAGCATTAACATACTTTTTTTGTGATAAAAAGATATTAGTTAATTTTCTGTTTTTTTTAATAGAAATTTTTAATTTATATAATTGAAATTTTTAATTTTTTTTAAATTGTTTAATTAAAGTTATTTTAAATAATTTTTAAACTTTTTGCTCTGTTGTTGCTTTTAAAGATTTATAGTGAAATTTTCTTTTTAATTTATTATTATTAGTTGGCAACACTTTATTACTTATGAACAGTATTTTCAGAAGTGAAAAATATTGCTTAATGGTACAGATTTTTCTTCTATAAAATTGAAGAAAATTTGGAGTAAAAGAATGGCTTTAAACACAACTATCTCATGGCAACAATATACGCAGTAATGTCAACTGTAAATTTTTTGTCATACTTGCCAGACTATCAAGCTAAATGTCTAAACGTAGCCTTACTTATTACTTTATATTTTCGATTAATTTTAATCTTTTTTGTCCTTTTTGTTACTGCAAAAATTTATATTTTTTCCAAATTTATTTTTTATTTTAACATTTTAACTAAATTATTTTCTATCTATTTTCTAATATTTGTCTAATATTGTTTTTATTAAAAAAACAATATCCAATTTAACAAACTATAAATTTAATTAGAAATATTTTTTGTGTCCATTTATTTGTTGTCTAAACAAATATTCTATATAGACAAATATAAACTCTAACATATAAAGGACAAAAACAATATATTTTATATTTATTTAGAATAGAAATAGAAAAAAAAAACAATAAATATTTCTATTTATTATTTTAAAATACCCTATATTGGGTTAATATAGATTTTTAGAATTTTAAAACGTCATATTTTCTTTAATTTTTCTTTTAACATTTAGTTTTAAATAATAATATCAACTTTCTAAATGTTTTTTTATTTCTTCTGAATTATTTCCTTAATATAGAGCTTTTTCTTAATCGTTATCCATCAAATTAAGTGGTATTTTTTTCTTTCTATCCATTAAACCAAAGAGATTTCAATTTCAACCTTTTGAACCTCAGGAAAATTATTGCATTTTTTGAGTTTGTACACTTTTAGTTTCCTTTCTCTTTAGCCTCACTCTCTAGCTCACTTGCTCTTATTTTTGTACACTTTAACATATTATGACAAATTTGCTGATGTTGACAATATTGTTGTTATTGTTATTGTTTTTTTTTTTTTTTTTGTTTCGATATGTGTTTATAAATGTCCATCAATTTTTTTTAAGCTGGAGTATAAAATATATATAAAAAATGGGTGGTAACTGGTGGGGTTTTTCTTTACTTTTTTAAACGAAGAGAAAAATCATTTATGTGTAAATAATGTGTATTAATGGAAAATCGTGTTAATTAAATGATATTTAAAATGACAACCACAGCAAAAATATAAATATGTATGTACATATGTAGGTGGATATTGACAAAGGGAGAAAATTGTTTCTTTGATAAATTGAGAGATTTTAAAGAAATTTATAAAAATATTTCATAACAATTTACTGAAAAAAGTATATAGTAGACTTCATACTATACTATAGAATAGACTAAGTAATAGACTCGACTATAGACTAGACTATAGAATAGACTGCAGACTAGACTATAGACTAGAATACAAACTAGACTACAGACTAAACTACAGACTAGATTACAAACTATACTTCAAACTAGACTATAAACTACACTACAGACTAGAATAGAGATTAGACTACAGGCTAGACTAGACTATACTATAGACTAGACTATAGACTAGACTATAGACTAGACTATAGACTAGACTATAGACTAGACTATAGACTAGACTATAGACTAGACTATAGACTTAGACTATAGACTAGACTATAGACTAGACTATAGACTAGACTATAGACTAGACTATAGACTAGACTATAGACTAGACTATAGACTAGACTATAGACTAGACTATAGACTAGACTATAGACTAGACTATAGACTACACTATAGACTAGACTATAGACTAGACTATAGACTAGACTATAGACTAGACTATAGACTAGACTATAGACTAGACTATAGACTAGACTATAGACTAGACTATAGACTAGACTATAGACTAGACTATAGACTAGACTATAGACTAGACTATAGACTAGACTATAGACTAGACTATAGACTAGACTATAGACTAGACTATAGACTAGACTATAGACTAGACTATAGACTAGACTATAGACTAGACTATAGACTAGACTATAGACTAGACTATAGACTAGACTATAGACTAGACTATAGACTAGACTATAGACTAGACTATAGACTAGACTATAGACTAGACTATAGACTAGACTATAGACTAGACTATAGACTAGACTATAGACTAGACTATAGACTAGACTATAGACTAGACTATAGACTAGACTATAGACTAGACTATAGACTAGACTATAGACTAGACTATAGACTAGACTATAGACTAGACTATAGACTAGACTATAGACTAGACTATAGACTAGACTATAGACTAGACTATAGACTAGACTATAGACTAGACTATAGACTAGACTATAGACTAGACTATAGACTAGACTATAGACTAGACTATAGACTAGACTATAGACTAGACTATAGACTAGACTATAGACTAGACTATAGACTAGACTATAGACTAGACTATAGACTAGACTATAGACTAGACTATAGACTAGACTATAGACTGGACTATAGACTGGACTATAGACTGGACTATAGACTAGACTATAGACTAGACTATAGACTAGACTATAGACTAGACTATCGACTAGACTATAGACTAGACTATAGACTAGACTATAGACTAGACTATAGACTAGACTATAGACTGGACTATAGACTAGACTATAGACTATGCTATATACTATGGACTAGACTAGACTGTAATACAAGTAATAAGATTTGAAAATCTCGTAAAGTTAACCTCAGTAGTAGTAGACCATATTATTAAAATATACGGGTGGTATGAGTGATTTTTAAATATGTGTATGTACATCAAAAGCATACGATCTGATGTACAAGTTCTATTTCTTTTGAAGTTTAGGAAGAACCGTAAATTTTTCATTCTTCTGGCAACTCTAATACTGGCAACTTTGCTTAAAAAACACACAAACAAAGTTTCCCATTATTAAACTGATAATTAATTACAATTACTCATTTCCATATTTAAACTCTTCTCTTACTCCTTTTTTACATAAAACTTTTTTAACGTAATTTTTTCCATTAAACTCTTTTTCTCCTGACTGTGGCATACCACCATTTTTTTTGGTGTTAATCAATTTTTATATTGGCAGTTTATTTGACAGTTGAGTAAATAATAAAAATACAAAACAAAAACAAAATTGTTCATGTAAATCATGATGTAAATATGTTTTTAAGTAAATATTACCCATTTTATACATGTTGTTGTATTTTTTCTTTCTCGCATATGCTTGCTTGGTTGTTTGTTTGTTTGTGTCATGTTAATGTCAATTCAATTTGTATATTTGTCCATTTGTCAAGAGATTTTAATCATCATCATATTTAAGATTGGTTTACTTTTAATATCTATATATGTATATATATAGTATATACTCTACATATGATAGTTGTATGTAAATAAAATAAAATATTTGTGTAGATTTGTGTGTTGTTATTATTAAATAACATGACACTTTTATTTATTATGAAAAAAAGTTGATTAGGGGTGTTAATGTTACGGAGTTTTTCTTATCATAATCATTAAATAAATAAATTTCTATAATTGATTATAAAAATTAAGTTATTTATAAAAGGAGTACACAATATATACAATTGTATATACACAATAGCTGCTGGTATTAATAGTCCTTCAGTTTATTGGTTGGGCAACATTGTTTTTTTATGTTTTAAGTTTTTAGCTTTTGACAACACTTTTTATTGTTTACATATTGAAAGAAAAATTAATAGTGATGCCAGATAATGTAAAATAACGCATAAAAATGAACCAAATAATGTTCTGTCATATAAATATAATTTATAAAAATCCATTAATAGCTTTTTTAAAGTGTATTTACACAAGTCTTTCAATTACATTACAAAAATGTGTTTATGTTTGAAAACATTCTAATTAGCAGCGTAATTTTAATACGCTATAATTGTGATTTATATTTCTTATATTTCTTTATATTCCTCAACATTTCTGTTTTGCCTTTACATACTTATTAGTAATTTATCATTTTTCTCTGTGTTTAATTTTCTTACCATTAGCACTTAACATATTGTGTGTATTTTTCGTTTTTTTTTTCCTTTATTCTGGCCAAGAAATTCCCTTTTACTTGTGTCTATCTTCCATTTTTTATTTGAATATCATTAAAATTTTAATAAAAACTCTGATTTCAATGAAAATTAAAATGTAGAAAAAAAACTGTTAACTTACCACCAAAGTGTCTACAGAAGGCAGTGTAAGTGGTGGTGGTTGCTTAAAAAGCTAATAGATTTTTTTTAAGTAAACTGTTGCATGTGCTGAGGCTGAGGGAGTTTTATTTACTTTACTAAAGTGTGGGCAGAAGTAGATTTTTCAAGCTTGAAAGAGCTGGGATTTTTTTAATTAAAAAGTAAAGATTTCTTTTTTCTGTTAAGGGCAAATATTAAACAATTAAATTTAAAAGAAAATTGTGTGGAATATACTGTAAAAGCTGTAATACACGTCACGTATTGTCAGATCTTACAATGTTGTCAGTAAAATGTGCAAAAAATGTCTAACAATCGTTTGAGCATACAGTTTTTCGTTTACAACGTTGTCAGAAAAAAAAACATTACTGAAAATGTTGCAAGACAAAATTTGTAAGTTGACACTGTTGCTAAACATTTCTTGCATATTTTACTGCCAACGTTGTAAGATCTAATATTAACCATTATTCTGACATTATTGTGCTGCAACGTTAGTAAATTGTGATGTGGTATATAAAATAATTAGAATTATTAATTTTTATTTAAAATTTTGCAGTTTTTGTTATTATTTTAGCGTTTAATTGCATTGTTTACATTGGTAACATTGTTAAATTTCTGACATAACCTCTAGAAAAAGGAAAACAATACAATGTAAACAAAAGAAAAAAAATAACCAATTTATAAAAATTTGTTCAACCGAACAAATTTCAACATGTTTTACTATCAAACTGCTAAGTGACTAAATGGTAACGTGATAATGTATCACTGTCACTATCACATTCAACTCATGACAATGTGCAGGACGACTTGCAAAATTTTTAAGAATTTACACAATGGGTTTACCAAATCCCCGGCAAAATTATATCCTCAGATTTTTGTCATTGATATTTAATTTTTATTCTGCAATCCTTAAAACTGTAGCATAACCCTACTACAATGCACATAAATCTCTTCAGTTAATTCTCTTCCGAAGATGACCTCCCGTACAAACTTCCCTGCTTCCTTCCTTAACTGCCTGACTGACCGTTGTCTATTTTTAAACCTTTTTTTACTTCTTTGCATATTTGTGTTGCCATCATATAAAAATGGTTTAATTTTTAATAAACCACTCACAATTATTTGCAATTTTCATTTTGAATGTTTTTTTTTGGCCATGGAGGACATAACATATCTTTCATACTTATATTTAAATATTCAGGACCTTTTTTTTGGTATAACGAACTCTCAGGTTACTTTCTGTCATAGCACAACGTTCATACAAAGCATTTAACTCACATTGTTAACAATCAACCAAGCGTCCAGCCATCCATCCATCCCCTGAATGGTGAATAAACATATTTAAATATTCATTTTATTGTAATGTTTTATTTTAATTAATTTAATTTTTTTCACAACAAATTTAATTTGAAAATATAAATTTTGTTCTCCTTTTTCCAAAAGAGATCAAAGTCAGCGTTAAAAGTAAACTAATTCTCTAAGGAAAATTTTAAAAATATTATATTATAAAGGAATCTTTAATATTTTCCTTGTACTCATCATAATAGGAATTTATATAAAAAGAAAATAACCACAAAGTTAATTCCCTTAAGTTTATTTATTTATTGAGGCTAATATAATGATTTCTAAGGAAATTGTTTATAAATTTATTAAAAATAAAACTAAAATTTATTTATTTCTTTTGTTTTCCCTCTTTCCAGATAAACTTGCCACCTGTTTTGTTTGCAAAGCGGAAAATTGCCCCCGTACCCGTCCCCTGAAAAAGGGTCGTGGTCAACAATATGGCATACCCGATGATACTATACCAGCCGGTGCTAGAGTTTGTAATACGTGTCAATGTAAATCGGTACGAACACGTTATCCCAATTGTCCTCTACCCACTTGTCCAAATCCCAAAGATCGTGCCAAACGTTTGCGCAATATACCGGCACGCCTTTACGAACTGGCGCCCGAAGTGCGTGATCCGATAATGCAAGAATTTCAAATACCTGCACAGGCAACACGTTGCTGTTCGGCTTGTCTTATGCGTATACGAAGAAAATTGGATCCGCATGTCAATCTGACTGATGAAGAACGTCGTACGGATGGTGATGAATCGGATGTTAGTACATCGTCATGTGATGAACGTGAGCCGGGTGGCAGTGATACTGCTTCGGTGGAAAGTCCCGAAAGTCAGCGTCATAATTCGCTAAGCAAGGATCTCGTACAAAAACCTTCTGGCCAATTGGTGGCTAATAAAAATATAGAAATCATCAATAGTTCTTCTACGCCCGACACTACTTCAACGGCTAATGCCGCTGTCAGTGGGGTTGGTAGTATGAGCAGTAATACTGTTTCCATTAGTAAAGCAGATGAACGCTTATTGCCGCCACTTGGTCATGCGCCTAAGAAACAAAAGACTTCCGAGGAATATGATTCCTCAGCTACAGAAACCGCCGATGAAGAGAATGAAAATTCTCCTGCCAATCGTCAAAGTCCCAAGGTTATACTGAACAGTACGAGTACTGGTGGCAGTGGTGGTGTTGTTACCTGCAGCAGCAGTAGTTCTGTGGTAGTGTCAGCCGCCTCAGGTTTAGCTCCACCGCCTTCAACCTCATCTATAAATGGTCCAATGCCACCATCGGCTGGCTCGTCTTCATCACCCAATGCAGGACCAGATGCGAATAAACAGGGACATGCCATGTCGCGTGATTTACAGGACTATCTATACAAGGTAATTGAACATTCCCTCAAGCAAAAGGGTCCTCCACCTTCCAAACCACCAGCACAGCCACCTACACAAACAAATCAACTTTCCAATCCACACATGATAAGTATGGGCAAACCGCCCATACAACTGACCTTGGATTCAGCGCCAAACAGCGGCAGTGGCAGCAACAATAATAGACGCAATGATGTGATAAGCAGCAGTACCACAGCTAACAACAACAGTATCAACATCAGCAGTAATAAAAACAATAACAGCAACAATAATTCCAATAACGATGTCACTATTGTACGGGAATATCGCAACGATGGCTCGATCAAACATCAGCAACAAGCTCATGGTCAGCCCTTGATAATAGGTGGTAGTGGTTCCGCTTCTTCGGGCAATAGCGTACAAAATCTAAATGTACGGCAATCACAAATAGTCCAGCAGCCACCACCTCCTACACAAATGGGATCCACTACTAGCACTGCTCCGAGTCATCCGGAAAATTTAGCCACTTTATCAGTAGTGAATTCGTTTATGCCAGGTCAACATTTACCTCCACCTTCGCATGGCATGCTGCATCATCAGCAGCATGATATCAAGGCCACCATTACACCCGTCATGAAAGCGGGCAAAACACCGACTCCACCCCATGTGGTGGCACCCTCTCCCGACAGCATTATATATGCAGCATCACGTAACAACGAACCTGAGCCTCAGACTCTTGACTTGTCGATTAAGAAACCCTCCAGAGATGGACCCTCACCACACAATTCATCTAATAACTCCTCATCGGGCACGTCGGGAGTTGGCAGTGATAGTGGCAGTCTTGGTGGATCACGTCATCAGCAGCCTGCCAGCAGTTCAGGTGTTAAACACGTGGGCAATGCCCCTAGCATGTATCGTGGTTCAGAACCATCACCTCTTATTGCAGCTCCGCCTAATCATGCGTACCTTTATCATCCTCACCCAGCCAGTGTGGGAGTAGGTAAGGTACCACCACCGGGTTCCCTTTATGTGTCACAAGTACCTGTTCCCATGTCTATAACTCAACCGCCTGGTGGTCCAGGATTGGGCAGTTCCTCTCAACGAGGACAATCCTCACAGCAGCCTCCACCTCCCTCACAACCACCACCATCGCACATGCAATTGTCGAGTCAACACAGCAAATCTATGAGTGGCAATGTTAATAAGATGCCGCCCAAATTAAGTCCACAATTAATACATCCACCACCGCCGCATTCGCATCAGGCACCCTCGCCTTCGCAGCAACAGCAACAACAGCAATTACTGGTGGGACCCAAAGGTTCTATAACCCATGGCACCCCCGTAAATAATGCCGCTCAACAGATAATTGTACACTCAGCACCCCCTGGAGCGACTTTAAGTCCTAAATTTGATAATCTACTAAGACAGACGCCACCTTCGGGTGCTTCCGGTGCTGAAAGTAATAAATTGGGTTCCATAACTCAGGGCACTCCCATACACCTGCCCTCGCATTTGGACAGCAAAAGAGCTTATGAATATGCATACAAATCCTCACAACGTCAGAGTCCAGCTCAAATGCAGCATCATCCGCCACCACCCCAACAGTCATCACCACAAGGTCCACCACAAAATGCCTACTCGGTAGGACCCTATTCTAGAGCCCCCTATCCAGTGGAGCAACCGCCTGTCTTGAGCACCCGGCAAATTGTAATGCACGATTATATAACATCACAACAAATGCAGGGGCAACAGCAAAGAAATGTGCCTCGTAGTGGTAGTGCAAACTCAGCGGGTACTCCAGCTTCAGGCAAGGAATCACCTTCACCACGTAATTCTGCCAGTGGACTGGTATATTACGACAAGGAAAGAGGACGTACCGAATACTCGAGTCGAGCCTCACCGGCAGAACATGCCAATAGGTAAGTTTTATATTTATTTATAAACGACTTATTTTTTTTACTAAATACCTTATTATTTGTTTGTGAAGTACTCCCAGTCCTCATCGTACACCGCCACCACCAAGGCAAGGTGTTATCCAACGCCATAATACAGGTTCTAAACCACCCTCACCTGCTGCGCCACCCCAAAATCGTATGCATGTAGTGATGGCGCACAATTTTCCGCCAGGTAAGAATGCCGGAGAACAATTAGAAAGAGATTCAGGTGGTCGATGGAATGCTCATTTGGATCCTTTTCTTTCTTTAGCCGGTCACGATGCCTTTTCGTCATTCGTTGACGTAGCTGTGCAGCAACCCCAATTGCCAGTGCCCTCCCAAAAAGATGACAAATCATCCGCTCCCTCTGGACCGCCAGGAGGCTCTGCTGGTGGTGGTCCACCACCACCTAATGCCGGTCAACAACAACCGCCACCTCCCTCTCACCACGATTCCATACGCTATCAAATGAATCGTGATCAACATATGGCCGCTTTACAAATGCAACATCATCATCAACAACAGGCGGCTGCTGTAGTGGCACAACAACAGCATCAGGCTGCTGTAGCCGCTCAACAGCATCAGTATCGTCAGCAACATGCCGATATGCAGAGACGTCTGGAACAACAGAAGCGAGACCAGCGTATGCATAATGCGGCCATTGAGAGAGATCGCGATGCGAAACGTCAAGAGAGAGATCGTATGGAACGTATGCATGCCGAACGTCTCGATCGTGAGAGAGAACAACGCGAAAGGGATCGCGAGCGAGATCGTGAAAGAGATCGTGAGAGGCGTGAGCAAGAGCGTGCTGCTGAAGAGCGAGAGCGTGATGGCAGGCGTATGGAGCGTATCTATGCGGGTAATGCTGCAACAGCGGCAGCAGTGGCAGCGGCAACGGGACAACCACATTATATACGTGGACCTCCTCCACCAGAAACCGGACCACCACGTACAATACCAGATCGCGAACGAGATCCGTAAGTATTTGTTACTTTTCTTTTTGTTTTCGTTTCTCATTCATAACATTCAATGGAAGAAGTTGTGTAAAAGGCTGATGCTATCATTTTGTTTTCGTCACGTTAGATACTTTGTTTTGTTGTTTGTTATTATATTTTGTTTAAAGCATTTCATTGATAACACAGGCCAACATAAATGTAAAATGTCAAAACACATACACCAATGTAAACATTTGAAAAGGTTTGAGCTGTATGTTATATAAGACTCGTTATATAATTTCTATTAGCTCAGCTTAATTCTTTCCAAAAGTATACGTTGATTTTTGTTTTTAAAACATTTGTTACCTGTGTAATTAAAGCTTTTTGGTTTGCTTCTTGTGTGTTTTCTCCTGTACTCGTTGTGTGATCGTTTTTCTCATTTATTTTGTATGTATTTTGTATTTGCTTACTAATTAATACAGCTATCATAGGACTCATCCTGGCCAACCACCCACAGAGGGTACATTTTCCGCCCAGAATCTAATCGATGCTATAATCAAACATCAAATTAGTCAAACCAGCACTGAACCCAACAGAGATTTAACCAGAACTGGATTTGTAAGTAGATTAAAAGAGGAATAAATAAAGATTAATTAAACAAAATAATAAGATAATGAAATTTAATTAAATTAAATTGATTATTTGATAATTCTTTAAAATTAAAAAAGTACAAAATACTTATATACATCTTTCTTATATAGTATAATGCCCGAGATATTGGACCACCGCATCGTCCTACAAACGCTACAATATCATCTCTACAAGCGGCCGAAAACAATGGCAAATCATCATCGCCCAATGTTATTAATATTGATCTAGACAATGATCGCAGCACTGTAGCGTCATCATCGTCTTCATCCAGTGGAGGTCATCACGAGCCACCCTCATCACGTAACTCACGCGGCGGCGGACATAGTGGCATGCCGCAAAGTTCATCACAGCAACCACCACCCCAATCCCAGTCATCACAAATGCGTACGAAAAACATTACAGTCGGAGAATTAACCGATAAAATTATATCGAATGACTATCACAATCCAATGCATTTACGGGCACCGCCACCACACCCAACCAACTTTATGCCCTATATGCAAGATCCTCAAGGCATCATAGCCACCGATGTGTGGAAAATGAGTAGACGTGTTCAAAAAGAGGCAGAAGCGGCAGCAGCTGCTGCAGCGGCCGGACCAAAAGGTGTACCATCGTCTGCTCAACAACAGGGTGTGAATTCAAATTCCAATCCAGGTACTCCTAACAGTCAGGGTGGTAGATCTACCACGCCTGGTGATGAACGCAACATAATAAGAATGCCTCAGTCTCATAGTCCACGCAGTAAATATATGCAAGAGTTTATGATACAAGCCCAGGACTATCATTATCAGCAACAGCAGCAGCAACAACATCAACAGCAAGCAAGCAGTTCTATTATGAGGGGAGGTTCAGCCTATGACTCTAATCCGGGTCCGGGTGGTTCCTCTAGTTCGGCAGGAGGCAGTGGTGGTGGCTCAGGGCCACCAGTGGTACCAAATCACACTTTCGATACCATGAAATATGTACAAAATCGTATTGTAGAGGTAATGCGCACCGAGGATGATCATCGTGCTGCCAGCGGTGCCGGCCCAGGTCCTTCCAATGATCATCATGATCATCACAACGATCATCGCATGAAAGATCCTCATGAACCTCGTAAAACACCCAATCAATATGATGATCGTGATGGTGGTCGCCGCTCAGCCAGTAGTGATTCCTCACATTCGCATCCTTCTAGTATGGGTGGTGGCTCCTATCAGCCGGCCCCTGTTACAACATTTGCTGCCCCCACTTATGCTTATCCCTATAGCGCTTTAAATGTACCCAGTTCGGTGGCTGGTCTACCGCCACCTCCACAAATGAGTTTAAATGTGGCCCATCAAATGCCACCCACTTCGGGTTCTTCGGCTCATAAACAACCCACTCATGTGTTGCATGGTGGCGGTGGTAGTATGGGTCATGATGGTGGTCCCAATTCGGTGGTAAGCACTACATCGGGTGGTGGTCCAGGTGGTCAAGCGGGTTCGGCTAATGAACCTAAACCTCTGCTGTCGGCTCAATATGAGGCATTAAGTGATGAAGATTAGTTGTGACTTCAGGCGTCTGGGGTGCAGCATCGATATCAAGCACAAACCCAGACGCATGCTATACATACTCAGCAACAGGCACAACAACAACAGCAGCAGCAGCATCATCATAATACACAGCAACAACAACAGCACCATCAAACACATCATCAATATCAAGTTACTACTGCTGTTAATCGTTTGCCATCAGCTGAAGAACAAACAAGAACAAGTATACGAAGTCATTCTAAGCACACTAATTCTCAACAACAACATTATCAAACTAATCAGCAACATATGAACCTACAACAACAGCAACAACCACAATACAATTATGCACGTAATGTTTATAAAACTCACGATTTAACGATAGAACATCAGCAGCAAATGCCACAAACTCAGCAAACAATGCAAACAACAACAACACATTATCATCAACAACAACATCATCAGCAGCAGCAACAACACCACTTACAACGCCAACAGCAGCAACAACAACTTTCATTTAATGGTAATATGAAAAATAACAACAACCTCAATACAAACAATAATAACAATCGTTATTTTTAAGACAAAAACACTGTAGAAAACATTTTCTCCCCTTCTCACTTTCTAAGTAGCGAGCATTTATTTATTATTAAAAAAGGGAAATTTGCAAAAGGAGAGAAAAGAAAATATAAACTTTTTACGGGTGCTACTCCTTGCCCTCTCTCCCTCTTTGTCTATCTATTTTTACTCATTACTCGCCTTTCTCTTAGACAAACAAAATAAAAACTGTAAAAATTATTAATAATAAAATTTTGAAATTAAACATAAACAAACAAAAAAAAATTATATATTAAAATAATTTAACAAATAAATAATATATTTATAAACAAACAAAAAACACTATAATATATATTACAACAACAAAAATATTAAAAGAACATGTTTTTACTCTTTAAACTTCTTAAATTTCTAATAACTAAACTATCCTCACTCCACTCCATATACATACATACATATATCACACTATCAAACATTTATACATGGCTAAAGAGATATAAACACTTTTTTGTTGAGAGTTTTTTTTTTAATTTAATTTTCCTAAAGAAAACTTTATAATTTCGTTGACTTTTTTAAGAAACTTTTAAATTGACTCTTCTTTAGTTTATTGACAAAACTATAATTTATTTTTTAATTTGTTAATAGAATATGTGGCTAATCTACAGTTTATTAGCTGATCTCATTGCAATGCTTCGGTTTAGCTATAATTAATTCTGAGTTTTGATTTAACTGGAATCAAAATCTTATAAATTTGAAAAATTTTAAATGAATTTCAAATTTTTTTAAAAATAAGAAATTTTAAGAGCAACTTTAAACCTTTTTGAAACAAGATTTCATAAAAGGTCCTTCGGATCATTGATTATCAAAGAAAAGTCTCGTAAACTTGTTTTTTGTTTAAGAAAAATTCCAATTTATATTTTAATGGTCAAATTTGTTATGAATCTCATGAACTTAAGAGATTGTTGAAATGTATTTCAAAAAGTTTCATTAATGGTCTTACGGATCCTTTATTTTTACAGAAAGTTTTCATTTATATGTTAAAGAATAAAATTCGCAATGTTTCTCGTGAGCATAACATTCATTCATTTTGAAAATGATCCTTCAAAAACAGTTTTATACAAGAAATGACATATTTGGCCTAAAAGAAGTTTAAGTTGAATATTTATGATTTAAAGTTCTTTAACACTTTTAGGCTTTGGTCCCTATTCTGCATTTCAATTCGAATCGAAATTTTCTCCGTTTGGTAACTTTGGTATTCTGCATTTCTTCTTCTTTTTCTTACGATTCAGTTTTTTTTTGTTTTCTGTTGGAATACCTTTTTTCGATCGTTGCGTAACTGAATGCGTAAACGTTATCGAAATGCAGAATAGAGTTGTTTATCTTAATGACTTAGAGTTCGTTTAAAACTTTTAAAGAAAATGGTCCTTCGAAACAATGTAGAAATAAAATATGAATAAAAAATGGTCCTTCGGACTACAGTTTTATAAAAAAAAAATGGGAAAATCTTTCGAAAGAACTTTGGATTACTATTGTAAATAAAAATAAAAGTATTATTTGTCAAACAAATACAGTTTTAAGTTTAAATATGAAACGCTTCACTTTTAACAAAAAAATGGTCCTTCGAAATCTAAATTTGTTAAATAATAAACAAGAAAAAAGATTTTTTATATTTAAAATAAAAAGTAAAGTTTTGTTTTTGCAAGAAAATTTTTAAATTAGTTTTTAACCAATTTTACGTGGAAAAAATTTCTAATGAACCCGATTTGTTCGAAAAAAGTTAAAAAAATTTTCGTATTTTTTTAGAATTTTATTGAGAAAGAAAAGTTTTTGAAAGGAATGTCTTTTTAAAATTAGGGAAAAACTGTACAGTTTTGTTTTGTAGTACTTTTTCCAAAAACTTAAGAGTTAAACAAAATATGGTCCTTCGAACCTATTATATGTTTGAAAAATGCCAGAATACATTTTTCAAACATTCAATAGGTTCGAAGGACCATATTTTGTTTTACTTTTTAGTTTTACGAAAAAAAAGAGAAAAATTTATAAAAAAAAATTGTAAAAACTTTAAAAGTTTTGATAGAAATTAGTTCTGCGATTCTAAATCAAGTATTTTATTCAAATTCCAGTTAAAACTGAATTCTTTTTATTAATATTGAGTTTGTTTTTTTGTTCATTTACCATTACATTTTTTTATTAAAAAAACAAATTTTCAATAACATTTTGTAAAAATTATTCTATTTGTTAAAAGAAAAACAAAAACAAATTAAATGTATAAACAACTGTTGGCTGTTTTCTATTATTAAACCTAAAAAAAAATCTTATTCAAAAAGAAACAAAATTCATGAGAAAAGAAAAACATTATTAAATATGGAAAATATAATAAAATTATTTTGTAAACAAAAAAATATTACAAAATTATAGATAAAACCTAAACAAAAATACTAAATAATTTATATAAAATAAAAAATTAAAAAATTATTTATATAAAAAAAATAAAAAAGTTTTCAAACTTAAAAATCACACAACATTTAAAAAAAACCTGCTAATAAAGGTTATAAATATAAAAAGAAGACTAAAAACAAACACAAAACCCTGGAATCAAACACAGACAACTTTTTTGTTTAAAGAAAAAAAAGAAAAGGAAAAAGATTTGAAAAGAAATATAAAATTTTCAAAAAAATTAAATAAAAATAAATAATTTATAAAATTATTAAATAAATTGAAAATTATTCTTATAACTTTACAAGACAACAACTTATAGGAGACACTTACACTTTGTAAAATATTAAAAAAAAAAAAAATAATAATAATAAAAACAACAAATACTGATGAAATATTTTATGCTGCAAACAATTTAAACTGCATTATATTTAAACAAAAATAAATAATTATGTTTTTTTTTATTTAAATATAATATAAAATAAAACTTAAATATAAAAAAATATTTATAATTATTAAAAAAATATAAAAACATTTTTTTAAACTCTTTTTTTTCAATAATTTAAAATATAAATAAAAAATAACTACAACAAATTATGAATAATTATTTAAATATAAATAAAAAAAAAAACAAAAAAAAAATATTAAAATAAAAAATTAGTTGGTAATTTTTGCCTTAAGTTCTAAGCTTAACAAAAAATTCTTTAATATAATATATAAATAAACAAAAAAATTAAAAAAAAATACAAAAAAAATTATAAAAAAAATAAAATAGTTATAAACAAAAACAATTTGATCATTGTAAAAATATACCACACAAAAAAAACAAAAATGAATAGTTATTTAGTTTATAAATAAAAATATATTATTAAAAAAAGTAAAATAAAAAATAAAACAAATAAACTTTTTAGCTTAATATAATTTTATTATTATTATTATTTCTTTAACTATATTTAAATATTATTTTCTAAACATAAAAAAAAACAAATTTCAATAACTTTTTGTAATAAAAAAACAACAACCAACCAACAAACCACAAAAAAATCTATAAAAAATATGTATTTAAAAAAAAACTAAAATAAAATAAAAAATAAAATTTTGTAATTATATTATTAATAAAACACTCCTCCCCTAAATATAACTAAATATAAAACATATAAATAATTAAATAAAACAAAAAAATTTAAAAATAAAATTCTTAAAATTTTATTTTTTAAACTAATTTATAATAATTATTATTATTTAACTTTAAAACCTAATTAAACTTTAATTGAAACTAAATTTATTTGTAATTCTTTTTTTTTTTTTTTGTACCTACCTAAGTAGCAATTGTTTCTTCTTTAAGTTGCTTTAAGTTTAACAAAACAACAAATTAATTTTTTTATATATAGATTATAAAAAAACTTATAAATAAAATTGTTATTTTTCTTAAGTTTTTTTCCTAATAAATAAATAAATCCTTAAAAAAACAAAAATTTTCAAAATTTCATTTTTTTCCCCCTCAAAACTTTTTTTATTTTATTTTTATTTCATAAAAAAGCATAAACACAAATATTTATATATAAATATATAATAAATTAAAAAAAAAATATTAATAAATATTAACTTTAATAATATAAAATAAAAACCAGTAAACCAACCACAAATTACACTTATTACCATAAAACAAAAAACATTTTATTGGTAACAAAAAACAAAAAAAATTAAAACCAATCCATATACAAAACAAAAGAAATTTAAATAAATAATAACTTAAAACATATATAATTAATAATTAAACAAAATAATGTTGGTTATATATAAAATATAAAAAAAAACACAAAAAAACACAACCTTTAAGTGACGAAGGAAAATGAAAATAAATTAAAAAAAACAAATCTGAATATAAAAATAATAAAGAAGAAAAAAAAAAGAAATTATTAGAAAATAAATTCAAAATGAAAAATATTAAAAAAATAAATAAAAAATTGTGTTTTTATTTAAAGAAAATCAGGGCAATACTTTTTTTCAACTACGACATAGTGATTCGAATATTTTTTGCATGCGGTGGAGGTTTTGAGGTTCTCTATATTTTTTTCGCAAAGGGGTTTTGATTTTTATGTAAAGAAATGTATGCTCTCACCGGTTTCTTTTAATTTGTACTCAGAAAACTGAAGACTTCAATCTATCTATCTATCTATCTATCTATCTATCTATCTATCTATCTATCTATCTATCTATCTATCTATCTATCTTTCTATCTATCTTTCTATCTATCTATCTATCTATCTATCTATCTATCTATCTATCTATCTATATACCTATATACCTATCTATCTATCTATCTATCTATCTATCTATCTATCTATCTATCCATCTATCTAGCTAGCTTTGTGAAAATGGAAATGGGTGAAGAAACACTCCCAATAGACAACCTCTAATAAATGGTATTAAACCTTCTATAAACTAATAAGAGGCGATATCAGAAGATCCCTAGAAATGGGAGGAGAAACACTACCAATAGACAACCTCTAATAAATGGTATTAAACCTTCTATAAACTAATAAGAGACGATATCAGAAGGTCCCCAAAAATGACCCTCTTAAAAATTACACACCAGATTATGATCAATAAAGTAAACAAAAAACTCAAAATCCTGTGAAAAGTATATTCAGGATATATCTGGTTATGGCTTTGGGATGTTATAACATACATATTTACAGACCGAATATCTTAATCATATTATTGTCCAAACCACAACTTGATGTCGGATGTGGAATGATTCAGAAACCTTAGATTATCGTATATATCATACAAATTCCTTAAATATTTAACAATAAATTATTTGTAAATTACTAAAAATGATATCTTTAATTCCTATTTAATAATTTAGATCTCCATTTTCTTAACTTGTTATCACTTGATCTCATTTATTTCTTTGATTCTCCAACTTCCAATAAAACAATCTGGTACATTAGGTATTGCGTCATTTGCAAACGGTACGATTGTGTTTAAGTGAATTGTTCTAATACTTTTAATAAATAAATATAAAATAAAGTTTATGAAAATATTTTTGCATAGAAACATAATTAAAATGTTGCTTTGTAATAATCTTAAAAGAAAATAGTAAAAAGTAAAATGAAACGAGGTGAAAATATAAAACAATTTATGGATTTAAGTAATTGCATTACTTTCCTATCATGTACTGACTGCGTTGGAGTAAATTTAAAAATATGTAATGAAATAATAAAGTTTATGAAAATATTATTGCATAAAAATCTAATTTAAATAGTTTTTAATTATATGCCAAAAAAATATTTGCGAAAAGATAATTGTAAATTAGTGAAAAATGTGAAAGAAAATTAATACTATATTAGTTTTCATATAATTCTCCATTTGCTTGAAATTCTTCTTCTTTTAATTTCTCATTCAACTTTCCAAACACAACAATAGCAAACAGAATACAAAAACAATTACTCTTTATGTATTTTAGTTATCGCGTGATTTTCAAACGGTTTGGTTGTGTTTTTAATAAAGTGTCTTAATAAATATTAAATCTCTTTGTTAAATAATAAAGTTTGTACAAATATTTTTACATAAAAACATAATTTAAATAGTTTATAACCATATTCCAAAAAATATTTAAAAAAAAGTTTAATGAAAATTAGTGAAAAAGTGTTATTAAATTGTTAAATTTAATGCAGTTTCTTTAAACCACCATTTTATTAACTCTCCTCAGCTTTTCACAATTTCATTAAATAAAATTTTCTCAATTTCTTACCAGCAATACTCTATAAAAATAACAACAACATTTGCAAATTCGATTACATATTAGTCTTCGCGTACATTTCAAACGTTTCGGTTGTGTTTTAGTAAATTGTTTTAAAGAATGTTAAATTTTATTAACAAAAAATCTAGCTTGTGTTAATATTTTTGCATAAAAATATAATTTAAATAGTGCTTAATCATATACCAAAAAAATATTTTCAAAAAGTTTTATATAAATAAGTGAAAAAAGTGTTTAAATATTAAACAATTTCATGTAATTTCATATAAGTCACCATCTTATTAACTTCTTTGCTTTTAAACTTTTTTTATTTCATCATCTCAAATTGCATTAATCTCTTTACTAGTTAAATCTTTCTCTATTAAACATACAAAAATAACAACAACATTTGCAAATTCGATTACATATTAGTCTTCGCGTACATTTCAAACGTTTCGGTTGTGTTTTAGTAAATTGCTTTAAAGAATATTAAATTTTGTTAATAAAAAATCAAGCGTGTGTTAATATTTTTGCATAAAAATATAATTTAAATAGTGCTTAATCATATTCCAAAAAAATATTTTCAAAAAGTTTAGTATAAATTAGTAAAAAAAGTGTTTAAATATTAAACAAT
This sequence comes from Lucilia cuprina, assembly GCF_022045245.1. Classification (NCBI taxonomy): domain Eukaryota; kingdom Metazoa; phylum Arthropoda; class Insecta; order Diptera; family Calliphoridae; genus Lucilia; species Lucilia cuprina. The sequence continues at coordinate 44,481,693 of NC_060951.1, read as the reverse complement.
TTCATGTAATTTCATCTAAGCCACCATCTTGTTAACTTCTTTGCTTTTAAACTTTTTTTATTTCATAATCTCAAACTGCATTAATCTCTTTACTAGTTAAATCTCTCTCTATTAAACATGCAAAAATAACAACAACATTTGCAAATTCGATTACATATCTTCGCGTACATTTCAAACGTTTCGGTTGTGTTTTAGTAAATTGTTTTAAAGAATATTAAATTTTATTAATAAAAAATCAAGCGTGTGTTAATATTTTTGCATAAAAATATAATTTAAATAGTGCTTAATCATATTCCAAAAAAATATTTTCAAAAAGTTTAGTATAAATTAGTGAAAAAAGTGTTTAAATATTAAACAATTTCATGTAATTTCATCTAAGTCGCCATATTGTTAACTTCTTTGCTTTTAAACTTTTTTTTATTTCATAATCTCAAATTGCATTAATCTCTTTACTTGTTAAATCTCTCTCTCTATTAAACATGCAAAAATAACAACAACATTTGCAAATTCAATTACATATTAGTCTTCGCGTACATTTCAAACGTTTCGGTTGTGTTTTAGTAAATTGTTTTAAAGAATATTAAATTTTGTTAATAAAAAATCAGGCTTGTGTTAATATTTTTGCATAAAAATATAATTTAAATAGTGCTTAATCATATTTCAAAAAAATATTTTCAAAAAGTTTAGTATAAATTAGTAAAAAAAGTGTTTAAATTTTAAATAATTTCATGTTATTTCATCTAAGCCACCATCTTGTTAACATCTTTGCTTTTAAACTTTTTTTATTTCATAATCTCAAATTACATTAATCTCTTTACTTGTTAAATCTCTCTCTATTAAATATGCAAAAATAACAACAACATTTGCAAATTCGATTACATATTAGTCTTCGCGTACATTTCAAACGTTTCGGTTGTGTTTTAATAAATTGTTTTAAAGAATGTTAAATTTTATTAATAAAAAATTTAACTTGTGTTAATATTTTTGCATAAAAATATAATTTAAATAGTGCTTAATCATATTTCCAAAAAATATTTTCAAAATGTTTAGTATAAATTAGTGAAAAAAGTGTTTAAATATTAAACAATTCATATAATTTCATCTAAGCCACCATCTTGTTAACTTCTTTGCTTTTAAACTTTTTTTTGTTTTATTATCTCAAATTGCATTAATCTCTTTATTAGTTAAATCTCTCTCTATTAAATATGAAAAAATAACAACAAAATTTGCAAATTCGATTACATATTAGTCTTCGCGTACATTTCAATCGTTTTGGTTGTGTTTTAGTAAATTGTTTTAAAGAATGTTAAATATTATTAACAAAAAATCTAGCTTGCGTTAATATTTTTGCATAAAAATATAATTTAAATAGTGCTTAATCATATTCCAAAAAAATATTTTCAAAAAGTTTAGTATAAATTAGTAAAAAAAAGTGTTTAAATATTAAACAATTCATATAATTTCATCTAAGCTACCATATTGTTAACTTCTTTGCTTTTAAACTTTCGTTTTTTTCATATTCTCAATTCTCAATTTCATTAATCTCTTTACTAGTTAATCCTCTCTCTTTAAATAAACTTCCAAAAATAACAACAACAAACATTTGCAAATTCTTTTACTTGTTCTTTATGAATTTTAGTTCTCGCGTCATTTTTAAACAGTTCGGTTGTGTTTTCGTTAATTGTGCAAATAAATTGAAAATTTAATTATTAAAAAATTGAGTTTGTGAAAATGTTTTTGCATAAAAATATAATTTAATTTTTGCTTAATAATATTCCAAAAAAATATTTGCGAAAAGTTTATTGTAAATTAGTGAAAAAAGCATTGCAATTTTTTTGCAAATGTGCCGATTGTAGATTTTCTTTCGTTGTGGCCGGCCGTTCGTATAAGCGTGCAAACAAACATTCGTACATACAAATGTATGAATGTATGTTGTTTTGATATTTTTATGAAGTTGTTGTTGTTGTATGTGTAAATAAAAAGCAACAAGTGAGTGAGTTTAACAAGTGGTAAATTTTACTGACAATGCATTTGTCAGTAAGGTAAAAGAGCACAAGTTGATAATACATGGAGAAATGTCAAGAATGTAAAGTAAAATGTGTATGTGTAAAAATTAAAGTAAATAAAATATTATTATATTGTCAAGTAAAGTAATTAAGGTTTTTTAAATTAATTAAATTATTACAAAATATCGACAACAAAAATTTCTTTTCGCCAAATCATAGTAAAAAAATAAGTTTTAAAAAAGTGTTGCCATATCGCTGTGTCGGTTGCCGGAAAGCAATTGTTTTAATTTTTGGACAATAATAAGGAAATAGTTATTGTTGTTGCAACACATGATATATTGAAGAAACTTCTTTTTCATCTTATAGAGGAAAAGGAAGTATGTAGTTCAAGTAATCTTAAGAGAAGTATCTCAATCTTTGAGATAACAAAGAGTGTATTTTTAGCAAGCATCAAGAATTTCGTTTTAAATTACTTAAATAATTTTCATTTTAATTTTAAAGTTTTTTTCTAAAATTTGTGGCAAAAAAAATAATTACTACCAATTACTATTGTTGTCGATATTTTTAATAAATTTAATTTAAATAGTTAAGCCTCAAATTTAAAAAAAATGTGGTAAAAAAAAGCAAATTAAAATTAAATAAAAAGCAATTCAGTTAAATAAGAAAAAGCTCTTATGAGTCAATATTTTCAAAAATAAAAATGAAAAGAATAATATAAAAAGGCAATTAGTGTAAAAAAATGCAAAAAAATAAAAGTGTTTAAATATTAAAAAAAGTGTTTAAAAATTATTGAAGATATTGAATATCAGCAACCAAACAAATGTGGATTAAAAGGAGTCTAACATTAACAAACAACATCGTTTAGTAAAAAAGGTGTGTTAATTTATCTTCTAAATTAAATTGTATAAATCATTTAAACTTTAAAGAGATTTTTAGTTAGTCAACTAAATTATGATTTCAGATTTTATTGCTTTTCATAGATTACAAATCGAACTTATTTTCTTAAATAAATTCTAAGTTACAGAGTTACAAACGTTTTTAGATAATATCCCTCGTATTATGCACATTTTCCTACAATAAACCATCAATAACTTTATGAAGCATTTTTGAATATGGGAATATGTGTTTTCTTAGTAAAACTCAATTTTTGATCAAAATTATGAGAGATGGTATGCGTTAGGGTTCTATAGTTGAAACAAAAAGTCGACTTTTCGACTGTATGTATTTTATAAATAGTCGACTTTTCGACTTTTTCGACTTTTTTCAACATTTCTTGACTTTTTTCGACTATTTTCGACTTTTTTCACAGAACAAAAATTTTGGAACAAAATAGTCGACTTCGACTTTTGTCGACAAAAAGTCGATTGTTCGATTATTCGACTTTTTTCGACTTTTATTAACAAAGTCGACTTTTCGACTTTTTTCACAGACGATAGTCGAGTTATCCACTTTTTTGGAACAAAATAGTCGACTTCGACTTTTTTGACAAAAAGTCGATTGTTCGATTATTGGAAAGTCGACCCTAGATGCAATAGTATGCGTATTTAAGGGGTTAATAATGATTTTAGATTGTATAATTTTATTTGTTTCTAGGGGAAAATCAATTTTTGGTTGGAACTATAAATGATCGCAAATCTAGCTTTTTTCTTAAATAGACGCTTATGTACGAAGTTTTTGGCTCTTATATGTTTTCTTAGTAAATATCGATTTTTAGGCGATAAACTTATTTTCTCCAAAAATGCTTATACAAGAAGTTATTAACAAGGTTGGCTACCGTTTCGAAACGGTGATGAGGTAGCGGTATCGGTATTTTGGCTTATTTCGGTATCGGTATTTTAGCGGTAACGGTAGTTGTGCTGAAAAGGTATTTTAGCGGTAACGATAGCTTAGCGATAACGGTTGCCAACCTTGGTTATTAACAATCGAGTTTTATATCGAGCAACATCTATCTATCAAATTGTATAATGATCGGTACATAATCAACCTTAATCTCCATATAGGGTACAATTTAGAAAATTCACTTTAACAAATCGTGTTTTAAAATGCCAGAAAATTGAACTTTTATGAGCTGCGTATGTGCAAAAAAGTAGTCTTCTTTTACGGGTTGTCATTTAATCCGTATTCTACATAACTAATAACTAATTTCATGTTTCTAGCCAATAAGAAATCAATGCTTTATTCGTAATATTCTTTCTTTGCTTTGTTTTTATAAACATGCAAGTGCATGAACAAAACTTATCGTATGATTATGTATATTGTTGTTTAATTATAATTTCTGTCTCAGCACTTGATAAAGCTTTCAAAAGTTGTCATGAATTTTTGCTCATTTAAACTTGTTATCACTTAAACTCCACAATATAAGTTTATACAATTTTTATATAAATATTAATTTACTTAATCAGTCTCATTTAAACTTCTCTTTAAACTTAAAAAACAACAACACCAATCACAACACTAAATCAATTTTTAGTTATTTTAGTTATCTCATGATTTAATTGTGTTTCTTAATAAATCCTAAATTTCCTAATTAGAAAATAAAGTTTGTACAAATATTTTTGCAAAAAAAAAAAAAAAAAAAACAGAATTTAAATGGTAAACATTCCAAAACAATATTCCAAAAAAAATTAGAGAAAATAGTTGAAAAAAATGTTACATAATTGTTAAATTCTATGCAGTTTTTTAAGCCATCATTTTATTAACTCTGCTCAGCTTTGAAACTTTCAATTACTCAAATTTTCTTACTTGCAAATCTATTCTCTACCAAACATCCAAAAATAACAACAACATTTGCAAATTTTTTGCGTACATTTCAAACGTTTCGTTTGTGTTTTAGTAAATTGTTTTAAAGAATATTAAATTTTATTAATAAAAAATCAAGCTTGTGTTAATATTTTTGCATAAAAATATAATTTAAATAGTGCTTAATCATATTCCAAAATAATATTTTCAAAAAGTTTAGTATAAATTATTGAAAAAAGTGTTTGAATATTAAACAATTTCATGCAATTTCATCTAAGTCACCATCTTGTTAACTTCTTTGCTTTTAAACTTTTTTTATTTCATTATCTCAAATTGCATTTATCTCTTTACTAGTTAAATCTCTCTCTCTCTCTCTCTCTCTCTCTCTCTATTAAACATGCAAAAATAACAACAACATTTGCAAATTCGATTACATATTAGTCTTCGCGTACATTTCAAACGTTTCGGTTGTGTTTTAGTAAATTGTTTTAAAGAATATTAAATATTATTAACAAATAATCTTGCTTGTGTTAATATTTTTGCATAAAAATATAATTTAAATAGTGCTTAATCATATTCCAAAAAAATATTTTTAAAAAGTTTTATATAAATTAGTGAAAAAAGTGTTTAAATATTGAACAATTCATATAATTTCATCTAAGCCACCATCTTGTTAACTTCTTTGCTTTTAAACTTTCGTTTTATTTCATATTCTCAATTCTCAATTTCATTAATCTCTTTACTAGTTAATCCTCTCTCTTTAAGTAAACTTCCAAAAATAATAACAACAACAACCATTGGCAAATTCTTTCACTTGTTCTTTATGCATTTTAGTTCTCGCGTCATTTTTAAACTGTTCGGTTGTGTTTTCGTTAATTGTGCTATTAAATTGAAAATTAAATTATTAAAAAATTGAGTTTGTGAAAATATTTTTGCATAAAAATATAATTTAATTGTTGCTTAATCATATTCCAAAAAAAATTTACGAAAAGTTTATTGTAAATTAGAGAAAAATGCATTTCAATTTTTTTGCAAATGTGCCGGTTGTAGATTTTCTTTTGTTGTGGCCGTTCGTCGTACAAGTGCTTGTGTACAAACATACGTACATACATACAAATATATGAATGTGTGTTGTGTTGATGTTTGTATGAAGTTATTTTTGTTGTTTTTGTAAGTTTTAATAAAAACAAACAAGTGAGTAAACAAGTAGTAAATTTGATAATGTGTTTATCAGTGAGGTAGGTTAAGAGCAGAATTTAATAATAAATTGAGAATGTGTAAAAAGTAAAGCAAATATATTATTATTAAATAAATTAAATTTATTACTAAATATCGACAACTATTAGATAGTTCTTTCTCCAAATTATAGAACTTAAAAATATTAATATAAAGTTTTAAAAAATAGTATAGCTCTCTTTTAAGTTGTTGTGTCAGCTGTCAAAAAGCTATTGTTTTGTTTTCTTGAGAATGATAAGGAAATAGTTTTTGTTGTTATAACATATGTATGATATTGTTGGTCATTGTTTCAAATACTTATTTTTCGTTTTAAAGAGGAAAAGGAAATACCTAGTTCAAGCAAACTTAAGAGAAATTACTCAATATTTTAAATTAAGAGAGTATTTTATGTTTTCACTCAAAAAAACATTTTTTTTAGGAAATAAAAGTGATCCCAGATTTCGCTTGTTTTTGTTGTATTTCTGTATATTTTTCGAGAAAAACGGACTTTTATAATATCACACAAATTTTATTTGGTAGGAAATAAATGTGATCACAGATTTCGCTCAAAATATCGACTTTTAGTATGAAATAAAGGTGACCAGAGATTTCGTTTGTTTTTGCTGTATTTCTTAGAGTTTTCGATAAAAACGTACTTTTATATATTTTCACTCAAAATATCAGTTTTCAAAAGGGAATGATTATGATCACAGATTTCGCTTGTTTTTGCTGTATGTCTTATAGTTTTCGAGAAAAGTGATCAAAAATTTGGTTTGTTATGTGTAAAAATCGGACTTTTTTGGTTTCAAATTTGTGTGCCAAGGTTTAATATTTTAGAAAATTCTAAAAGCACCATTAAAGAGATGAAAAGTACTAAAAAGTTCTCTCTTAAGGAATTTTGTTCAATGAGAATTCTACGTATATCTTTAGTATTTATAAAATAAAATATGCAAATTCAATGAAAAATAACAAAAGTAGAAAAAAATATTTTTTTGCGAAAGTATATTTTCACCCCCTTCTTGCTTAGGAATATGAAAAAATCCCTTCTTACATAACCTAAAAGACGACTTCTGTCAAAAATTTTCGATTCTATGATTAAACGTTTAATAACGCAACTTTTATGTACATATATTTATTCCATGCAATTTTACCTAAGCCACCTTCTTGTTTAAAGTTTGTTAAAATCTCAATTGCATTAATCTCTTATCTTTAGTTAATTCATTAGTTAATTCACTCTTTACCAAACATCAAAAAAAAAAAAAAAAACATTTTCAAATTCGATTACTTCTTAGTGTTCGCGTACATTTCAAACGCTTCAGTTGTGTTTTAGTAAATTGTCTTAATAAATGTTAAATTCTATTACTAAAATAGCTAAAAATTAAAATATGTATAATTTAAATAGCCCAAAATTTTTTTCAAAAAGTTAATTTTAAATTATTAAAAAAGTATTTTAATATTGAAAAATTTCATATAATTTCATCTAAGCCACCATCTTGTTAACTTTTTTGCTTTTAAACTTTTGTTTTATTTCATTATCTCTAATTGCATTAATCTCTTTACTAGTTAAATCTCTTTCTTTCTCTAATTAACATGCAAAAATAACAACAACATTTGCAAATTCGATTACATATTAGTCTTCATATTCTTAATTCTCAATTTTATTAATCTCTTTACTAGTTAATCCTCTCTCTTGTAATAAACTTCCAAAAATAACAACAACAAACATTTGCAAATTCTTTCCCTTGTTCTTTATGCATTTTACTTCTCGCGTCATTTTTAAACAGTTCGGTTGTGTTTTCGTTAATTGTGCTATTAAATTGTAAATTAAATTATTAAAAAATTGACTTTGTGAAAGTATTTTTGGAAAAAAATATAATTTAATTGTTGCTTAATCATATTCAAAAAAAAAATATTTGCAAAAAGTTTATTGTAAATTAGTGAAAAAAGCATTGCAATTTTTTGCAAATGTGCCGGTTGTAGATTTTCTTTTGTTGTGGCCATTCGTTGTACAAGTGCTTGTGTACGAAGTTCGTATTACGAACATTTGCACATACATATGTATGTATGAATGTGTGTTGTTTTGATTTTTGATGCTTGTATGTTTGAAGTTATTTTTGTTGTTGTTGTAATTTTAAATACAAAGCAACAAGTCAGTAAACAAGTCGTCGTAAATTCGACAATGCATTCGTCGGTGTGGTAAAAGAGCACAAGTTGATAATAAATTGAGAAATGTCAATAATGTAAAGTAAATATTCTATGTGTAAAAAGTAAAGTAAATATATAATTATTAAATAAATTAAATTTTATTAGTAAATATCGACAACTGAATGTTCTTTCTTAAAATTGTATGAGTTGAAAATGCTAAGAAAACTTAAAAAAAGTGTCGATATATTCAAAATTGTTGTTGCGGCTGTCAAAAAGCAATTGCTTTGTTTTCTTAAGAATGGTAAGGAAATAGTTTATGTTGTTAAAACATATGATATTGTTGTTTTTTCTCTTATAAAGGAAAAGGAAATAGTGCAAGAAATTTTAAAAGAAACTACTCAATATTTTAAATAAAGAGAGAATTTTGTAGTATTTACATTTATAAAATATAATGTTGGAGGTGCACACTAAGCTTCAATGACATGTCGTGCGCCCCTTGTGAACCTTATACTTTTATGTTTTCACTAAAAATATCGATTTTTCGAAAGAAATAAAAGTCATCACATATTTCGATTGTGATCATAGATTTTGCCTGTTTTTGCCGAATCGCTTATAGTTTTCTAGAAAAATGTACTTTTATGTTTTCACTTAAAATATCGATTTTTAGTATGAAATAAAAGTGATCACAAATTTCTCTTGTTTTGCTGTATCTCTTATAGTTTTCGAAAAAAAAACCGACTTTTGTGTTTTTATTCGAAATATCGGGTTTTAGTATGAAATAAAAGTGATCCCAGATTTCGATTGTTTTTGGTGTATTTCTTACAGTTTTCATGAAAAATGGTCTTTTATGTTTTCATTCAAAATATCGATTTTTTGTAGGAAATAAAAGTGATCACTGATTTCTCTTGTTTTTCTTGTAACTCTTATAATTTTTGAGACAAACGCACCTTTATGTTTTCCTTTAAAAGACATGTATTTTTGGTGGGAAATAAAAGTGATCACAGATTTCGCTTTTTTTTGCTATATCTCTTATGGTTTTCGAGAAAAACGCACTTTTATAATATCACTCAAAAAAATTTTTTTTTTGGTATTAAATAACAATTATCACAAATTTCGCTCAAAATATCCATATTTCGTAGGAATTAAAGTGATCTAAGATTTCACTACATCTCTTATAGTTTTTGAGAAAACGGACTTTTTATGTTATATTAAAAAAATTGTTTTTGTTAGAAAATAAAAGTGATCATAGATTTCGCTTGTTTTTCCTGTATTTCTTATAGTTTTCGAGAAAAACGGACCTTTATGTTTTCACTCAAAAAATAGGTTTTTTGTAGAAAATTAAAAGTGATCACAGATTTCGCTGGATTTTGCATTCTACGCTTTTAACGCATTTTGTTTTCGGCAGTAGATAACTAAGTTACTTGTAACCTGCAGCATATAAATCCGCACAGAATGTGAATTTAGGATTTTAATTTTTTGGAGTTTTTGAAGTAAAAATCAATTTTTGTCGGTTTGAATTACACAAGCGCTAATTTACAAAATTATTGAAAATTTTAGATTTTGTGAATTTTATGATCACAGATCGGGCATATTTTCTCAAAATAATTCAACAAATTAAGCTTATTTCGTAAAATAAAAGCTTATTTACAAAGTTATTATTAATTTTAGATTTTATGAATTCTCTTTTTTAAAATCAAAATTTAGTCCGAAGTATAATTGATCACAAACCGAATTTATTTTCTCAAAAATAAACGTTTAGTTTTCTTCTAAAACTAATGAGATATGTAATTATATGAATGCCGCTTTTTTATATTTCCTATCTATATGAATGCCGCTCCTTTTATATTTCCTTAAAAAGTTTGTTGAAACAAAATCAAACTAAACTTATTTATTTATTGAAAAAAGCGCATCAACATTAAAAAATTATATTGGTTTAACATTTTTTTATATAAATCTCTCTTTAATTAATAAAATAGATCCTTTTAATTTCTCTTTAAGCTTTCAAATAACAAAAACACAAAATAAAATCAATTACTCTTTACGCATTTTAGTTATCACTTGATTTTCAAACGTTGGAAATTTGTTCCATAAATCTTTTATATCTTAATTAGAAAATAAAGTTTGTACAAATATTTTTATAGAAAAACATAATTTAAATTGTTTATAAACACATCAAAACAAATTTCCATAAAGTTTAATGGAAATTAGTAAAAAGTATTACAAAATTGTAAAATTCAATATAGTTTCTTTAAGCCACCATTTTTTTAACTCCAAAAATAAAAACAAATATATCCAAATTTATCGCGTGATTTTCAAACGTCTCGGTTTTGTTTTGTCTTAATAAATATTAAACTTAATAAAAAAAACAAGTGTAAAATATCTATTAACTAGTTCTTAATCATATTCCAAAAAATATTTTCATAAAGTTTTCATTAATTAGTAAAAAATGCTCAAACATTCCATTTATTTTCATATAAGCCATCATCTTGTTAACTTCTTTGATTTTAAACTCTTTTTATTTTCTTTATAATCTCAATTGCATTAATCTCTTTACAAGTTAATGCTCTCTTTTTAAATAAACTTCCAAAAATAACAAAATTTCCAAATTCGTTTACTTTTTAGTTTTCGCGTACATTTCAAACGCTTCGTTTGTGTTTTAGTAAATTGTCTTAATAAATGTTAATTTTTATTAATAAAAAAATCAAGCTTGTGTAAATATTTTTGCATAAAAATATAATTTAAATAGTGCTTAATCATATTCCAAAAATATTTTCAAAAAGTTTTGTATAAATTAGTAAAAAAGTGTTTAAATATTAAACAATTCATATAATTCCATCTAAGCCGCCATCTTGTTAACTTCTTTGCTTTTAAACTTTTGTTTTATTTCATATTCTCAATTTCATTAATCTCTTTACTAGTTAATCCTCTCTCTTTAAATAAACTTTCAAAAATAATAATAACAACAACAAACATTTGCAAATTCTTTCACTTGTTCTTTATGCATTTTAGTTCTCGCGTCATTTTTAAACTGTTCGGTTGTGTTTTCGTTAATTGTGCTGTTAAATTGAAAATTAAATTATTAAAAACTTGAGTTTTTGAAAATATTTTTGTAGAAAAATATAATTTAATTGTTGCTTAATAATATTCCAAAAAAATATTTACGAAGGGTTAATTGTAAATTAGTGAAAAAAGCATTGCAATTTTTTTGCAAATGTGCCGGTCGTAGATTTTCTTTTGTTGTGGCCATTCGTCGTACAAGTGCTTGTGTACTAAGTTCGTACTGCGAACATTCGCACATTCATACATGTATGATCATACAATGTATGAATGTGAATGTGTTTGAAGTCATTTTTGTTTTGTTTTTGTAAGTTTAAATGAAAAGCAACAAGTGAGTAAACAAGTAGTAGATTTAACTCTGTATTTGTCCGTGTGGTAAAAGAGCACAAGTTGATAATAGATTGAGCAATGTCATAAATGTAAAGTAAATAGTGTATGTGTATAAAATGTATATGTGTAAAAAATAATAAGGAAATGGTTATTGTTCTGCTGTTGTTTATTATTTAACACACTTAATTTTCCTCTTATAAAGAGGAAAAGGAAGTGGTACCAGTAATATTAAGAGAAATTACTCAATCTTCAATTAAAAAAGAGTGTATTTTGTAGTACATATGTACACACATTATAAGTATTAGAAATAGGGAACTCCTACATATTTATGTACATATGTAAATGCATATATGAGAAAAATTTAAGGTTATATGTATTTGAAAGTTAAAAGCAATGATAGGAAGTGCTATTTAGTATTGTTGTCGATATTTTTTATTAAATTTAATTTTATTAAGTTTAAAAATTAATTAAAAAATATAAATATGTTAAAGTGCAAAATTAAAAAAAATATCAATTAAAATGTAAAAATCAAATCGGCTAAATAAGAAAAGGCTCTTAAGTTTCAATATTCAAAATAAAAAAAGAAAGTTAATTAAAAAATAATGGGCAATTTATGTAATAAAATACGAGAAATAAAAGTGTTTTTAAATATTAAAATAAAGTGTTTAAAAAAATATTTAAAAATTTCATCAACAACTAAGCAAATGTGGATTTAAAGGAATACAATATAAACAAACAACAATTAATTAAAAGGTATGATAACCTAATATTATTTTACTTTATAAGTTTTCTTAAGGTCGTTTTAGACTATAAGACTTTATGAACGACTTTACGTATGAAAAATCAAATTAAATTTTATCCGTATTTTAGTCAAGAGAATTAAAGTCGTATTATTTATATTTTTTGCTTTTACACTATTAAACGAAGTACTTCCAAAAGAATAACATCTATCACTACTTTAAAAGTAGAACTAAGTGAATTTTTTTACCTTTTGTGGAAGTGGAAAGAATCCAATTTTGTTTAAAATTGAAGGTATATTTTTTTGTACTGAAATTTTTTAAATTAATACCATTTTATATTGGAGTTGATTAATGAATGCGTGCAATTTGTTTAATTATGTTAATGTTATTTGAGTCAAATTAGTTGTATATAATACTAAAAAATTACTTTAGATGTTGTGAATTTGAAATCAAACATCCGAAACATCAGAACATCCGTCCTATGACAAGTCTGTGTTAAAACCATCACTTCTTCAGGTCTTTTTTATAATTCCATAGAGTAAATTCGACTTTTTTGGCTTCTTTGGTAGTTCTTTTTAATTACATTCCTGATCTTATGCGAAATGCTTTCAAAAAATGAACAAAGCCATATGACTCTGAAATTTTCCTTCCGTACTTGCTATCAATGTGTGATGGTTTAGACCAGGGATGGCGAGTGGAATATTCAAATTGTACGAAACAGATTTTAAAAGTGTATTTTTTCGAGTCCTATTGTAAAAAATTTATTTCAATATAAAACAAATGCATTTCAAGTCAGTACACTACTTGATATTTGTATTAATCAATAAGCAGGTTCATTAGTCAATAGGCTATTTAATAGAATAAACAGGAGACTATTCTATAACTATATAATAACATGGTTTATAAGTTTTCAAAAGACTTATTCATAGAATAGTCCCTAGAAATTATATATAAGATCATTTAGTCAATTGACTGATTTTTAGACTAGTCAATAGACTATTGTCTATTGTTTCTCCGTGTACTAGAGCATGAAGTGGTCTATAAACTACACAAAATGCTAGTCATTATATCAGATATTAGACTAGTGTATAGAATAAGCCAAATTTATATAATAGAAAAGCGATTAGGAAAAAATAACCTTAAAAGTACTCTCAATGCTAAAAGTTATCTGGTTATAATCTCTTCCATAATTCTTTACAATATCCTCTTCTGAAGTCAAATAACTGCTATTTTTCAATATCACAATAGTGCTGAAGTTATTTTGAAAATTTTGTGCTGCTAATTGTAACGTCGAAAATATTGTTGCTTAAAGTATCGGTTCAGTATCAACTTCTGAGTCTGTCCATTTAAAAAGATAAGTTGATGAAATTTTGTTCCTACATCTCACTCACAACCATAATTCACTTAAAAACATTCATTCGTCAATTTTTCACTTTCAGAAATTAAATATACATATACTGTTTCTTAGTTTTTATATTTGTCATTCTCTAGGTCTTGGTTCCGTTAAAGTGGTATTATAATACATAAAGTAATCCTTAAAAACCTGTATATTTGTTGTCAAAAATTTAAGATTTGAATATCTATTAATAGTACATTTACAAAGAAACATTTTTTGTGCATATTTTTCATATTATTAGTGCATATTTTTCCATTTAATGGTGCATATTATAAGCGCATATTTTTAATTTTTTAGGGCATAAAAATCCTTACCCTGGTGATCACAAATCAATTTTATATTCTGAAATAAACGCTTGATAATTTTATATTTTATGAGTTTTCTTATTGCCGGTCCACACTAGGAAACTTTTTTTGGAAACTTTTGATTTTGCGTGAGAGAGAAAGAATATCCCCTTTTTTGTACGGAGTTTCTCGTACTCGGAAACTTGTTTTGTTTCTTTATTCTTCTAATTCATACAAATCAATGCAATTAATACGTAGTTTCTAAAACAAAAGTTTCTGTGTGAACATTAAAGAAACTTCAAAAGAGAATTAAGAAAGAGTTTCTCAACAAAAGTTTTCTAGTGTGGATCAGGTCTTGGTCGAAAATGTAAGAAATCACAAATCTATTTTTTCTCAAATAAACGCTTATTTACAGAGTTGTTAACAATTATCAATTATTGAGTTTTCTTAATAATAGTAGAATTCTGATTCGGAAGTATGAGTTATCAAACTTATTTTCTCAAATAAATGCTTATTTACGCAGTAATCACTTCAATAAATTTCATGAGTTTGTTTATTTGTTTGAGTTTTAGCAAAGACAACAACCTTTTATCTTTAGCTCAAACAGCGAAAGTTAAATCTGGCAATGCTGTCTTGTTATTTTGTTTTGATAAAAAGAGTAGTATGATTTTAATACTATTAAAATGCAACAGTGTTTTTGTTATAATTATTCTAAAGAGAATCTTGTTTTATTGCATATTCCAGTGAAAATAAACAAAATAAAAAAAGAAATAATTGTTATTTTTATAAAAAATAAACAATAACTTTTAATATGGAAACTGTGTTGTTAACAAATATTAAAAAATTATATGATAATGAATTATACAGCAGTGTTATAACAGCCGTAAGTAATCAAGTGAAAGCCAGCAGACTCTAGTGGATCAAATGCATAAATATTTAATTGTTTTATTGTAAAACATTTTTAGGCCAGTCTATTGAATACACTTTTACAAAATGATCGTTCATTGGCCACTCCAGAATTGGAATATCAAGTTTTATTATTTCATGCCAATGCCTGCTATCAGGAACGACAATTTCGCATGGCCATTAAACAATTGAATGCTGCTTTGCTAATGCGAAAGTTTATGTGCCGCTATAAAACATCACATCTGACGGCCATAGAAACAGCTTATGAGCATTTCAATGAAACAGAGACACGTTATCGTTTGGCCAAATGCCATAATGATCTGGCCGAGACAACACAAGCCATTAGTGTTCTACAGGCTTTGCCGGCCAAAGCACGAACACCAAAAGTTAACTTATTTTTGGCTAAATTAATACAATCCGGTGGCTCCAATAGCACAGAAGCTATTTTAAATTATAAAGAAGTTTTACGTGAATGTCCCATGGCTTTGGAGGCCATAGGATCACTGCTAGAATTGGGAGTGGATGGTATAGAGGTGAATTCTTTAGTAGTTAATGGTAAGCAGTTGATTTTGATATATATTGCTTCAAAATTAATAAAAATTATAACCCACAGCCAGTACAGTACCCAAAAACATAGAATGGCTAAGCACTTGGATTAAGGGTCATGCCCAGCTATATAGTCGCAAACATTTAGAAGCCTCTAAAACATTCCAAAGCATTAATGAGAAAACTAAATTTCATCAAAATGAACATTTGATTACATTAATTGGCAAATGTTTCTATTACTATGGTAATTCTACCCAGGCACAACATTATCTAGAGACGGCTTATATGTTAAATCCCTATAACTGGGATGCCATAATGCCCCTCTCTGTAGTCTTTGAGTATAATCAAAAACTACAAGAGCTGGATAAACTTACTGCCCAATTGACCAATATTCATGAATTTACTTCAGGACATTGGTTTGTTTTGGCTCAGAGTTTCTATGCTAATGGTAAATTGGAAAAGGCGGCTTCTTTTGCCAATAAAGCCTTATCCGTTAATGCGCGCAATGTCGAGGCACAATTATTAAGGGGTAAAATATGTTTGCAAATCAAACGCCATAAGGATGCCATTTATTTCTTTAGAGCAGCACAATGTATAGCAAATTATCGTTTTGAGGTGTATAAGGGATTGTTTCATTGTTATGTGGGCATGAAGAGAGCCAAAGAGGCTCAAACCATGTGTGCCATGGCCGTGCGTTATTTTCGAGAATCACCTCGAAGTCTGGTGGTATGAAACGACACGTTTTATCATAATTAAAAAAAAGAAAATTTTACTAATTCCTATTTTTCCTAGATGTTTGCTCGTACACTCATCCATTCTACTCACCCCACTGTTAAGAAGGGAGCCAAAAAGGTTGTAAGCAAGGCTTTAGAAATCGATGAACACTATGCACCCGCTGTAGCCTTAATGGCTGAACTTTGCCACTCGGAGGGTGAAACACAAGAGGCCATAACATTGCTTAAAAAGCAAGTGGTCAATTATCCTCATTTTAAACTTTTCACCATGTTGGGCGATATTTTAGCCGCTGAAAAAGATCTTAACGGTGCCTTGGAATATTATACCATTGCTTTAAGCATGGAACCTACATATCAGCGTGCTTTGGATGGTGTTAATGCCCTGGGCAAAGCCAATTGGGCAAGTAATAAAAATGAACAGGACACCTCAATGGCTTCGTCTACAAATCAAGACGAAGAATGGCCCATTGAATGTGATGAACCCTCTATAGAGGCAGTGGAATTTTCATCACCAGCTGTGGCTCATGATGATAATGAATCGGATACATTTTCGGATCCATTCTGGCAGGATGTTGATGCTGAGTTAACAAATTAATTTTGTACTTTAGTTTTGCCGTTTTTGTCATTAATTCATTCAATTGTTTGTTTCATTAATACATTTTACATTTTATTTTTAGTATTTAGTCATTTGCAAAAAAAAAAAAGACTTCCTGTTATACCCTGAGCATCTTTACACTTTCTTCACTCAACTCCATAAAATTTCGAATTTATTATTACGTTTAAATTTTAAGTTTTGAATATGATTTAAGTTGTATTGTAAAAATATTCTTTAATGAGAAATAAAAACTACAGTATTTGTTTAACAAGTTTATAATGTGTTAATTATTGAAGTGGATATTTTTCCAAATCATATAAATCCTAAGGGTTCACACAACAATTTTTTATAATTTTTGCAGAAAACTTTTTTATTTTCCTATTTTGTATTCAATTAATTGAAATAAGAACCATTTTAATAATTTTATAAAAATTACAGTTTATTCAAAACATTTGTATTAATAAAATAAACACAATATAACTTAATATAAACAAATTCTGTTCCTCGTTCTACTCATGTATACACCAGCAGCTTGTCTCCCATAAATTCTTTCATTACGTAGCTTCTGGCTCCGCTTCTTTTTCACCATTTTCAGTAGCACTTGTATCCTTCTTACCTTTATCTTTTTTATCTTTCACCACCTTGCGATAGGCTTCCAAATCCTTCGTTAGCGGCTCAACAAAACTCTCAAATTCCAGCTGCTTTAGAGCATCCAAAATATTTGTAGCCGTAATTGTTTTATGATTTTGTTTACGGGCCAATGCGGTTGAAGTAGAGGTAAGGAATATAACAAAAACAGACGCCGCCCGGGCAATGGCTGCTCTAGCTTCTTTGGAAACATTGGCACTATCAGGCAAACCTTCTTTGATGAGACGGGTAATGACAGCGTTAGGTAAATTTAAATCTTCAATACGTTCAACCATAATGATGACTTTGAATTAAGTTTTTAATTTGATAAGAATAAGGTTTTAGGTAAACAACTGAACTTTTTTTATTTCACAGGCAGATGTTTATTTAAATTGTTTGCAAATGTTTTGCAAAAATAGTAGGAATGTTTTTTTTTGGCGCATAAACATGCATTCGAATGTGGTTGTTTGCGATAGAAACAAAATGGAAATGAATTGCTGAACATATGGTTTTTAGGGTTGTATTTTCGTTTAGTTTTATAAGCAGGGTTGTATTTGTTATTAAAGAGGTATTTTGTAACGGATTTTTTGAAATGACAGTTGATATATATAGACAGATAGATAGATAGATAGATAGATAGATAGATAGATAGATAGATAGATAGATAGATAGATAGATAGATAGATAGATAGATAGATAGACAGACAGATAGATATATAGATAGATAGATAGATAGATAGATAGATAGATAGATAGATAGATAGATAAATAGATAAATAGATAGATAGATAGATAGATAGATAGATAGATAGATAGATAGATAGATAGATAGATAGATAGATAGATAGATAGACAGACAGATAGATAGATAGATAGATAGATAGATAGATAGATAGATAGATAGATAGATAGATAGATAGATAGATAGATAGATAAATAGATAGGTAGATAGATAGATAGATAGATAGATAGATAGATAGATAAATAAATAGATAGGTAGATAGATAGATAAATAGATAGATAAATAGATAGGTAGATAGATATATAGATAGATATAGATAGGTAGATAGATTGGGAAAACTTACATGGAAAACTTAAAAGCTATAAAAAGCCGTTTTTTACTACTTTTTCATTAGCATTTTAAGTAATTATTTTAACACGGCGATGTCATTGGAGACAAGTGCTTCTAAGCTCGATTACAAATAGGGAGTTAAAGAAGTACTTACCACGCTCGCTTACAAATAGGGATTTATAAAAGTGATTATAAATAGTGACTTTAAGAAGTCATTACGAATAGGGACTTCAAGAAGTTATTATAAATTGGGACTTCAAGAAGTCATTATAAGTAGGGACTTCATGAAGTCATTCTAGATAGGAAGTTTCATTAAATGAAATAAAGTTTTGATTTAAAAGTAATAGTGTGGAACGAAACATATTTTCTGTTTCTGATTAAACGATTGGACAAAAATCTCGAATTAACACAAATTTAGAAAAAAGTGATTATCTTTTATAATTTTTAACCAACTCTTAAAACAATATTTTATTGTTATTTGATCTATTTTATTTATTTTTCGAAATTTTATAAAGGTAACGTAATTGATATCACAAGGCATGTGATATCTATCTATTATCACGTGATCCATTATAAATATTGCTACTAACTTTGGATTTCAGAAAATTGGAGTTTTCTGTGATATGGAACAATATCCATTAATATTACTTGCTATACGTTCAATACATCAGAATACAGCAAATATCAAATTCAATCATTCAAAATTATTTTATTATGAATTAATATAAAATTTCGAAAATCACCCGAAAATAAAGTACTTCTGTAACACTTAAATGAAAATTATGTAAAAAATATATATTTTAAAACCAGTATTTTTGATGACATCTAAAAAAATTGAAATTAACCCTTGAACGTTAATATATATTTTAACCCTTAAACGTAAATATATTTTTAATTATAGAAAATATTCTTAATATATGAACAAAATATTCGTTGCGATTTTAGACAATGTAACACTCAAGAATTGAATTAAATCAATTTGAAATGATATTCAAAAATGTATCGTATATGAAAGCATTGCTCATTTATAGATCGATCATAAGTTGTATTAAAATCAAAAAGCCAACATTGATATATTTATAAAATTCCCTATTTCGCAAAAAATAAGTATAAATGAATACAGTTTAAAAGTTTTCAATTTTTTGCTTCAAATAACCTAAATCCTACAAAAAGTACTATTTGTTTAATAGTATGACAAAAAAAGAAATAAAAAAATAACAAACCATAACAATGGTCGCTCATGATCATTTAACATTTTGGCCTTTTAGTAGTCAAAAATGTGATTTTTTTTGGGCAGTTAGATGTTGTGTTTTGTACATTTGTGTAAAAAGACATAAAACGTTTTCAATAAAAATTAATTGAAAACATTTTGATTAATCAGATTAAATGAAATGCTGTTGTTGTAATTTAAGATGCAAAAAAACAGAGAAACAAAACAACAACACAAATTTAAGTTATTGTGGCAAAGTTTTTATTGTTGTTGTTGTTATAGCTGTTGCAGTTGTGTTTCTTTATAAGGACAACAAATAGGTGGTTAATGTTGCAATCAACAAATGTTGTTTAGTTGACAGCTAGTTGGTTGTTGTGGCTATTGCTTTTATTATAGTAAATGTTGTTGTAGTTGTTGGTAGTTAAACAGATCGTATCCGTGTTGAATTGTCGCTACAAATTGTCATGATTGTTGTTGACTGTTGACTACACAAACTCGCACAAATACATACACACACATATACATACATATTGAAATAAACAAATTAGATTTTTAGCATTTACAACTATAAAATGCAACAAAAAAATGCTTTTATAAGAAGTTTTTAACTTTAAGTATTGTTGTTGTTATAGTTTGTGCTGCACTTTTTTTGTGGTAGTTAGTTGACAGTAAGTTAAGTTTGAAGTTTAAAACACAAATCGCTCCCGGCAGTCAGCCATGCCATTCAGTACAAAAAAAACAACCCAACCAGCCGGCCCGCCACTTAACCACCACATAAGTCGTTTAAGTCAAAGTTAAATGTTGCTAAAACACCAAACAAAAAACTATAACAAACGACCGACAACGACCTCATCATCACGACTTTTGTTTTTATATATTTAAAATTCTCTTTGACTGTTTGTCTGTTTAACTTTTCTGTCGGTCCATCTATATGTGAGTAAACAACTTTTGTTGTTTTCAGCTCCATTTTTCTCTGCATTTGACATAGCGGTGGTTTTAGGGTGATTTTGTTTTGTTTTTTTATATGCCCTACATGAATCCGAGTCCAATCCGTTTAATGTAGGAGTCAGAAGAATAAAAACACAAGTTCTGTTCTAGTAAAGTTCTAGTTCAGTTCTAGTTCATTTCTAGTTCAGTTCTAGTTGAGTTCTAGTTGAGTTCTAGTTGAGTTCTAGTTCATTTCTAGTTCAGTTCTAGTTCAGTTCTAGTTCAGTTCTAGTTCAGTTCTAGTTCAGTTCTAGTTCAGTTCTAGTTCAGTTCTAGTTCAGTTCTAGTTCAGTTCTAGTTCAGTTCTAGTTCAGTTCTAGTTCAGTTCTAGTTCAGTTCTAGTTCAGTTCTAGTTCAGTTCTAGTTCAGTTCTGGCTCAGTTCTAGTTCAGTTCTAGTTCAGTTCTAGATCAGTTCTAGATCAGTTCTAGTTCAGTTCTAGTTCAGTTCTAGTTCAGTTCTAGTTCAGTTCAGTTCCAGTTCAGTTCAAGTTCAGTTCTAGTTCAGTTCTAGTTTAGTTCTAGTCAGTTCTAATTCAGTTCTAGTTTAGTTTTACTTTAGCTCTCGATCAGTTATTGTTTGGTTCTAGTTCAACTCTTTTCTACAGCTAATATAAAGGTCGACTTTGTGTGCTAATTTATATATATTTTCACAACAATTTCATTTTCGCTGAATATACCAAAGCAAGGCAGTAAAGAACAACTAAAGCTTCTGCAAAAGGGAGCACGTGACATGTTGTCCAGTTTTTTTTTCTTATTGTTAAGCGAGTTCCTCTTTTTTTGCATTGACAACTTCCCTGACTGCAATCAATTGAAAATTTCTATAACATTTGTCTCTTTCGTGGTTTATTATTACAGTTTGAAGGTGCTACAAAAACATGCTGAAAATTGAACGTTAATTTGAAAAGTAGAAGTTATTTATTTGTTGTTGATTATTTATTAAATTTTTTTTGTTTAGTTGTAAGTATTGAATTTGTTGCATTAAATTACTGGATCGTGGTATCATGATTTTTAGGCAAAAAAGGGGAATGAAATAAAAGTAAAAACCCTTACGAAATTGCCATTAGTCATGTTCTGTATCTTTTCAATTTAGGTTTTTTATTTTTATTCCTTTTTGATCATGTTTATTTGTTGGAGAAACTTTTTATTTTATTTTGGTTATAGAAATTAGAAACTTTTACCTTAAGTTTTTTTAATTTATGTTTATTTTTTTTATCGTATCCTACAGTTAAGTTACTGAATCTACGACTTATTTAGATCGAAAGTATATAGTGATGATTGGATATTGTGAAAATGGGACTTAGCTTTAGAGGATCGCTGTTCAGATTCATATTTTTTAAAAGAGCATTAACTTCAGAAAAAGGATATGATCTGTAATCATATATATTTTTTATAAATTAAATGATCTTTGTTAATTTTTAATTTTTATATTAAAAACACAAGATCAGTGATCTCTCATACTTGCGACTAAAAATATAACATTTCATTGAAAAACTTTATAACTTCTCTTTTTTAAAACATACGATCGTTATTGCAATCACTATAAAATTGTAAATATGTAATTTCAACTATAAAATGTGACTCAATGGTTGGACATTGTTGATTTATAAGGACAATAAATGTTGTTGCCAAATGTATATCGGTAACCTTTTGTTGTTGATAATGTTGCTGGAGCTGTTGTCTTTGTTGTTGCAGTTGTTGTTGCTGGTAGTGTTGCATTTTTATAATTAATTACACACTTGCATAACAATAAATTACAATTACGTATGAGCATGTAACGTCATTATTGGAAGAATTATTTTCCTTCGTTTTGTGCAACATTTAGTTTCATTTCATACTAAATAAGTTTTTCAGTTTTAGCTGGAGTGTGTTTTTTTCTCGTTTTTTTTTTTTGGTGTGACAGCAACCATTAGCCAAGCAGGCAAACCAACCCCGGTTAGGCAGCAGGCAGGCTGGCTGGCTGATTGCTTGACTAGCAAAAGCTTTAAGTTGCGGTCTTGTTATCCGTGTTGTAAAATCAGTACAACCAGCAATAACAACAAATAGCAACAATATAATACTTACAGCAACAAACAGCGACAACGAGGATGATGATAATGACAACAACGACGACGACAACAACGATGAGTACCCGTTAACACACAGGAGTATCGGGTTTCAATAGCAAGCAACCAGTAAAACATTTAGCAGTTGAAGCAGCAGCAACAAAAGCTAAACTCAACCAAACAGTTGTACATTTTAATTAACATCATTACCTTTACGACGACTACAACAACAATAAGTACAACTGCAGTGGCGGTTTAATTGGTTGTTGCTGCTTTTCTTGATAATTTTCTTTTTTATTATTTTTTCACTTTTATTTGTTGTTCGTTGGTCTGTGCTTCCTTCCATCGCTTATTTTCTTGCTGTGACCACGAGAATACTAAAATGTCTTAATTTGTAAACGTCATCGAGCTCACAGATGAATACTGGCCGCCAAATATAAAGATTCATTTGAGAAAATAAAATACCACCATAAAGTCATCAATATCAACAGTTAAAACACTTTAAAAAATGTTGTGTGTAAAAGGAGGGATAAACTTTTAGAAACAACGATCGTACGGTAGGCGATTGGGGAAAATTTATTAATTGTGATAATCGAATGATTTGATTGGTTTTTATACGATTTTTAATTTTGTAAAAATATGAACAGATCCATCCATTCAAGATCAGTTGTTCTTGTTGGAACATTTATCTATATTTATTACAACTACAAAGGAATAGGAATTTTCACTTGAATCACACTAGGCAAAATAGTTTATTTTAGTGATAACTGTTCAATCGTATGATTTTACCCTAGAGAAGTACAACTTACAGTTGAAAAACTGTTACAACAACAATACGATCAGTGATCTATACACTGTCCCACACTCTGATCTATAGACCAGTCTATAGTCTGATCTATATACTGTTTTAAAATCTATTTTAAATATTTTAGACTTTAGAGCAGGCTATTGTTCCGGAGAAGTTCTTAAAGAAGCAACTTCGTATAGTTGCACTAGTAAAGTAGATTATTCATCAAAACTAGATCAATATTCTATTAAACCCATCGTAAGATAATCTTCTTATATAATTTAGGTCTGACTAACCTCTTAATAAACATAGTTTATGCTAAAATCCAACTAGAAAAAGAAAATTAAGCACAATCACTGATTAATCATTGTTTACCCTCTAGACCACAATATGTATGATGACAACGATGAACCCAACATTAGTGTACAAACACTATCATTGATCGTTTTGCTTCTATGTTGTTGCTTGTTGTTGTTATTGTTCATTTAATTAATGTTGGCGGCATTTTATCGCTAATGTCTTTTTCTGTTGTTGTTCACATTATTGTATTATTGTTGGACTTCTTCTTCTTCATAGTTGTTGCCTGTAGTTAAGATGATGTTTTTGATAGGGTGGCAACAACTCGACTTCAAAACTTAGTACTTTTCACGTACACTTTGTCGTCATCCGCAGCATCATCACTGCAAGTAAACATAAACATTTATGCCGACAATATACACCAGACTGATGGTCAAACTTTGGTTGCTGCTGCTGCATATTTCTTGGCCAATGGTGGTAATAAAAATAATAGAGAAAATAAAATATAACAAAATGAGATTGAAGATGAATTAAATTAAAAAGCCAAGGATTTACTTGTAATTTCAAATTTGAACTTCTTCTTGTACTCACTCTACTACTGACTGTTTGCTTACTCTGGTTGGTTGCCTTCAGAAGCACACTGACAATGATGCTGATGAAGTCATCATCCATGTATTTGTCATAATCAGTAGTAGCATCAGTATAAATAGCAATAACAACAGCAACAACAACAACAACAACACCATCAATAACAACATTTAAGCATTTATTTTTATAGCAGCAGTTGTTGGTTGCTGTTGCAACTGCACTTTGGTTCCGCTTATACACAAATGTTTCTGAATTACCAGAAAATTTGTTAGTCTTTCCAAGAGTAATTGTCAGTTGTAGTTATTGTGTTGTTGCTTTCGATTTCTTTGACTTTGTTGGTGTTGTTATTTAAACACTTTAAAATAAATTGGCGCCTTAAATTTCATCTAAATGGGCGTCATAACAATCTTTTGTAGGATACAATTTAGTGGGAGGTTTTTATTATTATTTTTCTGAGTTGAACAAGTCTTTGTTTTTTTTTTTGCTTTTGCAAACCATTGCAAAGTTAAATGCATTTATTTGTATCGAATATCTTTCATAATTGTTATTGACACACTTTAATAAACTATAAATTAATAATTATATGATTTTAATATCATATTTATATAAACATTTAATTTATGTTTTTTTGTTGCATTTTTTTCTAAATGGTGATTTGTGAGTTTTTCAACTAGAAAAGAATTTTTGAGTTTAAAAATATTTAAAAAAAACCTATATAACTTGAAATTTTTAAAATCGTTTTTGTCTTCAATTGTAATTTTATTTATTTAATTAAAATTAATTTAGTAATTTTTAACTAATTAATTTTTTTTCTATTTTTCTTTCAGGTAAGTGTCCATTTATCAAATGTTCCATTTTTGTGAGTATTCATTCCAAGAATAATTTTTAATAAAAAGTAGACTTTTTGGTTGTATACGAGCTCAGATTATATACAAGCTTATTGTTCAGACTATATACTAGCCTATAGTTCAGACTACAGTCCTGTGTATAGTTTAGGCTTTAAATCTGTTATAGTTCAGACTATAGACCAGTTAATAGTTTAAACTATCGACTGAGTGTAGTATATAGTCTAGTTTATAGTCTAGTCTATAGTCTTGTCTATAGTCTAGTCTATAGTCTAGTCTATAGTCTTGTCTATAGTCTAGTCTATAGTCTAGTCTATAGTCTTTTCTATAGTCTAGTCTATAGTCTAGTCTATAGTCTAGTCTATAGTCTAGTCTATAGTCTTGTCTATAGTCTAGTCTATAGTCTAGTCTATAGTCTAGTCTATAGTCTAGTCTATAGTCTAGTCTATAGTCTAGTCTATAGTCTAGTCTATAGTCTAGTCTATAGTCTAGTCTATAGTCTAGTCTATAGTCTAGTCTATAGTCTAGTCTATAGTCTAGTCTATAGTTTAGTCTATAGTCTAGTCTATACTCCAGTCTATAGTCTATAGTCTAGTCTATAGTCTAGGCTATAGTCTAGTTGTAAATCAGTTTATGATCTAATCAATAGACAAACCTATAGGTTGGTCGATAGTTTAAACTGGTCTATATTTTGAGCTATAGACTAGTTCTAGGCTGGTCTATATTTATATTATAGACACCCCTATAGTTCAGACTATAAAGTAGTCTATAGCTGAGATTGAATACTACTAACGATCAATCTATAGTAATATTTGTTCGTAACATCTTAAAAATGTTAAACGTATCATTTCTTTAATTTACAACAACAATAAATGCCAAAAGCAAAACTTCCGCATAACAAACATTGTATACATTGTAATATGTAGCATGTCAATTTTTAATAAATTTGTTAATCTTAATTCTACTTAAAAGCTACTTCAATATAAAATCTGAAACAATTCTTAAACATCATAAATAATTTATATATACTGCGCATGCGAACAAGCTAAACACTTGTGATAACATGACAGATAATAAGTAACGAAAACAAATTCACCTGTTATGTACTTGAGCCCTTCAAAAACAAATTTATTAAGACTTATAAATGGTAATTTATATTTTAAACTCACACTTAGCTTAAGTCACAAAAAAACATAATCTCGAGAAATAATGATTCTTCTTCGGCTTGAATTCCTTTTTAACGTGTTAATTTGATTTATTACATCATTTTGTAAATTATACTTACTTTATTGTGCTCTCTTAGCCATGCAAAAGACCAATTTGTCAAAATTGTATTTTTTGAAAACATTTTTCATACGTTTTTCTTTAATCTTTTTGTTCTTTTTTTAACATTTTGTTAATTTAAAACTTGACCTTAAGATTGTTGGTTGTATGGATTTTGAGATGTTGTTGTTTGGGTTGTTAACATGTCATAAGTCTTAATTGTTACTGCTGTTGTTAGAAGATTAAAAAATATTTATACATTATTTTTATTTCTTAATATAAACACAAATGGTCTCTTGTAAGATTAGAAAAAATAAGATATAAACATTAGATAGTTGTCGAATTGTATTGAATATCTATCTGTCTGGGTGTTCGCTGTAGTTTGCAACCAAGACCAACCGAACGTCCGACCAGTCTACACTACATCAGTGTAATTTTGCTTTTATCGATTCTTAAGTAACCCACTCTCGCAAATGATTAAATAATCTAGACTTAAGAGGAGATAAACAACCTTGTCAACTTGAATTAATCGCATTTAGAGTTAATTTCTTAAAAATTTATAGTGTTTCTTTAGAAATCTTGTTTATTTTTAATAAATATTTTTTTACGATTAATTAAGATTAAGTTATTAAATATTGAAAATAAAAAGAATTATTTAAGAAAAAACATGTTCGTTTGGTTTAAATGTGTTTAAGAATAGAATAAGTGGATTAGATTATTTACACATAATTAAATAGTTTAGATTGATTAGTATTTAAGTTTACAAACCAGTTTTAAACTGAGACAATAGATTAGTGTTATATTAGCCAGAATATCAATGAGACTTTAGATCAATCTATAGTTTAAACTAAAGATCTGTCTATACCCTCTGACTAAAGAATGGTCTATAGATCAGACTAAAGACACTTAAGAGTTCACACTATCCATCATTCTACACATGAGACTATACGCCTATCTATAGCGCAGACTATAGACCAGTCTAAAGCTTACCAGTTTTTAGTTTAGATTATACACCACAATATTGTTAAGTATATATATTTGGCTATACTTAAAAGTATAGATTAGTCTGTAGTTTTGACTTTAGACCATAGTTCTAAATAGTCTATAGTTTTTCCCATAAGACAGTATATAGCTAAGACTATAGATCATTCTCTAGCTCAGACTATTGATCAGTCTATAGCTTAGACTATAGATCAATCTATAGCTTAGACTATAAATCAGTCTATAGATCTGACTTTAGATCACTCTATAGCTCAGACTATAGATCAGTCTATAGCTCAGACTACAGATTAGTCTATAGCTCAGTCTATAGTTTTTGCCAATAGGCCAGTCTATAGATGATACTATAGATTAGCCTATACCTCAAACTATTGACCAATATATAGCTCAGACCATAGACCGGTCTACAGCTTCGACTCTAGTTATATCCATATAGCCCATTTTATTGACCAAACAACAGAGCAGTTTATAGTTTAGATTTTAGTTATGTCTATAGTTCAGAGTATAGACTATTTTAAAGTTCTGATTATGGACCAGTCAGCCTATAGTTCAGACTATAGACCCGCCTATAGTTCAGAATATAAAACCGTCTATAGTACTGATTGTAGGATAATCTATATTCAGATTAGGTCAGTCTTACTAGTCCACAGCTAAGACTATAGCTCGATCCATAGTCCAGCATATTGCTTATTATAGCTCATTCTATAGCTTCGACTATGGATCAGTCTATAGTTAAAGCTATAGATCAGTTTGAAGTATAGTCTGGTCTGTAGTTTAGACTAGAGATCAGTCTATAGCTAAAACTATTGATCAGGCTATAGACCTGACTATAGTATCAACTATAGTCTAGTCTATATAAACCAAACAGTAGTTCAGTTTGATCTATAGTTTTGTTTAGTTTAGACAGCATTCTATGGTCAATGTAGTCTATAGATAACTCTATAAACTAGTCGAGATTCTATTTCTATATAGTTGATTGTTCAGATAATGGATTAATCTGTTATGCAGACTTTGTAACAGTATTTAGTTTAGATTTCCAAACTCTGGTTCCATTTTTGTAACATTTTGTTTTACGATTACCTTTTTCATTAGAACCCCCGATTTGAATATATGTATATTCTCTCCTATTCTAAATAAAAACACACAATTTTATTTTTATTAATTTTTTTATTTTCTTTTTATTATTTTTTGATTTTTTTGTTGAAATTGTGTCGCACAATAGTTTTATTTCATTTTTCTTTCTTTTTAATAATTTTAATCCATTTTAGACGAATAATAAACTGCAATAATTACAATAATTATGTTGTTTGCTCAGTAGTCGTTTCATTTTGCTTAAACGTTCATTTCAACTGTTTCTTTTCTCTCTTCTTGTCATTAGCAGTAGATAATTAATGATAATTTAAATTTAATTTTTTTTATGTATTTTTAATACATTCTTTGCAAACATAAATTGTTGAATTAATATTTAATTTACTTAATAACAATGCAAAATAATAATTATAATAAAAAACATATTTTACAATATTTTATGTTTTATTAATTAATAAAAAAAAATAAAATAAAAAAATATTTATAAAAAAGAAACTTAAAAACTAAAAACAAAGTTTTTTTTGTTGATTTCTTTTGTTATCAATAACAATTAAATTGTTGATATATTTATCAGCTTGTTTTTCTTTTTATACAATAATTAATAAGATTTGTGTTGTATTTGTTGTTTTTTATTTTAATTATTTAAATTATATTTAATATTTTGAAAATAAAAAGTTATACTTTTTTTAAAGAATTTTTTTTTTAATTTTATATTTTGAATTAAATTGCTTTAGAAATTAAAATTTTATAAGATTTTTTTATTTATATTTTTTTTCAATTTATATTTGGCTTATGTAATGTGTTAAAAAGCTTTTTTTCTTTTAAAAATTTATTTTTAGGTTTTTATTTAAAAAAATATTCTGAATTTCTTTTAATTTAAAATAAATTTGTTTTTAAATATTTCTTTTTTAAGTTTGTGTTTTAAGCTTGTTTTATTGTGGATTATTAAGTTTTTTCTTGTTTTTATATGGAAATTCAGAATATTTATTTTAGGTTTTCTTCTTTAATTGTGCTCATTTAGAGTTTTTTTAATATTTCTTTAGTTTTTTTGTTTAAAAAATGTTTTTTATTTTTCTGTTTTTTATATATTGTGACAAGTTTTAATACAATTTTTCTTCTTTAAAAAAAAGGTTTTGTTATAGTTTTAAAATTGTTTTTCATTTTTTTATATAAATTTGAGTATATGAGGAGTATATAGTGGAAAAAGAGAGGTTATAGGGATTTATAGTAGTTGTATAAGATTGAGTATATATTTATTTTTGTTAAGTTATCTTTTTGATTATATTAGTTTTTTTCTTGATAAATGAATTCAGAAAATCATAAAATTTCATTTAGAAAAAGTTCATAAAGTTATTGTTAAATTAAGCACCAAATTATCAGGTCTGTTTTGGAATCTATAAAAATGGCTACAGAACCATAATCAATAATCTTAACTAAGTATTGGATTATGGTCTGGACCATAAACTAGTCTATAGTCTGCACTAGGGACAAGTCTTTTGTCTGATCTATAGGTAAGTCCATAGTCTGTACAATTAACTAGTCTTTAATCTACACTATAGACTTGTATATAGTCTGATCTATAGTTAGGTCTATAGACTGGTCTATAGTCTACTCCATCGACTAGCCTATAGTCCGAACCATAGCCAAGTCTCTAATGTGGACAATAGATTAGTCTAGTGTAAAGTCTGAGCTATAGGTACAAAAGTCCATAGTCTGTAGAAAGACCTATAGTCTGCCCCAAAGACTAGTCTTAAGCCCGAATTATATTGTTTATATTCTGAGTAGATAATCTGACCCATAGACTAGCCTAGTCTGAAACATAGTTTAGTCTATAGTCTGCACCATAGACTAGTGTATAATCTGATCTAAAGATAAGTCTATAGTCTGTACCATAGACTTGTATATAGACTCCACTATAGACTATTCTGTAGTCTGATTTATAGATAAGTTCTTAGTCTATACAATAGATTAGTCTATAGTCTGATCTATAGAAAAGTCCACAGTCTGTACCACAGACTAGTCTATAGTCTATACCATAGACTAGTCTATAGTCTGCTCGATAGACTAGTCTATAGCCCGAAGCATAGATTAGTCCAAAGTCTAAAACATTGACAAGTCTATCTGCGCCACAGACTAATCTATAGTCCATAGACAAGTCTATGGTGCAAACATTAGATAAGTCTATAGTCAGAAACATAGACTTATCTAAAGCTAGAATAGTCTGTAGTTTAAACCACAGATTAGTGTATAATCAGAAGCATACACTTACCTATGGTCTGAACCATAGAGTAATCGAAATCATACACAAGTCCATAATCTGAATCAAAGATCAATTTGAAAAATCTACTAGTTCATGATATTTTTCGCCTCTAGTCTGAAATGTTGTCATATTCTTAACCAAACACTAGTTCAGGTGATAGTCCAAGAAAGTATTTTTTTTAACAGACCCCAGAACAGACCTAAAAATTATTTATTAATCTATAAATTTTTGTTTAGTTATATATGTATCACCTTAAAAATAAAAAAACTTAAAAATTAAATTAAAAAAAAATAAATGTATAAAAAAGAAATGTCTTGAGACAAGTGCTTAAAAAATAAGTGTCTTTATATAATTCTTGCGAATTTCGTTTTAATTATTCATTTTTATTTAACTATAGAAGTGATGTAAATTGTTTTTTATTATAGTAACTAAAAGGATCTTCTTACTGCAACTTCTTTTGTTTCCTTTACTTACTCACAACCCTAACTAGTTTTATATTGAAAAAAAAATAATATTAAAAAAAAAAAAATCGTTTGTAACTCTAAATCAACTAACTAATTTTTTGTGTTTTAAGCTTGAACCCATATACAAAGATATAAACAATAAATCCTTTCATAAAAAACATGTTATTTTAAAGCCTTTTTGTTTTAAAGTTTTTTTCCTATTCATTTTTAAACCAATCTTCTCTAGGCAGCATTTTGTAAAAAATAATTTTAAATTTAAATATAAAAATTATATTAGAAATATACTTAGAAAAAGAAAATGAAACTCTTATCGAACATAAAAATACTACCCTGTATTTAAAGGCGCTACAAAGGCCACACTGGTTTTAAAACAGAGTTGCATTCCTAACAAAAAAAAAAAAACAGTGTGGCCCTCTGTGGCTTTTATTTAAAACTGCTTGGTTTAATTTAATTTTAATATTTTAGTATTTTACCAATTCTTAACTAATTTTGTTTTATATATATATTAATTTTAATTTTCGTGCAAAAATACCTTTTTTATCTTTCATTAAAACTACTACATACTTTTCTTAAACTTTCTTAAAACATTAAAGGGATTGTTTTTTTCTTGTTGTTGTTAAAAATTTCTAGAAAACTATTTACTTTCATATAAATTTGATCATTATTATTATGTTTAAAATCCAAGTATGAAATTTTTTTATTAAAATCTAAGAATAAATGGTGTTTTTTTTTTCATAGGCAATTGTTTTAATGAATTTTTTTATATATTTTTAATTTTTTCATAATGTTTTCCTGATTTTTTGTGGCTAAGTGTAAGGTTTTGCTTTTATTTTTTCTCATTTTTATTTAGTATAAACATCTAATTTTTTAAGTGTAAATGCTAAGGGTTATAGGTTAAAAAAGGATATTTAGGGAGTAGCGATTTTTTAAAAATGTTTTTGTTTTTTTTTAGAAATAATTTCCTTTAGATTATCATACTTGTTGCTATTATTTTGTTTTTATAAAAATTACTATGGCAGTCTCTCTAGGTATTTTTGTTTTATCTGGTTTTATCAATCTTTTCTCTACAACTTTATTCGAGTTGAGTTTTAATCAAGCTGGATTTTGTCAGTTATAGAAAATCAAAATTTTGAGATTTAAGAAGTGAAAATTTTCTCACAGGCTTTTTGAATAGAATGAAAATTAGTTTATAGTCTGAACGGTAAACCATTAATAAGTTCATTGTCTGAACCATATGTTGAACCATTGATTGTACTAGTCTATTGTCTGAATCATAAACAAGTAAGTCTATAGATTGAACCGTAGACCAGTCATTAGTCTGATTCATAGATTGAACCATGGAATAGTCTATATTCTAAACCATAGACAAGCGTATAATCTGAATCATAGATTGACTATAGTTCGAACCATTGACTAGTCCATAATCTGAATAATAAACTTATCTATAGTCTGAACGATAAACTAGTCATAGCTTGAACCATAGACCAACCAATAGTCTAAATCATAAGCTATAGCCTGAACCATAGGTTAGTCTATATTCTGAACCATACACAAGCGTGTATTATGAATCATAGTCTGATTCATAGATTAAACTATAGATTAGTCTATAGTCTGGGCCATAGAATAGTCTATATTCTGAACCAGAGACAAACGTATAATCTCAATCATAGATTGACTATATTTTGAACCATGAACTAGTCCATAATCTAAATAATAAAATAGTCTATAGTCTGAACAATAGACCAGTCAATATTCTAAATCATAAGCTGTAGCCTGAACCATAGGTTAGTCTATATTCTGAACCATATACAAACAGATTATATGAATCATAGATAACACTATATTATGAACCATGGATTAGTCCATAATCTGAATCTTAAACTAGTTTATAGTCTGAATCATATACTAGTATATAACCTATATATAGGTAGTAAGTCTTTAGTCAAAACCAAAGATAAGTCTATATCCCGTAGTCTGAATAATAGGTTAGTATATAGCCTGAACCAGTCTATATTCTAAATAATCAACAGTCGTACATTCTGAAGTATAGATAAGGCTTGTCTATTATAGTCTGAACCATAAACTAGTCTTAGTTTGTAGGCCCGTCTTTATCATTATCCATAGTCTGAACCATGTATTATTTTAGCATTCACAATATAAAGACTTTTATGATCTTAAATTCCTGACAAAATCCAGCTCAATTTTCTTTTACCTATTTCATAAATTTACTAAATCACACGGTATAACTAATAATTGATTTCATCATTGATCTACTAATCTGTTTAAGTCATTCTATATTGTTATTTCTAAATCCTTTAATGTTTTCCTATAGTATGTATCAAAACTTCCTCAACTTTTTCGACTTAACTTAGATCCTTTTCTTAATATTTCAAATTTGATGAAGATGACGACAATTGTCTTCTTAAATGCTAAGGTTTTCTAGGTCTAGATCTTTCACATCCAACTATGCGGCGGATCTGTGGTGACATTCTTTGTTAGTAAAGTTCAGTATGTTGGCGCACAGGCGCTGGAATCTTAGACATGCCACGTTCACGACGTGGTGACACGACCACAGACATATCACGTGAATTAGTGCTGCCACATGAACTGGCCGCCGAACTACGTTTCGACAATGACTTAGTGGGTGGTGAACAACTACTGGAACGTTCTAAATTACCATTACTGTGCACCCAAGCGGTAGTGAAATCCTCATAATCGGGTTTCTTGGCGTTTTGTGAACGTGGTGTAGAGGTTGTTTGTACCTTATTGTTGGTTGTGGAATATTGCAAAAGTAAAGTTTTCATTTTCTCTAATATTTGGGCATCATTCTTAGCACTGCTGGCCGCTTCTAAAAGTTGTTGGGCCAAGGGTGAATTGGCATGATTTTTTGTAGGTGATGTAGTTAAGGATGCAGTACAGCCTTTAATGCGTCGTCCATTGCTATCATAGAGAATATGCGAAGATCTAGTTTTAGAATTGCGTTCAAAGGGTGAAGCTGCTGCTCCATTTGTTTGGGGAGTAAAGGTATCACTTGACAAGGTAGGACGTTTGCGTCCACCATTCATAACAGATCTACCACTCCAGGTATTTGTAACATCACGAGCTACGGGCGTTTGAGAGCTCACTGAGGGTGCTGGTGATTTGCTCTTTCTGGTGTCTGTGATTACACCTATAGATGTAGGTGGTTTTCTTACCGATCTATAAACTGGCTTAGCACGACTAAACACTGGCAGACCAGTGCGTGAGTGCAAATCCTGTAAACTTCCGGTACGGCAAGTACTATTGTCAATGCTACGTCTTCTTTGTGGTGTGGTCATGGGTGAAAATGGTATTTTACTTTTATTGTTATTGGATAATGCTGTGTTGTTTGCTGCTGTTGACATTTTTGTTAGTTTTTGTGTTTTTTTATTTGTTTCTAATTTAGCGTCGGTTACATCAGCTCCTTCATCATCTTCGTTAAGGCCAAATATTTTATTGGAAAATCCTGTTTTCCTTAAGCCAGTATTTGTGGCAATATCGACGGTTATATCATCGTCAGTTATAAAAACACCTGATTGTTCAAATTTATTATTTGTTATTTGCTGTTGTTGTTGCTGATGCTGCTGTTGCTGTTGCTGTTGTTGCAAAGAGTTGGCGGCTATTGCAGCCACATTTAAAACAGCTGGCAATGATTGTGGCCCAATGTCATCAATGTGTGTCATTAGCATGTCATCGTTTTGTGTATAAATATTTTCCATATTTTCGGGTGTTTTTTGTGATGTGGTTGTTGTTGTTGTTTCGTCACTGGGCGAAAGTTGAGAATCACTTGATGTTTGATCATGACGCGCTGTGAAAAAAAGAGTGGGACGGGGGAAATGTTAGAAGAAATTAGAAAACTTTGTTGATCAAAATGTATTTTTAAAGTAAAGCTTTTGAAAGCTTTGAAAGCATAAGAGTAGGAAGGAGTGTAAACAAATGTAGAGGAAAAAAGCTATTTAAGATTGTGATCTTTTTTATTAATGTTTTTGTTCACTTTAAGAGCTTTATTTGATTCGTTGATCTTAGTTTAATGAAAGCTTTCGGTACATGGAGTTATAATGAAGGAAAGGGAAGTGAAAACAGTAGAGGAACTACTTTTTATATTGCTATTTTGTATGGCTTTTTTACTATTTCAAAAGCAAAAGCTTTAAGACTTTTGAATAAAATAAAAAATAGCTTTCGTTGAAAAGCTTTTAGGGGGAGCATTTTAGCAAAAAATTATAAAAAAATATATTTTTTGAAAAAAGCTTTTTTATTACAAAAAGCTTTTCAGAACTTTCTTCTTAAGAAAGCTCTTTTACAAAGTTTTTGTTTGCGACTTTTCAAACTCACCATTATTTTCAGCGTCATCGGTTGAAGCCTGACTGTGTAGGGATTCGCGCTTCTGAGCATTCGATTGTATAACACCCAAACTGCGATAACCCTCATCACTAATTTCACTGCCATTATCACTGATATTCTCAAATTTATTATTTCCACTTGCATCCGTATTCTGACCATGATCACCATAATCACCGCCAACACCATTAACTATTTCAGCCGTTATGGGCAAAGACTTGGGACCACTATTTCCATAAGATTCCAAAGATGATTGTTTCTTACGCATATCAATTAAACGTCTAGGACTAGGTGACATTGAACGTCTAGCCAAATTGGGCGAAGTCAAAGAGTTGGGTGTTGGATGTAATTTATCCATATTTAAATTGTGATCCGATTGATGATTGTTATTGTAACGACGTTGTGCGGTTGTAGGACTAGGACTGCGATTTTTATTAAGACCTCCATACCCGGGCGATAGTAGTGATGTGGTAGACGAAGAGTGTTGTGTAGCCGTAGCTAATGAGGTATTTGCGTTGGTAGTGTTTGAATTGATGTTTGAAATCGTTTTGCGTGTAGTGGGAGGTGATCTGGAATAAGAGGAAATTTTATTAAATTTTAATTGCCATTGATTAATTCAAGTGTAAAAATGTGGTTTTCCTTTGTGTCAGTCTGCTCGGCAAATCGCATTAGTTACATTTCACTGCCACACAGCCTAATAACACAAGCTTTACTAGCTGGCATAGTAACCCCTTGCGAAAAAAAAATTCTACAAAATGTCAAGTTATGTAAAGCTACAACATTTTTATGCTTTTAGCATTTGTTAGGGAATAAAAATCTAATAAATTTTTCTCTATAACTTAATGGTGTTTAAATTTATTGAAATATATCCGTTAAAATGTCATTTGAGTTTATAGATATTTTGCATGTTTTTCCCATATTTCAAGCATTTTAACATTGACAGGCCTTTACGTTTAGCTATAAAGCGTTACAACGTTTAAAACAAAAATGATTAAAAAAAAATAAAAATTAAAATTTACATTACATTTTATCAACGGAGACAGTGACAACGCCATACAGGTTGACGTCTTGTCACCTTACAACTAATTACAGCCTGTCAAATTTAAATTTGCATCTGGCTTTTGTTATTTTTGTCGAGCTTATACAATCAAGATTAAATTACAAATTTAATTTACAATTAACAGTGGGACTGTAAAGTATACAATTCTAAAAACTTAGCTTTTCTTTGTTTTAAAGCTTCCACAATATAAATGCTTTTGTTGGGACCAGTTTAAGTCCTTTAAAATCCTGCTCGCCACTGTGCCACTATATTATATTGCTTTGTTTTTTCTATCATGCAAGCATGATAAAAACTTTATAAATTAAAAAATACTAATTTGTCAACATAATTTAATTAAAGCTTTAAGAAACAAACTAAACACTTTAGTTTATTTATTTACTCTCGTAACTGTCGTCTATTTTCTGTAAAAAAAACAAAATTTATTTTCTATTAATATTCCATAGACACAACTCAATCGACGACCACTCCCCTTATAATTTTATTAAATGAAAAGTTCCGACTGACTTTTACAACAACAAAAAAAGATCGTAGATCACAGCAGTAAAGAAAATTTATACATATAGATTGTAATAAAATTAATCACTTTTTAATTTAAATCATGATATTTAACGTTTGCTGTAGCAGCAGCAACGCAGCACCAAACAATACTATTGTTGATGAAGATGATGAGGTTGTTGCAAGTTGTCGTTGTTGCTGTTGTTGATAAATAATATTGTTCATTATATGATGGTGCCGATTTAACCAACCCATTTGTCATATTCATTTAACTACTAGAAAATTTAACATACTCTTTCGCGTAATCATTGCTATAAGGATGCCAGCACAAAGTTGTCGGTTAATGTGTGTGTGTATGCAACAATGATTTTTACATATGTTGCTAAATGTTGGCAACTTAATGCTGGTAGGAGCAACATTCTATAGTTTACTTGGCATGGAAATGTAAATATTTTAAGGCAGAAGAAAAAATATTCTAACAAAAGCTTTATAATAAAGATTTTTGATAAGGTTTTACATAAGCTTTAATGAAAGCTTTTTGAAGTTGTTTTTTAAAAAGTTTTTAAAAAAGCTTAAGTCAGAGTTATGCAAAAACAGCTGAAGAAAAGCTTCCAAAAAATATTTTAAAAATTTTATGAATGCTTTTTAAAAGTTCATAAGTATAGATTTATAACCGATTATGGTCTATATGGGCAATTAAGGAATTAAGAATAATCGTTGATGAACGTTTTTTATAAAAATTTTACAAAAGCTCAAATGAAAGTATTTTTTTTTTTGAAAACTTTAACAATGTTTAAATAAAAGCTTTTACAAATCTTCAATAAAAACTTAAATGAAAGCTATTTAAAAATCATTTATAAAAGCTTTTTAGAAAGTTTATTTTTTAATTTTAAGGCAGGAGCTTTATTTATTATTTATATATAAAACTTTTCGTTTAGCATTTCGAAAAAAACAAAATTATGAAAGCTGTATGAAAAAGCCATTCTTTAAAAGATTCCAAAAAGATTTTAAACGATTATCAACAATCTTTAAGAATATAATTTATAGTTAGTTAATTTGAAAGGAGGATGTATATACATCAAATCCGAAGATCCGAAGCACACACGAAGGCCTCTATTGTGTGTGTTCCATTACCAGTGCCTCAGGTGGGAATCGAACCCACCACTTCCGGTCTACCAGACTAATTTATAAAAATGTTTCAAAATGTTTTAATGAAATTTGCTTCAAAAATCTTCATAAAAGCTTTTCATTTATTTTAAACTATTCGAAAAACTTCTATTCAGTATTATTAAATTGTTTAAAATTAAATTTAAAGGAAATCTTTAAGAGAGATTGTCAATGAGGGCTGTACTAAAAACTAATATATTAAAAGTTTCCGAAAAGCTTTTAAACGATTATCAACATTTTTCAATAATATATTTTATGAACATTTGTAAATATGTTTTATTGAAATTCCCTAAAAAAGCTTAATGAAAGCTTTTATATATTAAATAGCTTAAAGTCAAATTTTTAGAAAAGCTTTAAGAAAAGTTGGCAATAATACGTTGCAAAAACAATCTTTTGAAATAGCTCTTACAAGTTTCAAAGAAGGCTATGCTAAATGCCCTGATAAATCTTTCATTATTATATAAAAAAGAGCTTTGTACATTTAGGTGTTTCAAAAAGCTTTCATATTTATTGATTTATTTTAGAAAGCTTAGTTTGTTAATTTTTAAACCTAAACTATTTCTATTTTAATTTCGCTTCAAAAACTTTTTTTAAAAAGAGTAATAAAAAGCTGTAAAATAGCTTTAAAGCTTTCAAAGGTAAGGTATTGAATTCTTTACGAATTTAAAATCTATGCTCCCATAACTATGAGAATCTAACGAAAGTGTCCCTTACATTTCCCCTTCCTGGTTTTCATTTCTAGTTTCGTTATTATTATTTATCTAAAGATTGTATGTTTTGCCTTCATGTAAGTATGCTTTTACGTATGTACTTAAAGTGTTGTCGGTTACATGCTGTATACGACAGTATGTGTTGCATGATAGCGCTGCATCATCATAGCTTCAAAAAAAAAAAAAAAAAACTTACCTTTCAAATATCACCTGTGCCTTGTGTAGTTCGATACCATTTGTTTGTTGATTGGCTCGCGGTATTAAACGTGCAGCCACCGAAGAACGATGTTGGGCCTTGCAACGACAAGGATCATGTTTATCCAAATAGTGAGAGAGTGTATCCCAGCCACCGCCAACACGCACCATGACGTGTGAACGTAAAATCTGCAATGAGTTGTAGAAAGAAAACAAAAAAAGGAAAAATGAAAAATTTGTTTTTAATAAATTGTTTATACAAATTAATTTTAATAAAAATTGAATGATCACCCAAAGGAGATATAAGAGATGAGGTTGAATACTATTTTCAATGTGTTTATAGTAGAGTTTTATAGACTGTTTATTAAAATAATGTTTAGTGTATTTAAATGGATGACTGGTTGTTAGATGAATGGATTATATTATTATTTATCTTAGATTTTCATGTATGTGGAAGTAATTATTTCTTCATAAATCATGTAAACATTTATTGTGGCAAAACATCGGGGTTGAATGATGTGGGGCAAATTAATT
This sequence comes from Lucilia cuprina, assembly GCF_022045245.1. Classification (NCBI taxonomy): domain Eukaryota; kingdom Metazoa; phylum Arthropoda; class Insecta; order Diptera; family Calliphoridae; genus Lucilia; species Lucilia cuprina. The sequence continues at coordinate 44,441,952 of NC_060951.1, read as the reverse complement.
AAATTTTTTTCTTGTAATACAAAAATAAGATGTTAGTTTGGGTGGATTAAAAAGCTTCTAACACGTGTGTCTTGTGTTGCATGTTAGTAATTGATTTTTTTTTTGTCGAACTGAGAATTTTGAAATGAATTGACAGATGGGAAAATTAAAATTGAAAGGGGCAGTAAAGTATGCAATCGACTAGACATATGAACTTTCAGTTTCAAAATTTGTATAAAATAGTTTGAAATTTTTAGAGCTTTGAATTATAGAGAAGCTTATAAATACATAAGTAAATAAGCTATAATAAGTTTACATTTCTATATGATTTTTTTTATTTCAATATAAGAAAGTACACAAATTGTCAAAATCAAGTCTAAGTTAACTTATAGTTCAGTTCTAGTTCTGTTTTAGATCAGTTCTAGTTCAGTCCTAGTTCAGTTCTAGTTCAGTTCTAGTTTAGTTCTAGTTCAGTTCTAGTTTAGTTCTAGTTCAGTTCTAGTTCAGCTCTAGTTCAGTTCTAGTTCAATTCTAGTTCAATTCTAGTTCAGTTCTAGTTCAGTTCTAGTTCAGTTCTAGTTTAGTTCTAGTTCAGTTCTAGTTCAGTTCTAGTTCAGTTCTAGTTCAGTTCTAGTTCAGTTCTAGTTCAGTTCTAGTTCAGTTCTAGTTCTAGTTCAGTTCTAGTTCAATTCTAGTTCAATTCTAGTTCAGTTCTAGTCATTTCTAGTTCAGTTCTAGTTCATTTCTAGTTCAGTTCTAGTTCTTAATACTTAAATATAGTTCGATTTTTGAAGAAAGCTCGATTTTCAGTTAAAACAGAAAGCTTCATTTAAGCTTTTTTTTAGAAATATGCTATAAATCGGAAACCCTAAGAGATTAGAAACAACTCTCTTTAGTTTACTTTATAACGTTTTTTTCTGTGGTAAATCGTTTAAAGAGTTCTATTCTGAACATTTTTCTCATAATGCTTGAGTTCTAAAGCTTTATTTTAAACGTAAATAATCTTAACTTTAAAAGAATAAAAAAGCTTATATCTGTATAATATATTAATAACCTCAATTTTCTCTTACTAAATCTACTCAAATACATTTCTGTTGCAATTATCATTGTATGTTACCTGATAATCTTACAAATATTTTAATGATTATTGTTCGTGACAACGCAAAATCATCAATGTCTTCTCTATATCTTTATAAATAACTTCATTATTAAAATCAATAAAAATAATATGACCAAATCAGAAACTTCCCTCGGATAATAAAGTACGAATAAATTGTGTAACGTGTTAATAAAATCTTAAAATTTATGCTTCATTTTGTAAGACAAACACAAGCAGACAGATTGAGTGACACATATGAACAAACGGCCGACTACTGACGGCTGAATGGGATAAAAAAAGATCGATAAAATTGTGTTTGTATGCAAAATTACATCAATATTTTTTTGTCACAAAATGACAATTGATTTTTGGAGGATTAAATTATAATTGCGTGAGTTGTTTACCTAAAATTATATGGAAAAATATTAAGTTTTTATTTGTTGTTTTTCTCCTCCATTTAGCTGTTTATTAAAATAATAATTGACAATTGAAAATTTTTATATTTATTTATTTATAAAAGCTTAAAAACGGCAAATACTTTAACAGTCTTGTGTAATTTATTTTAAAAAATGAAATTAAATGATTTCGCTGTTATGTTTATGATGTATTTATTAAAGTTTAACAATAAATTTTGAGATTTAATAATTGAAATGTTTACTTACACGAACGAATATTAAAACTTTGGTATCACCAATACGATATTTGCCTTCGGATACACGAACCATGGGAAATTGTGAGGGGCAAGTACATTTTTCAACCAAATCACGGACCTAGAAAATAGAAGAGAAAAATTTATTAGCAAATATTTAAAAAGAAAAAAAGTTTAAATTTAATATTTTCTTGTAATCCACAACGAAAGATATTTTATGTTCTAGTTAAGCTCCTTTTTGTTCCATTTTAGTTCAGTTCTAGTTCGGTTCTAGTTCGGTTATAGTTCGGTTCTAGCTCAGTTCTAATTCAGTTCTAGTTCAGTTCTAGTTCAGTTCTAGTTCAGTTCTAGTTCAGTTCTAGTTCAGTTCTAATTCAATTCTAGTTCAGTTCTAGTTCAGATCTAGGTCAGTTCTAGTTCACTTCTAGTTCAGTTCTAGTTCAGTTCTAGTTCAGTTCTAGTTCAGTTCTAGTTCAGTTCTAGTTCAGTTCTAGTTCAGTTCTAGTTCAGTTCTAGTTCTAGTTCTAGTTCAGTTCTAGTTCAGCTCTAGTTCTGCTCTTGTTCATGTTCGTTTGTATAAAGATCAGTAGATTCTAACTTGAGAATGAGGACAGTTTATGTTGATCTGACATTTAGCTGACGCAAAGACATTCTCGGAGAAATAAATTTGTGATAGAAATTTTCTGAAAAAACATGTTTATGTGAAGTTATTATAATTTTCATTAGAAACCTAAATAAAAAACGAACACAATTCGTAGAAACCAAAGGAAGTCCAATCTCTTCTTAAGTATTCATACCTTGATGCAGCAAATAGCATAACTGTCATATTAACACAATAAATGAATACAATTTGTAAATTTTTGATAAAACCATAAATTCAATAAACATCAAAATATCCACATACAGATGTACAATAACAGCACCAACAACAACAGCAACATTAACAAACAAATGTATCTCATAGCAATAATATCAAACAATATTGGATTGAATTGAATTTTTATAAGCACTAGCTTGAAGTAGTCGCAGATATTATAAGATTTAAGCAAGAAGAGCCAGAAGTAGTTGGAGTAGTGGAAGCCGCCGAAGGAGTAAAGGAGAAATGAGGCAACGCCATCTAAGGAGCGATCACGCAAAACTATTAATTTTGCATGATTGTAAATGTCAGATTAGGCGAAAATTCATTCAACATTACTGTTGTTGTATTTGTTGTTGGATAAATATTAATTTAACAAATCGGCAAAAGAATTACCACCACCAACAAACCAACCAAAAAGCCAGACAGTCTTTCAGTCAAAATAACCAAAGCCAAATAAATGAACTTCCTAGTAACAAAAGCAAAAAAAAATAAATAAAACTACCATACGAATCATTACATTTTGGGGCTTTAAACGAAAGTCAAACAAAAGGTCAGAACTTAATGTGTGTTGCTTTTTTCTTTATTTTATATTTTCGCAAAAGAAACAAATACCAGCCTTTAAATTTAATACTAGAAAAACCCTCCTCTGTATGTAAGTTCCCAAATGATACGAGTACCTTTAAAACCATCATCATTGTCGTCATCATGCTCATTCACTGCGGAATCTACCACAGAAGTCTTTTGGGATTATTGGAAGGAGAGACTTTACTACTATGACTACTGCTGCTCATATATCGCACTTTGATCGTGTTTTAGGTAAAAATACATACGAATATACATAAAGTGCACTTTGTTTGGCGCTACCTTATTGTAACATTGTTGAACCTCTTCAACTGGCCCGTGTGTATACTTTTGCATGTATTTAGAGACAACAATAAACAATAATAACAAAAACAACATCTATAATAGAAATCCAACAAATGATGAGGGAGACTAACTAAATGAAGAGCACTGTTGCTAAAATGATATTTGTAAAAATTCTTAATTATAAGATCCATGATTAGGTGTATGAATTGCAGAAGAAACCAACTTTCTTAACTCAATATTTGCAGTATAGAACTAGCATTAAAATTTGTATATTTCTATCTACTTATAAAATCTTTTTAGATTCGACTTTTAGTTGCGAGATTAATATAGAAATCTTTAACAAGAAACTTTAAAATATCTCCTTAGGAAACAATTAACTACCTTGTTATTGAATAGAAATGGTGTAACTTAACACATTAAAGAAATTCAATCGTCATTGGTAAAATGTTGCTATTGTTGTCGTTGTTGTTGCGTTGTATATTGGTAGAAATATAAACTACTTATCCTGTACAGTGGCATAGAATCTAACAAAAAGAAAGAAGAGATCACGGGTTCAGTTCTAGTTCAGTTCTAGATTAGTTCTAGTTCAGTTCTAGTTCAGTTATAGTTCAGTTCTAGTTCAGTTATAGTTCAGTTCTAGTTCAGTTCAGTTCTAGTTCAGTTCTAGTTCAGTTCTAGTTCAGTTCTAGTTCAGTTCTAGTTCAGTTCTAGTTCAGTTCTAGTTCAGTTCTAGTTCAGTTCTAGTTCAGTTCTAGTTCAGTTTTAGTTCAGCTTAAGTTCAGTTTTAGTTCAGCTTAAGTTCAGTTTTAGTTCAGTTCCAGTTCAGTTTTAGTTCAGTTCTGGTTCAGTTCTAGTTCAGTTCTAGTTCAGTTTAAGTTAATTCTAGTTTAGTGAAGTTCAAGTTAGTTCTAGTCTATCGAGAGTAGAAGTTTTTAGTGTTTTATTATCTCTAGATTATTTAGAGAGGAAATTGAACAAGGATTAAAATTAGATTTAGATTCATAACTCTCAGCAGTCTTCATCGTCAACACGTCCCTTTATAGATGCCACGTAAAGAATCAAAGAAATGAATCAATTGATCCTAAATTAAATTTATATTTGAAAACATAATAGTTTCACCACTGTGCACTCTTAGCTAGGCGGTCGGGAGTTGGCTATCCCGACAGACCGACAATACAATTGTGAACCCATCAGCATGGGCTATTGCATAAATTCACGCGCTCCAAACAGATCTCACGTACATGTATCATTGTCTAAACAAATAATCCAACAAATAAGCCTCAACAGTCAAAACAACAGCAGCCGCAACAGCAACAACAATCGCTTACATGAATTCGTATCGCAAAAAAAGACACAACAACAATAACAAACAACATTAACGGCTTCTTTATAGTCTGACCTATGTACTCCTGGTAGTTTTTTTCTCTTTCGATTTGTACTTTTTATCTGTGTAACTATTTTTTGTTATTGTTTTTTGTTGCTAGTTTAATTTCATGTACTTTGTGTTTTGGTCGCTGTGGTGGCTGGAGTCTGTCGAAGTCCATCTGTTGGTACTGATTTTTTTTGTTGTTAGTTGTTGCTGTTTTAGTTGTTGGGGTCTTTAAATCACAGTTTTTATTGTTGTTGTGTTTAGTGCAGCAAATATTAGGTTTTAAATGGCTAAAGACAGGGATGTAAAGGAATGAGTTGTTATTTTTTTTTAAATTCAACATAAAAGCAATAATTTCGTTGAAAGATATCTCTAATTGAAATTATACTGGATTGAAGATTGCATGTTTAATAATCGTTTAACAATTGAAAACTAAAAACCTGAACATTTCATACTTTTAATTCCCCCTATGTGGCAGCAACAAAACAACAATATCAAAAAACAATAATCATGTTTAACTACACAGCTTTTATGCTCATATGAACTCTTATTATCGTATTGTTGTAAACTAATGGAATTAATACCTTCTTCTAGTTCATGTTTTGGGGTCTAATTTTTTTCCTATACGTTGAATCGTAGGAGTAGGCGATTTTCTATCATAAGGATTTTATTGTATGACTATTTCTAAATTATTTCTTGTCTTAAATTTTCTTTACAGTTTAGTTTGTTTCGTGTAGAGCATTTAAAAAAAAAACCTAAAAAATCTTTGCTCGTTTAGTTTTATAGAAAACGTTTAACAGAGTTTAAAAAAAAAAACAATTTCATTTTAATGTTAAATCGTGTTGATGCATAATTTTCTGAGCGATATTTCGGTTTTGTCTTTGCGTTGTTTAAGGTTTTTCTTTTTATCTTTTTTGGTCATTGAAATTTTAACAACTCACGCAATGTACAACTAGACAATTGTAAGAAATGCGATTAGTTTTATTGGTATTTTTTATAAACTTTTTTTTAATATGTTGTGTTAATAAATTGATGATATGTAAATTTTAAGCGGGAGTTAAGGATTTTTTTGGTTTTCATGAAAAAAGTTGAAAATTGTCCAGTAAACTTTATTTAAGAAGGTTTTTTCTACTGATGTAGTCAGGGCTATAGACTGATTTGTATATAAAATTATAGAATGATCAATAGGCAAGAATATAAACTGATCTATCGTCCTATCTGTGCACTTATCTTTTCTTAAGACGATAGACTACTCTGTAGCCAAGACTATTGACTGATCTGTAGTAAAGACTATTGAATGATCTATCTGTTGTCAAGAGTATAGACTGATCTATAGGCATGACTCCAGACTGATCTATGGTCAAGACTATAGACGTTTAGAGTCATCTTTAATCAAGATGATTAAAGAAAGAATAAAATATAGTAAAGACTATAGATTGATATATAGTCTTGACTGTAGACGGATCTATAGTCTTGACTATAGACTGATCTATAGCCTAGACTACAGACGAATATATAGTCTTTACTACAGACGGATCTATAGTCTTGACTATAGACGGATCTATAGTCTTGACCATAGACGGATCTATAGTCTTGACTATAGACGAATCTATAGTCTTGACGGATCCATAATCTTGACTATATACGGGTCTATAGTCTTGACTATAGATGGATCTATAGCCTTGACTATAGACGGATCTATAATCTTGACTATAGACGGATCTATAGTCTTGACTATAGACGGATCTATAGTCTTGACTATAGACGGATCTATAGTCTTGACTATAGACGGATCTATAGTCTTGACTATAGACGGATCTATAGTCTTGACTATAGACTGATCTATAGTCCTGACTATAGACGTATCTATAGTCTTAACTATAGACGGATCTATAGTCTTGACTATAGATGGATCTATGATCATGACTATAGACGGATCTATTGTCTTGACTATAGGTGGATCTGTTGTATTGACTATAAACCGATCTATGGACCAGACTGTAGACTGATCTATGGTCAAGACTGTTATAGATTGAAATATCTTCAAAATTATAGAATAATCTATAGTAGATACAATTAAAGTCTATGGTCAGACTATAAAATGATCTACAGTCAAGACTATAAACTGATCTATAACCAAAACTACAGATGGTCTGTAGCCAAGGATAGTCAATGTTGTAGACAGATATTTGTACTAATCTATAGTAAAGTCTATAGATTGATCTATAATTCAGAGTTGAGACTAATTTAAATATTATAGACTGATCTAAATTTTTTATTACTCTATCAATTCAATCTAAATTTTATAAGTTTATCTAGAAATCTCTCAACTGTAAATATAAACTACAACTCAATCTTTAAATCATTTCTGACATCTTTCCCATCTCAATAAATATACAATTTTAAACGAAACGAAAATAAAACAACAAGATTTAAATTTCTGTAATTACTCGTATAACTTTGCTGTCACTTTGACTGCATTTAATTGTTTAAACAAAAGAACATTTAACAACAATAACAATAAAATAAAAAAAATCAGAAAAAAAACAACAGTATAGAGATCCAGTCAGTCACACATTAATGACAATTAATTATAGTGTTTAGCACAAAATCATTTTAGATGAATTTGATTTTTTTTCATTTTATTATAATTGTGGTCATGGTTTGTCAAACTCATAAGTGAAGCATTAAAATGGAAGTGGGTTATGGCTGGCAATGAATGAATGATTGAAGGTGCTTAGTGCTGGTGGTGCTGCTGCTGTAACAACAGTTGCTCCATTCGTTGCCATCATATTTACATTAAGAAAATCGTAGAAAAAAAATTAAACAACAAAGATCTTTAAATAATCAAAGTTGATGTTGTAAAATTGATAATTGTGATTTATTGTTAATGTCACATCATTTGCGGTTTTATAGAAAATAAATTTTAAAGAAAAAAAACGATAATTTTTTTTTTGTTCGAAATAGTTAAATAGAAAAGAAATAAAAAATTAACTTTAATAAATATTTTTTTTATAAAAATTGTTAGTTAATAAAAATACACATACATAGAGAAATACATACAAAATAATGGAAGTCTATGGTAGTATTTAAGTAAAGTGAAAATTTGTTTATGGCATTTAAATGATCATTATTAAAAGACCATTCACTGATCGATTCGATAACGTTAAATCATCGTGTTTACGCGTTTTGTTCCTTTATTATAGACTTAATGGTGGCGTGTGTTTTAAGGCGTTTGTTGCGCTTTTTTTTGGTTGTTGCCAGTAAGTAGTAGTTTATAGTCATAGATGAGATTTCAAAATACCCCGAATAACAAATTTATAAGTATTTAAATATAATTTTTTACTATTATAGCTATTTTTAGTAAGTTGTTTTTTTTTGTTTCGGTGTCTAAAATTGTTAAATATTATGAAATTGTTGCGTTTAACCCTTTGGGAAGTGGGTCCTTTAGATCACAGAGTAAACAGTATTTCCTTTACTTCGCTTTCCTTCCTTTCCTTCCTTTCCTTCCTTTCCTTCCTTTCCTTCCTTTCCTTCCTTTCCTTCCTTTCCTTCCTTTCCTTCCTTTCCTTCCCTTACTTCCATTCTTGCTCTTCATCCTTTCTTTGCTTTCCACATATTCCGTTTGTAAATTTAAATATATAAACCCCTTAACGGTTTAAACTTTGATTTTGGGGAATAAACAAGGAAATGTTTTCTTTAAACTTTAAAACACCATCATCCATATCACTCTTCTCTCTCTCTCTCTTGAAATGCGCTTATGCAAATTATACGAAATATTTGCATGTAAGTATGTATGTGTTTATATTTCATGTAATTTGATTAATAAATTTTCATTTTGTTAAAGATTTGTGTTTCTCTTCTTGTTCACAAAACATTATTCGGGTAATTCGTGTTGAAAGTTGATAGCAATTTGCCCAATGGCAAATTTAAGCAAATAAAAATCAACTAGCAACAACGACGACAAGAAAGAAGAAAAAAACCTCAAAAAATATTTAAAAATCTAACTTAACTGTCGGTTTATTTGACTCAATCAAACAAAACTTCAAAAAAACACGCCATAGATGGATGGATATACGATGATTTCTTACCACTGGATTTTGGAAAAAACGTAAATTTTGAAAACTGCAACAGCAAAAAAGTAGTGATATTAAAGGCGGTGTTGTTACTCATCGAAACTGATCAAAAGCAAAAAAGAAATAACAACATAAAATAAGGCTTAAAGTCACACAATCTTAACAAACATTGATAGCCACACATCGTTCATCTCCATGCGCCTGCGCCTCATCACTCACCTAATCCAACAATAGCAATTGCTGTGGTAACAACATCCCAAGAATGACAAAAAAAAAAAAAAATCAAAGTAACCAAAAATTTAAAAATTATTTGTAATCGTTAATCAGCTTGGAAAATCCTTTTTTCTTTTAATTTTTTTGTCTATTTTATTTTTTCTACATGAAACCTCCGACCCATCCAATGTTCGCACTTGGATTTAAGGTTTTTGTTTCCAATTTCTGTTGTTTTTTTTCCTAACTCACCATCAGCTACGAGCATTATGTCTTTGGTCTGTATGGAATTGTATTTTTTTTCTATTTGAGTTTTTTCGTTATTTTTTTAATTTTTGGTATCAAGTACCAATGCCAGAAGCCAATGTAAAATTGGTGTTTAAATTTTGGTGTAGTTGACTTTACATGCAAGCGATCATATGAATAGCAACAATAATAAAAGAGTGAACAATGAATTTACAATTGTTGCTGCTGCAGCTTCTTGTGCTGCTGCCCAATTGTAAATTCAAATTTAACACATAGATCAACAACATGAATCAAAAAGTTGTTAAATGAAAACATATACAAAAAACAGAGTTGTTACGAAAATAAGGGATAGGGGGTGGTGACATTGGCTATTACAGTTCCTTTCTTTCCTTCCTTAGGTTACGTGGGTGTTCACTAGCAATCGTGCTCCAAGTGAACTCGCTCATGATGTATTCTGATAATCTTTGATTTACCATTCTCTAATATTGAATGGATGGTTTCTCTCCCTAATTTCGTTGAGTACTTGGTTCGTTCTCGGTCAAGAGAGAGTCCATGTCCTATCTGTTGCCAGAGTGAGCCAAAGCAGTTTCGATATTCTACAAGAGGTAATATTGAGGTCGTGATCGCTAGGCGACCGAAGATGGTCATTTAACCCACAACCGTTCTTACATAGTGGACAGACGCTGTGAGGTATGGGGAGGGTAGTTCTTAGTCACATCTTTAGGATTTTTAAGCCTCTGCAACGTGCCGAAAACTCACAGTCACCTCTTCTTTCCTTGCTTTCCTTTCCTCCTAATGAAATCTTGTCGATCTTACAATACTTTTCCATTTGTTTCGATCTAAATCCTTGAAACATATTTTGGGCTCCTTAAAGATCAGAGAAATGTAACGCTCCTGCATTCATATGTTAACTTATTTTTTCTCCTTTGAGTCAAGTTAGCGGTTTTTTATTCATATACATTTGTTTCATTGTTTGTTTGCTTGTCCGACCATCAGGTCATAGAAATACCATTTTTGGTAGAAATCCATCACCATCACCAAGACATCTCACATATCATCTCATCACAGCAACAAAGACCAAGTCAACCTCAACCAAAACGACCAATTCCTTAACAGTAGAATATGAATGAATTTAAAACAACAACAAAAACTCTACCATATAAACAATTGACTATATTTTATAAGCCAAGTGTAAGAGAGATTGCCAATTACTGATGAATAGTTTTAAAGTCAACTATTGTGGTAAAGATAGATAGATGGTGGTGGTGGCTGTGGCGTTGGCGTTGTATGGCGCTCGTTAGTAAGTTGCTGGGTATCTCGATAGATGGTTGCCTAAATGTTTTGATAGATGGTTGTTGGTTGGTATGCTGGTGTTTGGGTTATTGTTTTTTTTAGTTTTTTTTGGTGTAAGTGGCGCTTTAACATTTTTCGCGCAATCGTTTGGCATTTCTTTCTCGCCATTATGTAGCAAAATGCCACATAATCATACAACACATGCGCATTAAGAGAACTAACTGAGCACCATAAACTAAGAAATTTATGCTGGGCTTGCTGAGTAATCAGTTGAGTAGAGTTGAAAAAATGATGATACCATCAGAAACAGAAACTGAAGTATGAGATGATCATGATTATGACGATCGTGGTGGTGGTGGTGGTGTTGCTGATGTGCATTATTATGAAGAGGACGTTGATGATGACGTTGTTTGATGGCTAGACAGCAATCAGTAAAACAGACATTGCAATGTTGAGTTATGTTGCAGCTACATATTTCAGTTGCTGTTGTTGTTACTGCTGCAATCATGCAACAACTATCGTTTTCATTATAAAGATCAATATGTACAATGAAAATGTAATGAAATGAAATGCCATAAAACTGTATTTTTCCAAGACTTCCAAGTCTATTTCGTACATGAAAACATGAACGCGTTTAACCATAACTTTCGTTTTCATTCGAGTGTATGTGCGAGAAGATTTTAAAACCCTCAACAACAACACATTTACACAAATATACATACATACATACATACATACATACATACATACATACATACATACATACATACATACATACATACATACATAAGTAAAACACTGAAATTCGATTACACTTTTGAATGGTTTAGGAAAAACTGTCGCTGATGGCGTGAGGAAATGTTAAAAATGTTTTGATTGTTTCAAAGGCAAAAGGCGATGGATGGATGGATAGATGGATCATGATGATGACTATGACGTTGGTGATGGCAATAATGACGATGATTACGATATAATACGAGTATTGTTTTGTTGCATGATTGGTTGGTTGATGTTGTTTTAGCCTGGTGGTTTTTGATTACATATATACATATACCGACAGACAGACGAATGGATGTTTGGTTGGATGGGTGGACAGACATAAATGGAGGTAAGAGTGTTACACACTCTTTTTTAGTTTCATTTCTTTAGTTGTGGTTTGTTAGGTTTATTTTCAGGCTCAACATGTATGATTTTGTTTCAAAGTAATCTATGTTATAAAGGTGTTAGGTATTAGGTATTAGGTTTAGTATAGCTTCAGTTTAGCACCTCATATAAAATATTATGTGGAGACCTTTTCTATATGTTACTGCCTCATCGTTTGCAGCTTGGTCTTACATGATCATATTCTTATTCGTACCACAGTTTTTGACATTTTCAAGTATTGGCGATTCCCAAGTTTTGATTTCTGTTTGTGTTGTTTAAACAGTTGTTCGAGCTGTTTTTCCACAATTTTCTTGATCACTATGCTCTTGTCTTGACAACACATTGTCGCCACTAGGCATTTTGCACTGAATGATGAATAGTTTTTCTTTAACTTAAAGTTTTAATTTAATTTAAAATAAAATCAAAAAAAATTATACCAGAAAAATGTTTGCTACACATTACTATACAATTTTCACTATTACTAGCAACAACAACAACAACTACACCATACTACTAGTTACATTTTTCCATAACCACCAATTATGAGGTAATGAGCTCCAAAGGTATACAATAACCAATCAGTCATTTATACGCTTTAGCAGCTTTGGAAAACAGATGGTGAAATCGTGGGATCATTTTAAATTGCAAATAACAGAAAAGAAAAAAATATATATTTTTTCTTATAAAGTATTTTTTATATAAATTTTTTAAACAATACACATTATCTTGTTTAAAGTTAAGTTAAAAAAGTAAATTAAAATAATACACATTATTTTCAGAAATCAGTGTTATTTTCTTCTCTATTCTTTTTTTTTTTTTTTTTTGAATGCAACAATTTTTAATTAAATTATGACTTAATAACACGTATATATGTTAGAGAAAAAATTTTTGCATTAAATTTATGCATTTTTTTATTTAAAGGAAAATCTATTGTTTAAGTTTTATGTGTGAAATTGTTGCAATTAAAGGAAAACAAGTGTTAATGCTAAATTTTAGTTTTAATTGTTTATGATTTGTTTACTACTTTGTAACTGATGAGGAAAGTACTCTTTTTTAAGTTTTTTCGCCATTTGTAGATCATTTCACGATCACTATTTTTCACTGATATATGTACTTCCTTTTAACCTCCATGAATGAATAAGTGTTAATGTAGATTTTTTGTTTTAATAGTGCATGCTTTGTAAGCGATGAAAATGGTACTTCTTTTTAGGTTTTATTAAGTGATCGACATTTGTAGATCACTTTATAATGACACTTTTTATTGATATACCTCCCAGAATGCCACTACGAATTCAATTGCAGACTTTAAGGTATAACTAACAGAACTTAAAGATATTAACAATAGTCTGATTTATAGACGAGTCTTTGAAATAGATCATAGACTATATCATATTCTAAACCACACACAAGACTATATAGTATATTGTTTAAGCTTTAGCATAAACTGTAGACTTAACCTTTGAACTAGATCACGGAATAAACTATAGTTCATAAGTATTAAAGAATAGACTGTACTTTAGTTCAGATTGATAGATAGAAGACTATAATCGCACTGTTGTCCAGACTTGTTTGTTTGGACAGTAAACTACACAAGAATGTCGAAATGCTTTACGTTAACAACTGCCATGGTACCCTTATTTCATAGTGGTCTTTTCCAAACCTTGGTGAGCTTTTGCAATGACTCACCACCGCCCTATTGTGAATCTTATACGCCGGTAGCAATTAAGTGTTCGAGCTATCTAATCTTTTGCCATAACATGTGTCATGAGACAACCCTGACAAAGGAGAAGGCAGTCACTGTTTCCGAAACACAATGTTTTTAACATACAAATTCGAAATGTTTTTCATTCGAATCGAGTTACAGGGTAATCCCCTGGTTAAAGTCAATAGAAGGGGTGGACCCAACATCAGGTGAAAACACGCTGTTGATGGCATGAGGAATGTTATATTCCTACAAACATACTCATCATCATCATCTAAAGACTCATCCCAGCGCATTGTTCCTGGGTCTTATTGTCCCCCTACAATTCTACTGAGATGGCTTCTGTTGTCACGGCAACAGCATCTACAGGAAAAGTTATTGATAGTCTAAAATAGGGATCCATTTTAATGGACATGATTTATTTCCTTCGAGGTTTAAACCACAGACACCACGAGGATCACGAAGAAACCTTTATCAACTGCAAACGTAGTAACAGATTATGTTGTGCTCTGGTTAGACCCCATGTCCAATCATACCAAGGACTAACCGAGGAGTGAAATGACATCACTCCTCGGAGGAAGTAGACTAGATTGTAAGGAATCCAGATTATAGCCTAGACTACAGTCCAGATTATAGTCCAAACCTAGACTATTGTTTGACTATAGATATTACTATAGTCCATATAAGTTAATGTTAATACGAAATGATAATTTTATCGAGGTTAACTTAACAAAACATTTAAAACGGTTCGAAGGACCAATTTTTTAAGTATTTTTTAATTGACTTTTAAAATCAAACTATTTCGTTTGTCAACTCTAAAGCCTTTAAAATAAACAATTTATGCCTGAAACATTTTAATTAACTTTTTGGATTAAACAAATTTTAAGTTATGAAATTTGTAACGATTTTGATCATGCATACAGTTACTTAGTTGGTTTTTTTTATATAATTGTGAAATATTTAATGAGATTAAGTTGAAAAATCAGCTTTATAATTTGTAATAAACTTTGTAAGAGATGAAAACAAAAAATAACTGTCAGTTAGTTAAAGCAAAAACTAGTTAAAAAACAGATTGGAAACGTCGGGCGTTAGACGACAGAATTACAAACAACTGACGACTACAGTTTATTTTTTGTTAACAATTTCTTTAAGTTCACATCTTATCCTGTGGATTCTTTTGACAAAAATGTTATAAAATAAAGTGGTGTGCAGTTTGTGGTCTAACGCTTTAATTGTAGTTTAACATGATGTTTTAAAGATAACGGAAAAACAGTAGCGTTTTTCAGTACTTGTATGCATTTGTAGTACTTATTTCGTTAAAGCTGAGAGATCACCAACTTATTTACAAGCTTCGTCTTCCTTCTGTTTAAGTCTCTTCTGAGACGATGGTGAAAAATCAGTTTAGAAAAATCGTGACATAAGGTCATATAAAAAAAAAAACAGCAACAACAACAACATTAACTCTGGCAAAAAGTTGTAATAATTATAATTTATGCACTCACGTGTAATAACGTTTCTTTCTCTATCTCTACTTAAAACGATCCCTTATCCCCTTGAATTTTTTGTTTTCCTCTCTGCAACAATATTTGTTATTTTTATACCCTACACCACTTTAGTGCGGAGGGTATATTGAGTTTGTGCTGATGTTTGTAACGTACAAAAATATTGGTCCAATACCCACCTTAAAGTATACCAATCGGCTCAGAATCATTTTTTGGGTCGACTTAGCTATGTCCGTTCTTCTGACCGTCCGTATGTCCGTCCGTCCATGTATACCTTGTAATCAAACTACAGGTCGTAATTTTGAAGATAATTTAATGAAATTTGGTACATGATCTTCTATTCAAACTCTATACTAGACTCGATGACCCTTACGAATTCTTTTATAATAGGCCCTCATATGTCCCTAGACCCTATGAAAATTCCCCACCAAAATTTCACTGAAATGTCCACAATTTTATTCAACAATAAACGACTTAAGTATGTATATCTGAGGCAAGGTACAATTCAACTTAAATGCTTTATTATGACAACTAAATCACATATTATTTTTGTAAAAGGTGTAGGGTATTATATGGTCGGCCTCGCCGTTCTCTAATTTCTTATTTGTTTGTTTATACAATATTTTCTTTTAAATTTTCATAATATTTACTCATAATTTTGTTTATGTAGTTGCTTTTAAGTATAATACGTGATGTGCATTTATAACTTAAACGAAGTGGAGGAATTTGTTATATTCTTTATAGCGTTAAGATTCCCTAGAAGTTCACCAGATGTCTGTTTTTGTATATATGCACAAACGTTCATTCATTCAGAATGAAAACTATTTTCTTAAGCCTTCTCATTCTACTGTGTGGTTTGGTGTCTAATAATTTTTTCCGTCGTTTTGTCTGTCTGTCTGATTTATTTATTCATAATGTTTGTTGTTGTTTTCAGCTTGACATTTTCACCTTCTTATGCATTTATGCGTATTTTTCTTTATTATTGTTTATTCTGTTTTTTTGCTATTTATTCAGTGTTTTTTTCTTCTCGTCTATTTTCTGTACCTGAGAATTGTGTAAAACACGTATAAATTTGTTGGTATTTAGGTAAATAATACATCATGTATTATTCTTAGCCCCTCTTCCCTCCCCCTTTTTCTCTCTAATATATACTTTTGATAATCTCTTATGAATTGGGGTCATTATTTCAAATGAGAGTTCAACTCTTGGTTATATTAAAAAAAAAAAAAAATGATAATAATGATGCGCCTCAAAGATTATAAACAAATGTATGATTATGATGAGATGCATCAAGTGAAATATGTATGCAATCTAGTAGTGTGTGGCATGAGTGAAAGAATGTGAGAAAAACTCATGTTTAGTTGCATTTTTATAATAACAAATATTCTTTTAATAGGTTATTATAGTTTTATAATCTTTAAAAGGAATGGAAAAAAATTCTACAAAGAAGTAGGAAGTGTTTTTTTATAGAATTGATGAAAAAATGGGGGTAATATTAAGGGCAATCTTTTAGAAAGTATGTTTAGAAATGTTGAAGGAATTTTTCTTTTATTGTGGTTTAAGTTTAATGTGGTTAAACTTTGAATGATTTTTTGTTAACAAATAAAAATTAAATAATATTTTACTTAATGTTTTAAACATATACTTTACAATAGCTCCTGCCTTATGTATAGTTTGAGAAGTTTTTTCATTTTAAAAAATTTGAGAAAAATTGTACAGATATGAGGAAATTTTATTAATTTTTATTTGTTATTTATATTTGTACAAACACTTCGAAGGACCATTTTTCAAAATATATTTAAGTTTTATAGTCTTCTTAAAATTAATTAGTTTAAAAGGAGCTTTTTCATTTCAATTTTAAAAATTTTTGAAAAATTGGAAAGAAATGAGGAAATTTAATTTAATATTTCCATGGTTCGAAGGACCATTTTTGAAATATATTTATGTTTTCAATTGTGTTATTAAAGTTAACTAGTTTTTGCATTCTTGGTTTGATTTTTAATATTTATTAGAAAATATCATTTAAAAAATTGCAACAGCTAGGTGGCATGACATAATGTCCATGGACATTATGACACACTTAACAATTTTTAAAGATCATTCACCAAAAAAGATTTAATTTAGAAAAACTGGTATTCGAAATACGACAGAATTTAAATACTTACGCCCAGCCAAAGGCCGGCTATTCAGGACATTATTCTATATTTAAAGAGTCGTAATTTCCATGATACTTTTAAGAATTGTCATAACGTTCATGGACACTATGACACTTTTTGGTGTATTACGCCACCATCCAGCTAAACCTTCCTAAACCTTCAATCTTTTTGTAACCAAAAACAGACGTCTTTAATATTCTTAAACCTTTTGTTATATATTTAATATAACGATGTTGTTCTAAGTCCTTAATCTATCATTAGTTCATATATTTCAAAGTCCAATTTTCTTAGTTATCTTTACTTTAAAACACATTAATTATTTAAATGAAGCTGGTTCGAAGGACCAAATTAATACTTAAAGAAGCAAAAACTAATGAAAATATATTTTACAACTTTTAAATGATTCAAGGTTCTTGAAAACGTTTTCATTAACAAATTATATTTTAAATATCATAATTTTCGCAATTAATACAGAACTAAAAGAGCAGTTTAATTCTACTTGGCTCGAAGGACCAGTATGCATGATTTAAATTGCTAGCATACTTGAAAA
This sequence comes from Lucilia cuprina, assembly GCF_022045245.1. Taxonomy (NCBI): domain Eukaryota; kingdom Metazoa; phylum Arthropoda; class Insecta; order Diptera; family Calliphoridae; genus Lucilia; species Lucilia cuprina. The sequence goes on along the minus strand of NC_060951.1, from coordinate 44,424,252 downwards.
AGTATTTTAACAACTTAAATGAAAATATAAATCTATTAGCACATAAGATGAAATATTTTAAATTCTTGAATACTATTTATCTTGTGTAGGGAAAACTTTTACAAAACTACTTTAATATCACTTTTGAACCACTGTCCAAAGGACCAACTTCATTTCGAATGCATAATAAATAGTTTTCTACCACTTTCCTAATTATTGACATTATATATCAAAACATTTAATTTAATGATTGTCATTAAATCTCTAATAAACATGTTTATGATTATATCATACTTATAAATGCCCGCATTGACAACATGACTTGTCTTAAAACTTAAAATATTAAAGTAGATATTTATTTAAATTTATTTTTCTTTTCAAATTTAACAAAAAAAAATCTCAGACAAAATGAAAACACGATGAAGTAAAAAAAAATCAAATCAATTTTAAAACAATTATGTTATTAATCCATTGCAAAGACTGTGTGTCGGTAGATCTTTTCATATATCTTTCCATATACATACATAGATTTTTGACATACTGGACTGTCATGTCATAATCTTACAAACTGACATACAATTACACACACATACATAAGTACATGTGTGACAAAATATTTCTACAATATAATTATCATCAACAATAATTTGCTTTAAATTGTCTGTGTGTTGGATAAAATTTTGTGTTAAAATGTTTATAAACAATCAACGATCGATCAGCTGAACGATCGATCGATTCGTTAGTTGGACTGATCAAGCAGCCCCTCTACTATGGCCACCATCAACGTTGGTGTATAGAGTGTTGGATATGGTTTAGAAAACAATTATTAAAACGTTTTTTTTTTTTCAAAGTTGATATTTTTTATGGAGTTTGTTTTAAAAACATAATATAGCTTAAAGCTATTACTTGTATTTGTTTGTTTTTTTTTCTCTTCTGTTTTATGAATAAATATTTGGCTGAATTTGAAATGTATATCCCCAAAGTGGGCCACCGTGTTTTATTTTTTTGTCCACTCATTTTCAAATTGTCGTTATCAAACAACATGAATTTGGGTTGTTGTGTTGCTTGCTGTTGTTATGACAATGTTAGAGTTGCACTTTTGTTGTTGTTGTTCTCTTTCAAACATACATTTTCATCGATATTGTAATTTTTTTTATTGGTTTTACGAAATGTATTAATAGAATTTATAGGCACGCGCGCCCTAAACATAAAACGTGACTTTAATTCAATTTATTAAAAAAGTATAAAAAAGAACAAAAAATTATGAAAATAAATTTATGAATTTAGTTCAGTTCTGATACGGTAGTTGTTTTTGCTTTTTTAAGAAGTGAAATTATTGTATTTTCTTTTTTCTATAACATTTTCCCAAGAATTTAGAGTGAATTAATAAATTTCTTTTTGAAAAATATTATTGATCATGTTTTTATGTTTCTCAGGAAAAAAAATTAATGATTTCATCGAATTGTTTAGTGGAATTTATTGATTTCACTTTTCAGAAAAAATTAAGAAAAAAATGTACGTGTTTTAAACAACTTAATAGGTCTCATATCAGTTCTACTGGAATGTATTAAAACTGTAAGTGATACAATTAAATTTTAGATCTGTCCCCTTTTTTGGGGGGTAAAATGAAATAAAAAGAAAAAATTTACAGAAATAAGTCTCACACAAGATTTTCTGAAATAATCTAAATACCAGGCCGATTCATGGCATTTGTGAATAAATATGTCCTTTTTTAGGTGTAAAATTATGTATAAAAAATGAAAAATATTAAAACTGTAGCGGTTTTAAGCCATCATGACCGAATGTTAAAGACAAATTTTAAAGATTTCCCCTTCTTTGGGGGGTAAAATGAAATAAAAAGAAAAAAATTGCACAAAAATGAACCAAATTCTACCCCAACAGAAGATTCTAAAAAAAAGACCGATCTAAAGAATCTGAGTTCAAAGGAACCATTATCATTATGACATGATTAAAGATGATATATTTACGACACTGGATTGTCATAGGATACTCTTCAATTTGGCCTATTTAACTCTCTTACATGCTTCATTAAGTAGAAGATCAATTTCCAATGGACGATAGCAATGATCATTAATCAATGTTTGCAAAAAAATCAAATTATATACACAAACCGAATGAATCAATGTCGAAAGACAAATTTTAAACATTTCCCCTTTTTGAGGGGTAAAATAAAATAAAAAGAAAAAGGTGCAACAAAAATTAACCAAATACTACAACACCGGAAGATTCTAAAAAAATACCGAGAATCAATATCATTATGATAAGACTACAGATGAGATATTTACGACACTGGATTGTCATAGGATACTCATTAGTTTGGCCTATTTAACTCTCTTACATGCTTCATTAAGTTGAAGATCGATATCCAGTGAACGATACAAATGATCATTAATCAATATTTGCAAATAATCAAATTAATATTTACACATTAAAAAGATAAAACAAACTCAGCATGACATCAAGGTCAGCATAATGTCAATACATTAAAAGTTTTACAAATATTACAAAATTCAAAAATTTTTTTCACAAATATTTAATTAATAAGCAACAAGCTAATAACATTAATAGCTCTTCCTCTTTAATAGCTATATTTAAATTTAATTTAACTATATTTTAATAATAACTAATTATAATTATGGTAATAATCAATATAATGATAAATATACTTTAACACCTTTCAACTTCAATTCGTTTTTCTTTTTTTATGATATTAGAAAAAAAAATATAGTAAATTAAAAAATTGAATTTGCCATAAACTTACCATTTCGTCTAAACTCTTCAAATCATTGGTTATAATTTGTGGTTGTGGTCCATACATTAACATGGGACCCTCATCATCATCTTCATCATTTTCTGTATCACTATCATCGAAGATATCTGTCTCGGTACCCACAGTTTCCGTACCCACTCCAATATCGGTCTGTTCTGTATTACCATCGTTTTCGGTTTGTGTACCACAACCAATACCATTGGCTTTATTGTCGGCTGCAATTTCACGATCAATCTGTCGTTCCATTTGCACTAACATGGGAGCAAGCATACCTGGGGGAAAGAAAAATTATTAATTTGTAATTTGATTGATTGTAGATTTGTTAAAACCAAGTTAGCTTAACTTTAAACTTAGTTTAGTAAAACCATGTTTTAAATATTAAGCCTTAGCTTAAGGAAAGTCTGATTTAAAATGTCTCTTTAATTTAAAGATAATTTATATTGAAAATTCAAAATCGTTTTGGATTGACTAGTTTCCTACGTTAAACTTTGTTTAGTAAAACTTCAGATTGCTTTCAATTTAACTTTTTTACAGAAAGTTCAGTTTAAATCTTTAGAAATTATTGATATTTCTCCAGAGTAAATTTATGTTTAAAAATTTCTTTAATTAAAATAAAAATTTAAATTTCTTTATAATTTAAACATAGATTTTTGAAATCTGGTTTCTTAAATCTCTTTGTACTTAATTACGTTTTGTTTTTATTATTTCTTATAATTTATTATTTGTTTAATACTCACCAAATTTAGCTCCTCTTCTGGCCACTTCTAAAAGGCATAAAATAACATGTTTTTCGTTTTTTCTCATAATGAGGTCGTCTGTTTCGAATAATAGGCACTCTATAATTTTAAGGCTTTTTCTGCAAAAAAAAAAAAAAAACAAATAAAATAGACAACACAAACATTAATAAAAAAACAAATTATTAACAAATTAATCAATTATGTTTTATGCAAAAAATAATAAACACAAATTTAACCCCTTGGGGAATACAAATTAATATTTACATCTTAAATGAAATAAAACCAAAAATAAATTAAAGAATTAAAACTTATTGCACGTGGTTCGAAAGACCAAAAATCTCATGATATTTTAATAATTATAATGGATCGAAGGACCAATTTAAAAGACCAAAAATTTCTGATTTCTTCCTACAATTTTCTAGTTAGTTTTCGTTCAATGATTCTTCAGATAAAAAGGACATAAATACAATCCATACGAAGGACTAGATATTAGATAAGTTTCATTGTGTTCCATATTTGAGGTTCGAAGGACCTGGTAAATTTTACAAAAATAAACAAATTAGTTCACAACTACTTTTACAGTTTGCAAGGTTCGAAGGACCATTTTTCTTAATAACATTATTTACATTTATAAAAATTCTTTATAGACCAAAGGACCAATAAGTAAATTTTATGTTTTTCTTAAAAGTCTGATCTAGTTTTTGAATAATCTTTTCTATAGTTTGATTAACAAACTCTTACAAAGAAAACTAATTTGTTCAGCTTGTTCCTTTACATAAATTATAAGATTTCTAACACGACAATCTTTTATTCAAAGATCTCTTTCCACAATTTCCTAACATAATTTTTATCCTACAGAAATAAGAGTTCTTTTTTTATATAAAAATTGCCATTTAGTACTTATTTTAAGGCATTCAAGCACATTCATTGCCTCATTATAATCTGAATACACATCAAAGTGTGTGTTTCGTCTTTGAAAACGTACATATCTCTTTTTTACGAAAACAATTCGTTAAAGTTAGTGAATAAATTAAGAAAAAAAATATATATTTAATTTTTTATATCTATTTTTCTGCTTTAATTTGCTGTGAATGAATTTTACGCGGATACGGTTTAATTTAGTTGATCTAAATTTAATTGAAATTTCATTTCATTTTCACGCAGATCAACATGATCATCATCATCATTTTTTACTTTTCTTTTTCATTTTCTTTTGTATGATTTGATTATTGCCAAGAATTTGTGTGTGTGTTTTTTTTGTAGGATTTTTTTTTCATTTTCATTTTATAAGATTCTAGTTGAAAGTGCAATGATCGTAAGGAATGTTTTGCAAAAATTTTCTAAATTAGATGTGAATGTTTAAGGGAAATCATTTTTTTTCTAAAATTCAAAATAGAATAGATTCATCAAGAGCCAAGTTATTGACACTTAAATTACTATTTTTATTACAATTTAATTAAGTAAAGTTTGTTTAAGGGAACTTGTTGTTTTTTTTTTTTAATTAAAATTAACATTTGTAGAAAAAGTTCAGTAGATTTAAAGTTTTCTTTTTTTTTAAATGGCGCCTTAATATATATGAGACTCGAAGGACCTTTTTAAGTGTTATTTAATAAAAAATGAATGAATTAAAATGATCTCTTTTTTATTGAAATTTGTATACAATTCCATTCTCGTCGACTTTAAATTATAAAAAAACTCTCTATTCGGTTTGAAGGACCAGTTTTCTTTTAATGAAATATTTGGATTTTTTTTAAGATTGTAGGACTATAATTTTAATAACCGAGATATGAGTTTATACATTTTTTAATGCTGAAGCTCGAAGAACCATTTGCCAAGATTTCAAATGTTAATCTTCTCAACTTTGTTTGCCATCATTAAATGAAAGGAACCAATTTTTTAATTTTTTAAATTTTATTGACATTATATCAGAATTTCCAATTCATTTAAAATTTTTCTATAACTTTATGAAGGTAAAGAGAAAAAAATCAACATAAGGTTCGTAGGACCAAAAATCGTATAAAAGAAATAGGCATTTAGTTTTTAATATTTTTTAAATTGTATTGACTTTAAATCAAAATTTTCCATTCATTTAAAATATTTCTAAAACTTCATGAAATTAGAAAAAAAAAAAAAATAGTCAACTTAAAGTTCGTTGGATCAAAAATCGAATAATAGAAATATGTTTTTTGTCTTAGTATTTACGTACGAAGGACCATTTTCGAAGATTTCATTTTTTAAAAATTTCTCTATTGTGTTTGAATTTTCAACTTTTAAAATGACATTTATATGATTCGAAGGGTCAAATTCCTATGAATATAAATATATTTAAATATTAAAGTTTGAAGGGCCATTTCCAAAGTGATAATTTATTAAAATCTTTTCCATTCTAAAAGCGTAACTAAAATATAAATCTCGACCAAAGTTTTAAACTTACAAAATAATACGTATATAATTTAAAGGACCAAATAACTTTGATTGCAATATATTTTGCTTTTTTCTAAGATTGAATATTTTTTAATTATTTAGGCTCGTAGGACCATAATCTAACAGTAAGTTTTTATTAAATTTGCTTCTTATATATGCAAAAATAGGACTCAAAAACTAATGATTTGTTTGGTTATGGCTCTAATGTTGTAGTTATTTCGAAGGACCATTTATAAAAGTCTTATTAGGTGCTTTCAAACCAAGTTGAGTGTTGTAAACATAACTATCTTCAGTTATAAAGATATCATATTAACTTCATATGGGCCTTCTATCGAAAATGTTAATTTATACACAAAGAGAAAATGAAATATAAACGCCTGACGAAGTATATACATATGTACGACAACTCTCGTTCTTGAAATCAAAATTCTATACTTATCCGTTGTATAAATGTTAACAAACTAGTAATAAACAATCCGTTGTCAATAGTGAGCGTTATCTTATATATTTTGACAACGGATGTTATTGAAAAATTATAAACACTTTAGTGTCAATTTGGTATCAATGTTAATTTTTTCTGTGTGTAATAGTTTTTCAATTCATTTAACCATCAAGGATCTTTAATTAACATTGAATCCTTTTAAGTATTTGATTTAAACGTGCAGTTTAATATATAATCCTTATATGGCACAAAGGATCAGTAGTCAAAAATAAATTGCATTCAATTTAAAACTCAAACTCACCTGCACCAAGTTATAAAATTTGATACATTATCGCGAGCAAAGAATGTACCGCTTTTTGCCCCTGGCAAATAGTGTACATTGCCCATGGCCAATATAGGACCAGCCGAACCGGAAGTTATCGAACGTGTCATTGATTTGTTGCGGGCCTGACGTCTGGCCAAATAATCCTCTGCGGCTTGGCGTACATAGTTAGCGTGCTGTAAAATTGACAAGAATAATATAAAACATAATTAATTGAAAATTTTGCTCAAAATAAAGAAATAACTTAAATATCCTAAGAATCTCGAAAATATAGCAAATGTAAATCTTATTTTTAATACTGATTTTTTCATTTTTTTTCGCTTAAAATTATTTTGAATAAGACATAGAAATATGTTGCATAAAGTAATGCTGTATGGCAAACGAGACGACATTTTGAGGCTACATACAATATAATGAGACGCCAATAAATGTCTAAATGTAAAGAATACGATAGATAAGAGAGGAGCAAAAAATAGGGAGGGGATTTAGAAAAGTGAAATTTTAATTTGATGAAAAACATTTCGAAAAACAAATTGAAAGTGAGAGAATTTTATTTGATTTATAAGCAATGAGTCAATTAATTTGTTATATTTTTAGCAAAGGTGTGATAAGTTTTTTTTTGCTAAAATTAGTTTGTAGTTATAGTTTTTTTTTAATATTTAACTTTTAATTATAAGTTTTTACAATTTTTGATTAGTTTTTACGCAACCCTGAATATTTTTTTACTTACTATTATCTTAATTATTTTCAAGATAATGTCTCTTAACTCTTGAGTTTTATTTTTATTTCGCATACAACAAAGTAGAGTATGTCTACTCTTTTATTTAGGCTTAAATTTCAATTAACATTTTTTGTTTATTTTTTAATAAATGTCAATTAATCTAATGTCACGTTTTTTTTTAATTTTTTATTTCTATTTTTTAATAAGTATGTGAATATTTTATTTTAAAATGACAGATACGTTTTGTACGGAATAAAATAAATATGTTGGGTTAGACATTGTATTATTAGAAAAAAAAAAATAATAAACAATTCATTGTTATCGTTTGCATACTTAATAGTGACATAAACAATTAAAAATTATTATGGAAAATATAGTATTTTTTATATCTTAAAAGTTCAGAAATAGTTAAGCAGGGATTCCAAATTTTTGGCGAAATATATAAATGGTCCTACGAACCGTTAAGAAGAAACAAAATATTATCATAAAATAAATAAAGAGTATTCACTTTAAAGCGCTTGGTTAATTTTGAAAAATACTCTATTTAGATTTGGCAATATTTTAAAGACTTTGTTGGTCCTTCGAGCCATAAGCTTTTAATAGAAATTTTATTGGGGGACCGTTAAGATTCAAATGACCATTTTCCCACAGTTCGTTTTCATTAATTTTCTTTACAATGTTAAAAATTCAAAACTAAATCTAGTCCTGTCATAATATTTGAAATATGTTTTGCCACTCTCTAAATAAATTGTATAAGGTTCGAAGGACCAAAAATCTAAGATAGCCAATACCTTAATATTATTCTTGTTGTAAAGACTTTTAAATAATATTTTAATTTAAAACTTTTTTAAACTGAAAACTAGTAGACTTTAGAGATATTATGCATTTTGTTTAATATTTGGGCTCGAAGGACCATTTTCTATAAATTAATTTATTTGAAATCTTCTCTATTTTTCAATCACCATTACTCTTAAATGTTGTAAAAGCTATTAAAACTTATTAAATGACATTTATATTGCGTGAAGAAACGAATATATAAAAAAGAAATAAATTGATTTTTTCGTTAATTCTACGGATTCTATATGGAACAATTATTAAGGCTCGAAGGGCCATTTTATATAAAGTCTTCCTCTATTGTGTTCAAAATTTATTATTTATTTAAATGATGACTTAAACTCAACGATTAAAGCAGCCTGCCAAAGACATTTAAATTAAAACATTTTTTGATGGTTCTTCGGTCCATATGTAAGCAAATTGGTTGCAGTATTTAAATAGCATTTTATTTTCTCATTTATATATATATTTTAATGTATGTGGTCCTACGAGCCATACTTGTCTTTTAAATATTGTATAACAATAACTGAGTAAGCAGAAATTTATTTTATAAAAGATTATTTATTAATTTTATGAAAATGTTTAACTCAAACAATGGTCCTTCGAACCCTATAGGTGATAGCTTAATAAAAAGAAAAGTATGAACAAAAAATTGGTCCTTCGAGCCCTTTAAATAATATCTTATTTAACAGAAATAAATTTAAAATATTCCCCAACAAAATTTAAAAAATTTAAGACTCCCTGATCCCCATAAGACAACTCATTCTTTAGCACACACACACACTTTTGTCGGCTAAAAACAAGGGTTTATACACATATATACAATACATACGTCTGTCTCATTCGTATCATTTGGTTTTGCGATAAAGAAAAATTATTAATTGCACATTTTTTTCCAAAGGCTTTGTTACAGAGTTCTTAATAGTTTTTTTTCGCTTTCGCATTTTAAAAACTTTAAATTATTTCTTTCTTAGATACATGTATGTAATCGCAAACGTATGCAATGAGGCCAATTAAATGTCATGTCATTTTGGTGTTGAAAACAAAAACGCATTCTCTCAACCTAGCGAATGAAATTGTGCATGGCCAGCATAAGAGGGGCCGGGCCACCTCTTTTGTTTCTATATAATAGCAATATAAGTTCTTAACATGACCACGAACGTATAGCTTGGAATACAGATTAATTTGAATATACATATGTAGATTTTTTGTTGCTTTTGTTTTAAGGGAAAATAGGCAGCCAATTTATGGACATGATTTATTATAATTAAACAAAGTGGCGCCTAGTTCAAATTTAAATATTTTTGTGTTGAGAATAATTAGGGATTTTTTTTGGCCATAGAAGACAAACACTCTCAAAAAATAAGCAATTAGATTCAATTTTTAAAAAAATATAATTTTTATAGACAATGAATTATAGAATTTTTGAATCCCATTTTTATAGTACATTTCCTAATCTATAGTATGTACTACAGTCTAGACAAATTCTCGACTCTCGTCAAATTTATAATTTCGACTATCGTCTAGTCTGGACTATAGCCTAGTCTGGACTATAATCTACTCTGGACTATAGTCTCGTTTGGACTATTGTCTAGTTTGGACTATAGTCTAGTTTGGACTATAGTCTAGTTTGGACTATAGTCTAGTCTGGACTATAGTCTAGTCTGGACTATAGTCTAGTCTGGACTATAGACTAGTCTGGACTATAGTCTAGTCTGGACTATAGACTAGTCTGGACTATAGTCTAGTCTGGACTATAGTCTAGTCTGGACTATAGTCTAGTCTGGACTATAGACTAGTCTGGACTATAGTCTAGTCTGGACTATAGGCTAGTCTGGACTATAGTCTGGTCTGGACTATAGTCTAGTCTTTACTCTGGATGATTATCTAGTCTATAGTTTGGTGCAGACTATAGTCTATTTTATGGTCTGGACTATAGAATCTACTATATTTATGATTTTAGTTTGGTCTAAAGTCTAGTCTATAGTCTGGACTACAGTCAAGTCCATAGCCTGGACTATAGTCTATTATATAGTCTATTTTATATTCTAGACTATGGTCTATTCTATAATGTGAACTTTAAAGTCTGAATAACATATAGTCTAGACTATATTTTACTTCTTCGATAATATGGATTTTAATCTAAATTATACTCCAGTCTGGACTTAAGTGTAGTCTGTGATGTAGACTATACTCTAGTCTGGACTTATTTCTGGTCTATAGTCTGGACTAAAGTCCTTACTACAGTCCTCTAGATTATAGTCTAGCTTTTAGTTTGGTCTAAAGTCTAGTCTGTAGTCTGGACTACAGTCAAGTTTATAGCCTGCACTGTGGTCTGGATTACAGTCTATTGTATAGTTTATTCTATAATCTTGACTATAGTATGAATAACAGTATAGACTATAGTCAAGACTATAAACTACTTAGTCTAAAATATCTGTGGTATAGTGTATACTCTAGTTAGTAGTCTGGACAAAAGTCTACTCTATAGCCTGGACTAAAGTCTAGTCTATAACTTGGAATTTACTTGAGTAAAGACTACAGGTTACAGTCTTCAATGTAGTCTAGTTTAAAGCTTGGACTATAACAAAGTTTAAAAATCGGGTCTATAGTATGGATTAAAGTTTAGTTTATAATCTCGACCAAAGACTAAAAAATAGTCTATGGGCTTTGTTCTGGTCTATAGTCCGTACCATACCCTAGTCTGGACTAGTGTAGTTTGTAGTGTGGATTATACTCTATACTCTAGTCTATTCTATAAGTTAAACCACAGCTTAGTCTGGACTATAGTCTGTTCTATAGTTCTAACTATAGTCTGAACTATATTGACTATAGTTTGAACTACGGTACAGTTTATTTTCTTTCTTTTTTTAAATTTGATATATTTCTTAAAAAGTACTTTTACAAAAAGTACTTCTTTGAAAGCAACACTTTTTTTGTCAATTTCTTGTGCTAAAAATCTCTATAAAACAAAATTTCAATTACTATTTAAAAATATATATCTGCTTTAATTCACCTTAAAAATAATTTATGACTTTATTTTGTCTCCAAATTATAATGTTTTTATATGAAATTTCCAAAAAAAAGAAACATCTAGTTAACAGCAACATCAAAAACAGAAATATTGAAATATAAATTATTTATATGAGAAGTTTTTCACTTAAAAGCTTTACTCACTAACATTTATCATAGTTGGTGGCGCCAAATTAAAACATGTTCTTGCCACATTAATATGGTCATATGCAAAAATAAAACACACACACATAATTTTCTTGTTTAGCTGATGTGTTCTAAAAAATGATTCACAGCAATAAAACATAGAAAATTTAAAGAAAAAAAAATTATAGAAAAATTAAAAAAAAGATACTAAATAGTTTTATTTGTAATTTCTTTTTTAACATTTTTTTGGCTCATAATTTACGACATTCTAAATTTAAAAAAAAATGTTTGGGTTTTTTTTCTTCAAAATTTACTTTTTTTAAATTTAGATCCCTTGGCAAATATTTGAAATAACTTGGTAAATGTATATAAATTATTGTGTGTTTTAGGTTTTTTTTTATAGAGATTGTTCTTAAAGATTTTCAAAAAAAGTTGAAAAAAATATTTTACAATTTATGAGAAAAAGGCATGTTTGGTGAGAATAAAAATTCAGAACAGAAATGAAAGGGAAAGTTTTAAGGAATTTTTCAGTTATTAAAATAGAAAAATATTTATAAAGGAATTTGTAGATCTAAACATTAAATACTGTTTTCAAAAAATATCTCTAAAAAAATTTTGAAAGTTTTGTAAAGTTTTTTTTTATGTAGGACTTTCGATTTTCAAAATCGTTGTTTAAATTCTAACAAATTCAAAACTTTTTTCTACTCATTTAAAGAAGATTTCAAAATCTTTTCAAATTTAAAGAAAAATTCCTATTTTTTAAGAAATTCATTCAACACAATTAATATTTACTTTATTTTATTGATCAATAACTTCTCACATAACTTCCCAATATAAATTTTTAACAAATTTCTGTAAATTAAAGTAATTTGAATATTTTTACCTCATAAATTTTTCAAGTAAACAGTTTAATGTCGTTTATAAATAAATTCCCGCTAAATTATGTCAAACTCTAATGAAATTAATGAAATGTTTGATAATTTATTAGAAATTTGTTAAAAACGAAAAAAAAAAGATTTCTATAAATATTGTTAGACACGAGATAAGTATTTGTTAGTATTTTAAATATTTTAAGACAATTGAAAATGCAATTTTATAAATTTAACTGACGTTACGCCTTAACGAATATTTGTTGTTGTTGTTGGTTTTTTTTTTTTTTTAAATATGTATTTATGTCAATTGTTCAATGAAGTGTTGCTAAAAGCCATTAACAAATAAATTGTCCAAATAGACAACATCGACATCAACAGCAACAGTAAACACTAACGGCAGCAACAACATTACCAAAGACCAACATTTAAATAAATATAAAACACATATAAATAAATATAAGAGGCCGAACAACAGAGCGATCCCTCTCTTATACGAATATAAGCGGTTTCTTGTTTGTTAAAGGGTCCTTAGTTAGTGTTGTTGAGGAAGTCATTCTTTGGTAGAAGGTGTTAGAAGTTGGTATCAAATTGTTATTGTGTCATTCAATGTAAGTAAAGTGCTTAATGGTGTAACTCTATATTGATGATGATGCCCATTAGAGTAAGTTAAACCTTTAAACAAATTGGGAGCGTAGAAAAATGTTCGGTTACAACTTAAAATACCCTATAGTAAGGATTTCACTCCAATGACAACAATCGATCCTGCTCCAATAGGACTGCATAGTCTTTAATCAGGACTATAGCTAGTCTATACTCTGGACTATATCCTAGTCTTTAATCTTCACTATATCGTAGCCTATACAGTATATAGTCTGGAATATGGCGTAATATAAAATCTGGACTATAGCCTAGTTTAGAGTCTGGCCTAGTCTATAGTCTCGCCTATAGCCTAGTATATTGTCTATGGAAATAGTCTAGAATAGCCTTGTTTATAGTCTAGAATAGCCTTGTTTATAGTCTGGACTATAGCCTTGTCTATAGTCTGGACTATAGTCTTGTCTATTGTATGGACTACAGAATTGTCTATAGTCTGGACTACAGCCTTTTCTATAGTCTGGACTACAGCCTTGTCTATAGTCTGGACTATAGCTTTGTCTATAGCCTTGTCTATAGTCTGGACTATAGCCATGCCTATAGTCTGGACTATAGCCTTGCCTATAGTTTGGAATATAGCATTGCCTATAGTCTATGGACTATAGCATTGCCTATAGTCTGGACTATAGCCTTGTCTATAATCTGGATTAAAGCCTTTTCTGATAGATAGATAGATAGATAGATAGATAGATAGATAGATAAATAGATAGATAGATAGATAGATAGATAGATAGATAGATAGATAGATAGATAGATAGAGTAAAGTATAATTAACACTATAGACTGAACTACAGTCAGTCTATAGTCTTAATTATACTTTACTCTATCTAGGCTATATTCTGGACTTTAGTCTTCCATATAGCATTATCTAAAGTTTATAGCCAGACTATTATTCTAGTCTATAATCTGAACTATAGTTTACTGTATATTCTGGACTAAAAAAGAATCTATAATCTGGCCTATAGTGTGTATTATAGTCTGGAATATAGTATTGTCTATTGTCTTCCTATAATACGATCTATATTCTCATTTAAAGCAGTTTTTTGTGGACTATAGTTTTCCCTAAATATGGACTATAGTCATTTCTATTGTTTGGCCTGTATTTATGTTTTAAACCTGGATTACGATTATGCCTGTAGTCTGGACTAAAGTCTTGACTATAGTATGGACTACTGACACATCTATAGCCTTTGGATTACAGCTTTGCTTATAGTCTAGACTACGGTCTTATCTATAATTGGACCATAGTCTTGTCTATACTCTGAACTAAAATCTAGTTTATAGTCTAATCTATAGTATATAGCTTGTACTCTAATCTAGTTTAAAGTCTGAGCTAGATTATAGTCTATAGCCTGAACTGGGTGATATGTAAGTTTAAAGTGTGACTATAAGTCTAAAGTCTAGTTTGCTATAAACCTGGCTATAGTCTAGTTACAAACTATATGAAAACCCCGAATATAGCTTTAAAATTATATAGCAAAAGACCCCTGTTAAAAAAACACTACAACAAAGGGAGGACTACCAAACTTGTCGACATATTAAAATGCAATTGTAATAAAACGACCCACAAATAGTTAAACAAAGAAAGAAAAATCGCACATTCTTTTGTGTTGTTTGAGTTCTTTGTTATTGAATCGATATGGAAATTGTTTACATGTTTATACCCTTTCCTAACTAATAGCAGTTGCCTCTCCCTCTCTAAACTCACATAACATGCAGACGTCACAAACGAAATGTAAATTTAACTACTGTCATGTTTTGTTTGTGTTCTTGTTGTTTTTGTTGTTGTGGTTGCTGTCAGCTCCATTCGGAATTTTTTAACACTTTCAACTCCCTTACAACAATCATGGACACTAAGAGATCAACACATAGTAGAGGATGATGTTATTGTTGCTGCTGCTGATGGTGGTGTTTGGGAGATGATGATGAGGCCACTAGAGGTGTTGGAGTGTGTTGGCATGGAGGTTGACCATTAAATAAAATGTGTAAAATGTACATTTTGTGTAGATGGTTTCATTGCATTACAATTCATTTTGCTTTTAGTTTTTTATTTTATGTAGGGGCTGTGATCGTTTTTGGGCTTGAATTTTTTTTGAAAAATAAATAAAACATTCAGTTAGTTCAGCAGCAGCAATAAACTGAATTTACATTTTTGTTGCTAGCTGTTATATTTGTTTATTGTTGTTTTGTTTGTAATCGTATCGCATGGCAGGCGCTTGAGGCGTTAAGGCCACCACCAATGTTGGCTGATTGTTGTAGTTGTTGTTCGCTGTTCGTTGCTCGTGTTTGTTATTATTGTTGGCTGTTGGATTTGTAATAATAATCCAATAACAATCTTCAAACGTCCACTTTCTTAATTGTAGTTGATGTAGGTACTGATGTCGGTTAATTTTTCTTTTTGTTGTAGTTGTTGCCGTTGTTTTTTAGTTGGTTGCATGTTGCTGTTCACAACAAAACTGCTTTCCTTATTTATTTGTTTATTCAAAATTTTGTTTAGCTTTTTAGCTGTGGTTGTTGTTAATGTTGTTTTTTGTAAACAACCACACACTTGGAAGTGAATTTTTTCTCGTGGGGCAGTCAGTAGTCGTTGCGGCGGTACACCGAGAGAAATATAACATTATAACAAAATATGAAAATACATATCTTAAATATATTTTGGACTAGAGACTTTACAATAGTCTTCTATATAGTTTTAGTCTGGACTTTAGTCAAGTCTAGTATATAGTCCAGTCTAGTCTATAGTCTAGTCTATAGTCTAGTCTATAGTCTAGTCTATAGTCTAGTCTATAGTCTAGTCTATAGTCTAGTCTATAGTCTAGTCTATAGTCTAGTCTATAGTCTAGTCTATAGTCTAGTCTATAGTCTAGTCTATAGTCTAGTCTATAGTCTAGTCTATAGTCTAGTCTATAGTCTAGTTTATAGTCTAGTCAATAGTCTAGTCTATAGTTTAGTCTATAGTCTAGTCTATAGTCTAGTCTATAGTCTAGTCTATAGTCTAGTCTATAGTCTAGTCTATAGTCTAGTCTATAGTCTAGTCTATAGTCTAGTCTATAGTCTAGTCTATAGTCTAGTCTATAGTCTAGTCTATAGTCTAGTCTATAGTCTAGTCTATAGTCTAGTCTATAGTCTAGTCTATAGTCTAGTCTATAGTCTAGTCTATAGTCTAGTCTATAGTCTAGTCTATAGTCTAGTCTATAGTCTAGTCTATAGTCTAGTCTATAGTCTAGTCTATAGTCTAGTCTATAGTCTAGTCTATAGTCTAGTCTATAGTCTAGTCTATAGTCTAGTCTATAGTCTAGTCTATAGTCTAGTCTATAGTCTAGTCTATAGTCTAGTCTATAGTCTAGTCTATAGTCTAGTCTATAGTCTAGTCTATAGTCTAGTCTATAGTCTAGTCTATAGTCTAGTCTATAGTCTAGTCTATAGTCTAGTCTATAGTCTAGTCTATAGTTCTATAGTCTAGTCTCTAGTCTAGTCTATAGTCTAGTCTATAGTCTAGTCTATAGTCTAGTCTATAGTCTAGTCTATAGTCTAGTCTATAGTCTAGTCTATAGTCTAGTCTATAGTCTAGTCTATAGTCTAGTCTATAGTCTAGTCTAGTCTGTAGTCTAGTCTATAGTCTAGTCTATAGTCTAGTCTATATTCTAGTCTATAGTCTAGTCTATAGTCTAGTCTATAGTCTAGTCTATAGTCTAGTCTATAGTCTAGTCTATAGTCTAGTCTATAGTCTAGTCTATAGTCTAGTCTATAGTCTAGTCTATAGTCTAGTCTATAGTCTAGTCTATAGTCTAGTCTATAGTCTAGTCTGTAGTCTAGTCTGTAGTCTAGTCTATAGTCTAGTCTATAGTCTAGTCTATAGTCTAGTCTATAGTCTAGTCTATAGTCTAGTCTATAGTCTAGTCTATAGTCTAGTCTATAGTCTAGTCTATAGTCTAGTCTATAGTCTAGTCTATAGTCTAGTCTATAGTCTAGTCTATAGTCTAGTCTATAGTCTAGTCTATAGTCTAGTCTATAGTCTAGTCTATAGTCTAGTCTATAGTCTAGTCTATAGTCTAGTCTATAGTCTAGTCTATAGTCTAGTCTATAGTCTAGTCTATAGTCTAGTCTATAGTCTAGTCTATAGTCTAGTCTATAGTCTAGTCTATAGTCTAGTCTATAGTCTAGTCTATAGTCTAGTCTATAGTCTAGTCTATAGTCTAGTCTATAGTCTAGTCTATAGTCTAGTCTATAGTCTAGTCTATAGTCTAGTCTATAGTCTAGTCTATAGTCTAGTCTATAGTCTAGTCTATAGTCTAGTCTATAGTCTAGTCTATAGTCTAGTCTATAGTCTAGTCTATAGTCTAGTCTATAGTCTAGTCTATAGTCTAGTCTATAGTCTAGTCTATAGTCTAGTCTATAGTCTAGTCTATAGTCTAGTCTATAGTCTAGTCTATAGTCTAGTCTATAGTCTAGTCTATAGTCTAGTCTATAGTCTAGTCTATAGTCTAGTCTATAGTCTAGTCTATAGTCTAGTCTATAGTCTAGTCTATAGTCTAGTCTATAGTCTAGTCTATAGTCTAGTCTATAGTCTAGTCTATAGTCTAGTCTATAGTCTAGTCTATAGTCTAGTCTATAGTCTAGTCTATAGTCTAGTCTGTAGTCTAGTCTATAGTCTAGTCTATAGTCTAGTCTATAGTCTAGTCTATAGTCTAGTCTATAGTCTAGTCTATAGTCTAGTCTATAGTCTAGTCTATAGTCTAGTCTATAGTCTAGTCTACAGTCTAGTCTATAGTCTAGTCTATAGTCTAGTCTATAGTCTAGTCTATAGTCTAGTCTATAGTCTAGTCTATAGTCTAGTCTATAGTCTAGTCTATAGTCTAGTCTATAGTCTAGTCCATAGTCTAGTCTATAGTCTAGTCTATAGTCTAGTCTATAGTCTAGTCTATAGTCTAGTCTATAGTCTAGTCTATAGTCTAGTCTATAGTCTAGTCTATAGTCTAGTCTATAGTCTAGTCTATAGTCTAGTCTATAGTCTAGTCTATAGTCTAGTCTAGTCTATAGTCTAGTCTGTAGTCTAGTCTATAGCCTAGTCTATAGTCTAGTCTATAGTCTAGTCTATAGTCTAGTCTATAGTCTAGTCTATAGTCTAGTCTATAGTCTAGTCTATAGTCTAGTCTATAGTCTAGTCTATAGTCTAGTCTATAGTCTAGTCTATAGTCTAGTCTCTATAGTCTAGTCTATAGTCTAGTCTATAGTCTAGTCTATAGTCTAGTCTATAGTCTAGTCTATAGTCTATAGTCTAGTCTATAGTCTAGTCTATAGTCTAGTCTATAGTCTAGTCTATAGTTTAGTCTATAGTCTAGTCTATAGTCTAGTCTATGGTCTAGTCAATAGTCTAGTCTATAGTCTAGTCTATAGTCTAGTTTATAGTCTAGTCTATAGTCTAATCTATAGTCTAGTCTATAGTAGCCTATAGTCTAGTCTATAGTCTAGTCTATAGTCTAGTCTATAGTGTCTAGTCTATAGTCTAGTCTATAGTCTAGTCTATAGTCTAGTCTATAGTCTAGTCTATAGTCTAGTCTATAGTCTAGTCTATAGTCTAGTCTATAGTCTAGTCTATAGTCTAGTCTATAGTCTAGTCTATAGTCTAGTCTATAGTCTAGTCTATAGTCTAGTCTATAGTCTAGTCTATAGTCTAGTCTATAGTCTAGTCTATAGTCTAGTCTATAGTCTAGTCTATAGTCTAGTCTATAGTCTAGTCTATAGTCTAGTCTATAGTCTAGTCTATAGTCTAGTCTATAGTCTAGTCTATAGTCTAGTCTATAGTCTAGTCTATAGTCTAGTCTATAGTCTAGTCTATAGTCTAGTCTATAGTCTAGTCTATAGTCTAGTCTATAGTCTAGTCTATAGTCTAGTCTATAGTCTAGTCTATAGTCTAGTCTATAGACTAGTCTATAGTCTAGTCTATAGTCTAGTCTATAGTCTAGTCTATAGTCTAGTCTATAGTCTAGTCTATAGTCTAGTCTATAGTCTAGTCTAGTCTATAGTCTAGTCCATAGCCTAGTCTATAGTCTAGTCTATAGTCTAGTCTATAGTCTAGTCTATAGTCTAGTCTATAGTCTAGTCTATAGTCTAGTCTATAGTCTAGTCTATAGTCTAGTCTATAGTCTAGTCTATAGTCTATAGTCTAGTCTATAATCTAGTCTATAGTCTAGTCTATAGTCTAGTCTATAGTTTAGTCTATAGTCTAGTCTATAGTCTAGTCTATGGTCTAGTCAATAGTCTAGTCTATAGTCTAGTCTATAGTCTAGTTTATAGTCTAGTCTATAGTCTAATCTATAGTCTAGTCTATAGTAGCCTATAGTCTAGTCTATAGTATAGTCAATATTCTAGTCTATAGTCTTGTCTATAATCTAGTCTATAGTGTAGTCTATAGTCTAGTCTATAGTAGCCTATAATATAGTCTATAGTATAGTCAATAGTCTAGTCTAAAGTCTAGTATATAGCCTAGTCTAGTGTAAAGCCTGTTATGTAGTCTAGTCTGCAGTCTAATCTAGTCTATAGTCTAATCTAGTCAGTTTTGGCTAAAGTCTATAGTCTAGTTTATAGTCTAGTCTATAGTCTAATCTATAGTCTAGTCTATAGTAGCCTATAGTCTAGTCTATAGTATAGTCAATATTCTAGTCTATAGTCTTGTCTATAGTCTAGTCTATAGTGTAGTCTATAGTCTAGTCTATAGTAGCCTATAATATAGTCTATAGTATAGTCAATAGTCTAGTCTAAAGTCTAGTATATAGCCTAGTCTAGTGTAAAGCCTGTTATGTAGTCTAGTCTGCAGTCTAATCTAGTCTATAGTCTAATCTAGTCAGTTTTGGCTAAAGTCTTTCCTATGGTCAAGCCTGTAGTCTAGTCTGTATTCTAGTATATAGTCTAGTCTATAGTCTAGTCTACGGTATAATTTGTTGGCTAGTTAATAGTGTCGTCTATTGTGTAGTATATAATCTAGTCTTTGGTCTAGCCTATAGTCTGGGCTATAGTGTAGTCCACAGTCTAGCTTATATTCTGCACTGCTGTCAAGTCTATGACCATTATTACACTCTAATATATAGCCGAGGTCTTTTTTTTCCTTTTCATTCCTTTCAGTGTAGTAATTCCCATTATTATCATTATAATTTTTTTTATAATAAACAAAAGCTTAAAGAAAAAATCATCATCATCGTCATCTTGATTCTAAAAGAAGGAAAAGAAAACTTCTTACAAAAGAATACTTGAATTGCCTCTGGGAGGCTGCTTGCAGTTTCTTTCTTTATATACTTTTCAGCAATTTGTGTGTGTGTGTGTCAGTGTTCTTTTACATGAAAGAATGAATGAATGTATGAAAACAATTCTTCTCAACTCAACTTTCAAGTGTTTGCACAATTTAAGATGAGCCATTTACATTAAAAAAATGTAAAATAAATAAACAATAATAAACTAAAAGTATTATTATTAATACTTCTTATGTGTAAGTACTAAGTATTAGCTAAAGATCTTGTAAACAATCGAAAATTTTGTTTGGCCACAAGTGGGTAATGAGAAGGTTAAATATGACAAATATTTGGAAATTAAGATGAAATTTTAATTTAAGACAACAACTGCTGGGATTTTAAACTAAATTCAAAATGTGAGAAATTTTTATAATTCAAAATTTTATGCTTTAAAATGTGCAAATTTAAAAAAATATTATGTGAATATTTTTAAACGATTTCTATAATTTTTTAAAAGCTAATCGATACTTCTGTTATAAAATTTATATTTTTTATGCCTTTTTCATTAAATAGTTTTTTTTTTGCAAAATAGAAGAATATTATTTTAAACAATTAATGTTTATATAACAATCTTTAGAGTATAAATAGGTCGTTTAATTTATGTTATTTTTCAAATTTAATTAAAATTCAGCCTATTTTTTAATTATTTAAACAAAATTAGCCACACTTTTTTTTAACAAAATTAATGAAATTTTAATTGGTCAAACAAAAACCTTGACACTTCAAATAGTTTAACATCGTTTCGTTTTAAATAATATTTTGTTTATGTCTTTGAAGTGTTTCTTTTCTTTATCTTCTAACAAAATTTTAATTATTTCTGATAAAGACATCAATAATGTTTTTTTTAAGAAAAAAAATACACACCCCCATTTGCCAATGAAAAATAGCAAATATTAATGAGATTTTTTCAGTTTTACTTTCACAATTTTTTTAAACATTTTTAATAACACTTTTAGTTTTAAATTTTATTTACTTATTTTTTTAACCATTTTTGCCAATTTTAAAATTTGAATGTGATAATTGTTTAGTTTTGACAGGTGTTAACTGTTTAAATAAATATAAATAAACGCAAAAAATATAAAAAAATACAAGTTTCAAATAAAATACAATTTGAAAAAATTTGATTCAAAATCGTGCTCTTGTTAGTGGTATCGAGACTCCATACCGGGTTATAAAAAAAATTATATATTAACAAAAAAAAAAAACTTCAAAACAAATTGTGGCATGCAAATATCAGAGTGTGTAGTTATTTTTCTTTATTTTTTTATTAAATTAATCGAATAAATAAACAAATTTGTGTTAATTTGCCAACAACTTGTAGGTTCAAGGGTATGCAATGAAAAAAAAAATGGTTTGGATGCATGAAAGAAATAAACTAGTCATACAAGCCAACAGCGAACCATGCACAACAACTATTTTATGTTTCTTTATCAGATTTATGTGATTTTTTATTAAAATTTAGTTTGTTGCACTTTTTGTGTTGACATTTTTATGAAACTGACAAATGTTGCCAAAAAAGAGTATGCTTTTGCTATAGCTACTGTTTAAAATTACATAAGTAATGGAAAAGTTGTTAAGATATAGATATTTGTGTGTGAACTATAGTCTACTCATTAGTCTCGTCAAGTCCATAAACTCGGAATGTAGTCTTTAGTATAGTCTTCTTTTAAATAAGTGTATAGTCTTTATTCTGGACTAAAGTCTTATCTATAGTCTGGTAAATAGTCTAGTCTATAGTCTAGTCTATAGTCTAGTCTATAGTCTAGTCTATAGTCTAGTCTATAGTCTAGTCTATAGTCTAGTCTATAGTCTAGTCTATAGTCTAGTCTATAGTCTAGTCTATAGTCTAGTCTATAGTCTAGTCTATAGTCTAGTCTATAGTCTAGTCTATAGTCTAGTCTATAGTCTAGTCTATAGTCTAGTCTATAGTCTAGTCTGTAGTCTTGTCTATAGTTTAATCTATAGTCTAGTCTTAATTAGTCTATAGTCTAGTTTTTACTCTATTCTATAGTCTAGTTTATAGTCTAGTTTATAGTCTAGTTTATAGTCTAGTTTATAGTCTATTCTATAGTCCAGTTTATAGTCTAGTTTATAGTCTATTCTATAGTCTAGTTTATAGTCTAGTCTATAGTCTGGTCTATAGCATGAGCAAGTTTGTAGCCCAGATAATTTTGTAAAATTGAGCCTATTTTATTGTCTGGAACAGTTTAAAACTTGCTTTCTGGTCTGGTAGGGCCTTGAAAATTCTTCAATGCCATTTCCTTAAAGCTAAAACTTTTACTGGTTTATTAAAATATCTATGAACAGACACATTTTTTATGATTAAATAATAAAATCTAACTGAGTGTGAAAACGTGACTTTGTAAGGTACAGACTTAATAAATTAAATTCATGTTTATTTATTTTTTTGTTGTGCAAAATCTAAAAAACAAAAAATTTAAAAATAAATAACTTATTGTTTAAAAATTATTAGATCAAGTGAAATGACATAATAATTGAAGCTGATTTATTGTTGTTTATTTGTTTGGATGCAAACGATTTGGAATTTTGTCTTGATTTGAAATTGAAATTAACAAATTATTGCTTTTAGAGTTTTGTTTTTAACGAAACAATTGAAAATAATAAAAGTTTAAAGACCTTTTATATTTCGTAGTGTTTTTTTAAATAATTTATTGCTCCTTTTGTAGACTATTCAAAATTAATAGTTCAAGATCATCTTAATGAAATTGTAAGGTTTGGTGATTGAAATTATTTATTATTTTGATTTGAAAAGTTCGCAACAAAGCAAATTTTTGTTTAAAATATTATTGTTCTTTAATTAACACCAAAACACCTAGAAATTATTAAGTAATTGTTATTAAATTAAAGGTGATTGTTTTAAAACCAAAGTGGCCTTTAACAAAAATTTACAAAGTTTCTTCCTGTTTGTGCTGTTTTCTTAAGTTAATTAAACTGTTTTTTATAAAATTTTATTTAATAAGATTACTACATCAGGTGCAACTGTATTTTGTTGGTTAAATTTCCTTAATGCAATAGCAAAAAAGCATTCAGATTTTATTAACCGTGTAAATAGTTTAATTATTTTATGTTTTTTTTTCTGTTAGTTTCAGTATAAAATTTAGGTCGCATTACGTTATATTTCGTTTGTTTTTGTTTTTATTTTAGTTTTTGTTGCTTTACATTTTTATCAATTTTTAATCATTCCTCCTGTTAACTTCCAATTACGTTAAAATTCATGCGAATTTTAATTGCAACGTTTTTTTTCCGCATTCAATTTTTAAAGTGCGATACGTTGGCAGTTCAAAAAGTAATAAATAGAATAAAGAAATCAAAAAGTAACAGAAAAATATGAATTTTTATAAGAAAATGTTGATGTGACATTTATTTGATTTTATGGATAATAATCTAAAATGTTTATGAATTAATATTAAAAATTTATATAAACTGTTTTATTGGATATTGGGTATTAGATCCGACAAACTATTGAATCACTTTTTAATTCATTTTCCTTTTTTTCGTTTTTGATCATATTTACTTTTCATTCCTTTTTTTAATTATTCTATTTGTTAATTTTAATTAGAAAATATGTTACAAAATAATTAAAAAAAAATTCATTTAAATGTTTATTTTCAGTAAAAATGCATTAAAACAAACTTTAGTTAAAACCATGAATAACCATTTCTAGTTTACGAACAGTGGCCAAATTGTATTAAGAACTGGAACTAAAAGTGAAGTGAATTGAACTAGAACTAAAAGTGAAGTGAATTGAACAGAACTTAACTAGAACTAAACTAGAAATGAACTAGAACTGAACTAGAACTGGACTAGAACTAAACTAGAATTGAACTAGAACTGAACTACAGCTGAACTAGAACTGAACTACAGCTGAACTAGAACTCAACTAAAAATGAACTAGAACTAAACTAGAACTGAACTAGAACTAGAACTGAATTAGAACAGAACTAGAACTGAACTAGAACTGAACTAGAACAGAACTAGAACAGAACTTAACTAGAACTGAACTAGAACTGAACTAGAACTGAACTAGAACTGAACTAGAACTGAACTAGAACTGAACTAGAACTGAACTAGAACTGAACTAGAACTGAACTAGAACTGAACTAGAACTGAACTAGAACTGAACTAGAACTGAACTAGAACTGAACTAGAACTGAACTAGAACTCAACTAGAACTCAACTAGAACTGAACTAGAACTGAACTAGGACTGAACTAGAACTGAATTAGAACTTTACTTGAACTATACTTGTCTGTTTAAAGTTTAAGTTGTAGAGTCGCGGCTTAGAAACAACTAAGCAATTTTTTTTAACATTTTCTCTCTTTGGTCCCACTGTATTACCGTATTACGTTGCCATAGTTTTGCAAAATTTATTGATTTATTTTATTTCTTACACACTTCAATGCAAACAACAACTCATTCATTACGTTTTATTTACGCTGTTGTAATGCGTGAAAATAAAAATTAGTACAAACGCATAAATAACATTTGCATTGCGTTTTAGAAGAAAAAAATAAATTATTTTAATTAGTTTTTATAATGTTTTTTTTCTGTTCTATTCACTGTTGTTTTAGTTTTTCTTTGTTCGTAAACATTAGAGAAAACTTAAAGTTTATACTTAAACAAACAATGTTAAAAGAATGTTACAAGGTTGAAGGAAAAAATTTTAAAAATTTAAAAAAATCTTTGTAAAACTAGGAAAATATTAAAAGTTTCAGAAATTACAAAAAAAATGGTAAATTGTTTCTTAAATATTAAAGAAGTTTTTTTGGTCATAAAAGTTAACTTTATTATTTATTTGTATTAATTTTACCAATAGTGTTAACTAGTAGATAGTAATGTAATATTTTGAGTTTTTTTTACTATTATGAATTTTATAAAAAATTTTAAAAAAGTTTAAAAAAATAATTTGCTCCAAAAATTAAGCAAATTTTGTTAATTTGTTTAAAATAATTGTTATGGAAATTTAAATAAAATCTCATAGTTTTTAATAGCTAATGATGTTAGCTTTTTGATATTAAAGAAATATTTTGAAATTTTGTAATTTTATCAATTTTATACAATTTTATAATTTTGTTAAATAAAGTGAATTATTACCAATTATTATTATTGAAGTTATAAAAGGTTTTTACTATTTTTCGATAGCTAGTGGTGTTGGCTATTTAGATAATCTATTTTATTATTATTAGGTTAAACTTAGTTTAACAAAGGTTTATATATCACAGGTTTATAAGACAATTTTTCATACAAAATTTGTTCAATAAACCTTTGATAAATTGTAATGAATAAGGCAGTAAAACTATACATTCAATTTTAAATTTTGGGATAAATTATACTTTCTTTAAAATTATAAATCTAGAATTAAAATTTTTCTTTTGTTTGTTAATTAAACTGAGCTTTAGCTTGTTAACCTTACTGCCTGAAACTCACCCTTTTTAAACAATAGTTTATTAGCAATTTCTCAAACCGATATTAATTTATTTCTATTTTTATATTTCTACCGTTAGTTGAATACATAAAGATGTTAATTTTAAGGTCATTTTGAAAAATGATTTAATCAAATTTAAACTATTTTAACTTTTCTGTCCGTCTTTCCCTTTTAAACTACAAACATAGCTTTTTCGTTAGTCATGGCAAATTAACAAAGAAATGAAGTTTTTAGTTTTCATTTTTAATATATTTTTGGTTTGGTTTATTAAACAATTAATAAGATTTTTATCAAACAATATATATTATTTTTTTCTTATTTGCCAATTTCATTGAAAAAAAAAATCGAAAAAAATTCAAATTCAATAACAACTGGAAACTAAACTCTAGTTGCAAAAAAAAACAAAACTCAATTCAATTGTTTAAAAGTGTTTTTTTTTTCTTTATTAAAATTTAATCAAATGAATTGGAAAAATATGTAGAAAAAAATAAAAAAAACAAATAAAACTACACCAACTGTTCAAGTTGTATGTGCCAAACTGGCTGGATCACTGGCTGACTATGACTGACTCTGAGAATGTGGGTGAACTTGTTAAATCGATCGAGGCCATAACCGTTAAATGTACATATTTATTTCTATATAACTTTTAAAGAAAATAATAATACAGAAATTTAATAAAACTACAAATATGACAATAACATGTTTAAACATTCGCTTTAGCAAATATTGGCAAAAAAAAAATGCTAAAATAAAAAAAGTTTCCATTTTTTTTGCTTTTTATTTCAGATCGTTTCTTTCAACTATAGTGTTGATTTCAAGAAAACGATAAAAAAATAGAGCATGTTTGTTGTCTTTAAGACTACAACAATATAAATTTCATTGTTGTTTCTTAGCTTTTATTACTTTGTTAGGTTATGTATATAGTGCGTTCCTAAAGTCAATATGTATTTGTCTTAAGATTTTTTTTGCCGCCTTAATTCTTAACACAAATACTATGATAGAAAACAAGAAGTTGGAAAAATATACAAATACCAATCGCCATCTCCAAGAATTTGAAATAAGCTTAAGTTTAAGCTACAATAAAAACACAATATTGACCAAAATTGACAACCTCCAACACCACCATCACTACGATCAATACCTCAGCTTTTTTTTTTGTAACAGTCAGCAAAAAAATATGTGCTAAAACCCTAAAACAGCATGTAGTTCATAAATAACGCCAAAAAATGTTCACAAGAATATAAAAACAAACGGAAAACGGAGACAACATTTAGCGAAAACTGAAGCACTATGGGACTTTACCTAAAAAACTTATCTTAAACAAAGACATTACTTAACAAAAATCTAAAATTTTAAGTAAAAAATTATAATAATGAAACGAAAAATTCAATGTTTAGCTTTTTTGCCAAAAAAAAAAATGCTGCAGGGAACTAGGTTTAACTTAGGTTTAAACATTTAAACTTGAAGTTTAAAGAAATTGCTAAAACAAATGTTGCTGTAGATTTTTATTGCTATGAAAAAGCGTTTTCAAAATTAGTTAAACTCGATTTAAGCTAGTTTAGTTAAACTCTCAAATTCTAAGTTTAAAAAAAAATATTGCTCTTATTAAGTAAAAAAGATAAAATTTTACAAGAAAAATTAACAAAACTTAACTAAACTCTCAAGATGTAAGTTTAAAATACATTTTGAAAATTAGTTAAACTCGATATAAGCTGGTTAAGTTAAACTCTCAAATTCTAAGTTTAAAGAAAAATTTTGTTTTTATTAATTTAAAAAGATACAATTTTACAAAAAAAAAAAACATAAACAACACTTAAGTAAACTCTCAAGATGTAAGTTTAACTTCAGTTTTAATATTAAAACTTGAAGTTTACTGAAATTAAAGTCAAACATTTTTTGGTCAATTACATAATAAAAAGAGGCATTTTCAAAATTAGTTAAACTTAAAAATTTAAAATTAAAATTATTTAAAAATTATTTTTGCATTTTTCAGAGAAAAATAAACTTTAAAAGAAAAATTTAAACATATTTGTTAATCTCACGAATAACAAGGTTTAACTAGAAGTTTTTTAAAAAAGATGACAAGAAATTGATGACAAATCATTGTTACTATTAAAAAGCATTTTCATAATTAGTTAAACTTGCTTTAGTTAATCTGTGAAAATCAATAATCCAAGTTTAACTTAAAATTATAATTACATATTTAAAAGAAAAGTAAAAGTAACAAGAAGAATATAAAAAATTTCGCTAAACTTTAATATTTAACATTAAACTTGATTTAAACGGGTTGCATTTAAGGATGCAAAGTTTAATTTGAGATTAAGGAAATAAACTAGAAGTTTAATAAAAAAGACGGTAAGAAATTGTTGGTATATTTAGGTTACTATTAAAAAGCGTTTTCAAAATTAGATAAACTTGCTTTAGGCAAGTTTAGTTAATCCGTGAAAACCAGTAATCCAAGTTTAACTAAAAATTATAATTAGAAATTTCAAAGAAAAGTAAAAGTAACAAGAATTATATAAAAAAGTTAACTAAACTCTTATATTTAACATTAAACTTGATTTAAACGTTTTGTACCAAAGGATTAGTTAAAATTAACCTACAGATATTGAATAGTTATATATAAGAATTAGTTAAATTAACCAACAGTTATTGAAAGGCTTTGAGGTTTCTTTGTTTTTAACAATGGAATTGTTAAGAACTTGAAAAATGTTTGACTAAACGTAGTTAAACTTCGATTAAGAAAATTTAGTTAAACGGAAAAGTACACAAATTCAAGTAGAAGTAAAGTTAATGCTGAAATATTTTAAAGCATTTACACTTTAATTAAATACAAATTAAAATAAGGTTAAGTTTGAATTAACCAACAATAACAGAAAGTTGGTTAAATTTAAAGAATTTACTTTAAACCTAAGTTAAACCACTTTTAATTCACTTTTTGTTTAAATTAATCTACAATAATCGATTGAAACGAAGCTTTTTCTATCATTTGCAATATATTCGTTTAAATCTTTAAAAATTGCTAGTTGAAAATAGTTAAACTAGGTTTAAGCAAGTTTAGTTAAACGGTGAAATCTGAAAATCCAAGTTTGAATAAAATTAATGATTAAATATTTTATAGAAAATCTAAATAAACAAGAAAAGTGTAAAAATGTTAGTTAAACTCTCAGATTAACTTTAAACTTAGTTAATTTTTTTCCTTTAATAGTTGAAATGAAAATCAAACAACAAATATAAAGACATGATTTAGTTTACTTTTAAAAAAGTATTTATTTATATCATTAATAATTGCGTTTTAAAAATAGTTAAACTTGGATTAAGCAAGTTTTACTAAACCAGCAAATCACAAGTTTAGTCAAAAATGAAAGTGAAATATTTTAAAACTAAATTTAAATAAGAGTAATAATATAAATAAATAAGATAAACTTAACAGCTTTACCGACAGTTAATCAAAGTTTAACTAAACATTTAAAAAATTAAAAAGCAATTATCTAGTTACAAAACTTAAGTTAAAGAGACTTGTTAAAGTTAAAATTTCTAATTTTTTTCTCACCCCAGCCCCATTGTCTTTTAGCCAAAGCATAAATAAATTGCATCAATATTTAAGCTCAACAAATAAACAAGGCCTTTAACACAACAAGGTTCAAATGCAATTGATAAATTCTATAAAGACAGACAGACGTATAATATTGAAATCAACACTACAGCAATTTGAAGAAATTATAACAAAAATAAAATAAAACTTAAAAAAAAAATCAGCAACAAATTCTGTCTGACGACAACGATGTTTCTCGATGGCTTTTTTTTAATGGTAGATGACAATCTTTTTAACCCCATGCATCCAAAGACAACTGAAACAGAAAAAGAAAAAACAAACTAAATTAAATATAAAATTTCCAAACAACGAAAAAGACCTTCGAAAACATAAATTTCATTTGAATTTCACAAAAACACAGTTTTCAAACAGGCAAAACAAGACACAACAGAACATGAACGAACAAAAAATATCAATTTTCAATTCCGCAATTAAACCAAACGCCCTACAAACCAACAATTTATGGGATGTTGAACGAAAAGTTTAGAAATTTGTAAAAAATATATAAAATTTTTTTCACCACAAATTGTGAATTGTTTATTTAACAATAATTAAGAATTTATTTATTTGTTTATATGTTTACTTTTATTTTGAAAATTTTTATTGTGCAAATTTTTAAAAAAATCATCTTCTCTCCACATTTTAGAAAATTTTATTTACTACAACTAATTAGTTTTTTTTTTTGAGCTCTAAGAACTAAGTAAATTATTTGTAATTGTTTATTTTATTAACAACATCTTTATTATCATTATTAAGGAGTTGGGTAATTTTTGCAATTGAAAAAGATTTTTTTTTTTGAAATTTGTTTAAAAATAAAATTGTGTAAATACAATTATTTAGAAGTGAAATAATACTTGTTAACTAAATAAGATGTTACGAGCAAAATTTTTTGAAGTGGAATGTGGTAATTGTTTAAATAAATTTTATTAAGATTTATTGAAAACAAAACAAATTTTCAAAATTTAGTTCTTTTTTGCAATTTTAGAATTTTTATTTATTTTTGTTGTAGAATGTAAGATTTTTTTTATATATCAATATAAGTATTATGTGATTTTCCTTTAGATGTTTTGAATGAACGCTCGTCTTGACAATAGTTCGGACTAAAGTCTTGACTATAGTTTGGATTATAGTCTTGGTAGTAGTCATGACTATAGTCAAGACTATAGTCAAGACTGTAGTCATGACTATAGTCAAGACTATAGTTAAGACTATAGTCAAGACTGTAGTCATGACTATAGTCAAGACTATAGTTAAGACTATAGTCAA
>NC_060951.1:44389762-44393625 GCF_022045245.1 Lucilia cuprina | reverse complement strand
AGAACTGAACTAGAACTGAACTAGAACTGAACTAGAACTGAACTAGAACTGAACTAGAACTGAACTAGAACTAGAACTGAACTAGAACTGAACTAGAACAGAACTAGATCTGAACTAGAACTGAACTAGAGCTCAACTAGAGCTCAACTATAATTGAACTAGATGACCTCTATTTTCTTTAACTTCTCTTACCTTAAAAGGCATAATTGTTTACTAAATAATTTACCCAATAAACTGTGATATGAGTATTTAATGAAATTAATTAAAATTTTATTGTTTTAGAAAACACAAACTGAAAAAAGTTCTCATAACCTTAAAACAACTAAAATTTTCATAAATTTTATTCTAAAAATCAAACCAATTATGGTTAAATGTTTTCAAAAGAAAAATTAGATGAATATTTATTAAAAAGCAATTTGCAAAAAGCGTGTTTATCGAAAAAAAAATAATAGGAACTAAAGATAAATTATAAAAAATTAAAAACGCATAAGTTGTTGTTGATTTTTTTTTTTGCAATAACTGACTACATATTAGTTAATAATAATCGATTTATTTAATACTTGTACATTTAAAGGAGGAATTTCATAGAGAAAACTTGTTTGACAGCACCAACGCCACCGACAATAATCAAAACTCCACATGACACATGAACTTCAATAAACAACAACAGCAACAACATAAACACAAAAACAACATTATTGTTAACAGAAAAATCGTTAAAAGTTTAATCGTTTCATTTGATCTTTTAAAGTTTTTTTTTTCTGTGACTATAGACAAAAACTGACAGTTAGTCAGTCAGTCATTCAGTCTATAGCTTTTTAAGCTATAAAAGGAAACTAAATTATATAGAGATTTTCTTAATAGTTGTTGTTGTAGCTATTATTAACTGCATATTTCAAACAGTCATTATATTATTTTATTTTTACTATTTTATATTTAAGTCGAGTTTATTATTAGAATAATGAATGAATGAATGAATGTTTCTGTTCACATTGCCAATTTAAGACATCAAATTGACAATCAAAGTGCTGATGAATCACTTGAGTGTCAAGTTCGACAATTATGACCGCCATACTTGTCACGCTAATGACAGTTAATCTGGGTTTCTGAGCAGATATTAAAAGACTAATAAAAAATATCTAACACGAATCTATTAATAAAAATGGGGGAATTAGTTTAAGATAGAAAACATGATAAAAAAGTTTAAAACGATTTATTAGTTTTAAACGTTATTATGACAGTATTTTATTTAAATGCTGAACAATCTTTATAAAAAGTTTATAAATAAATTATTGTTTATTATTTGTGTTAAAGAAGATAAATTACTTGATTATTATGGTAAAAAATAGAACAATTGCAATTTAAGAATTATAAGTTTTTTTTTAAAATTACAATAGAAAAAAAGAATTATTATTTATTTGATTAAATTAATAATTTTTTTAACTCTTAGTTGGTAAGAGTGTTGGATAACCTTAAAGCATTTATTAAAAATTTCAGTTCTAGATTAGTTTTAGTTTAATTATAATTTGGTTTTAGTTGGGTTCTAGTTCTGTTTTAATTCTGTTCCAGTTCTATTTTAGTTCTGTTCTAGTTATGTTCTAGTTCTGTTCTAGTTGTGTTCTAGTTGTGTTCTAGTTGTGTTCTAGTTCAGTTCTAGTTCAGTTCTAGTTCAGTTCTAGTTCAGTTCTAGTTCAGTTCTAGTTCAGTTCTAGTTCAGTTCTAGTTCAGTTCTAGTTCAGTTCTAGTTCAGTTCTAGTTCAGTTCTAGTTCAGTTCTATTGTTACTCATACAACAGTATGAGTAACAATATTTTGTCTTTATATGAGGAAAACTCTCCCTTTTTTAAATAATTTTTTTCCTTCCCCTAACTCTTCAAAATTCTTCCCTGAATTCGCGCTTAATAAAACATTATGAAAAATTTCCTAAACTTGTACATTTTTTCCTAATAATGTACTTGTTCCCATAAAAACACATGTTTTTCTCTCTGTTGCATGTCCAATTATACTCGTACTCATTTGTTTAAGATCTCAACATGCAACCCAAACAAAAATATAAATGATTGTTTTTATTAAATTTTATTTATGCGTAACGTTTTGAAAAAAAAGAAAAAAATGTAAATGCTATTTTTAAAATCACATGAAAATAATTTTTAAACCAAAACAAAAAATTTCAAGTTCATTGACACTTTCTAAAGAAAGAATTCAACAGACGGAAACTATTTCTATAACAAAAACAATATGAGGAAAAATGCAACAAATGTCATCAACATTTTACATACAAAATATTATAAACAAAGTTGTGTCTGTCGTTGTCAACATCGTTCGTATCCCCTTCTCTCTTTTAGAGTTTAGTTAGAAATATAAAAAAATGTGGATTTTGTCAACACACTGAGATGATGATCGTTGTGATCATCATCTTCATGATCGTGTGATTTTTTCTGTAAATAAAAACTACAAATGTTTTAAATAAACATACATCGTATGTGTTTGTGTGTGTGTGTGTGTTTCGGTGACAGATCCCTTATGGAGTTGATTGTAGGAATTATGCATGAGGACAAGTTCAATATCCTCTTAGAAATACTATTACAACAACTGACAAACGCCATAAAAGAATATTTTAGATTTTGTAATGATTTTAAAATCCCAGCAGAATGTTCTAGTAAAATCTGTAAATCAATTGATAAACAGGTAATGAATTAAATGTTTAATTCACAACACTTTTTGCTTTAAGTTAATCATTATTTATATTTTTTATCTTTCATTTTTTTAATTTTACATATTAATTTAAAGTGATATATGAAGACAACTAACAATTTATTTATTTTAACATTTTGATAGACAATTGCCTCCAGTTATTAAATGTTCTCATTTAATAAAACAAATAATAACAGTTTCATCAACTATAAAATAAAAATTTTGATGTCTTAATCCAAAATAGCAAAAGTAAGAATAAATAATAACAGGATGATTGTTAGACAATTTAATTTTAGATGGAAAATCGGTGTCAGTTGTTTAGAATAAATATTTTAGATATTTTATATTAATACAAATTTTATTTGAAATTTTTACTATAATCTTGAATATAGTCTAAAGTAGAGTCTATACTACCAAAACTGTAGTCTATAATGTACATAAGTAGTAAGGCTATAGCTTCTGTTATTGTGAATACTATATAAGTATAGTAAACTTCATAGTTTTTACTATAGTCAATACTAATATTTTGTAGCCTGGAAAATAATCTGGATTTTGGATCATACTATAGAAGTTGGATATACCCAGCTAAAATATAACTAAATACTTCCAAAAGAATAACATTTCACTTCAAAAGTATCTCGAAGTGAATTTTTTACCTTCTGATGTTTTTCGACGACAAAAGAAGCAAAAAGAACCCTTTTTTTAATTTATGGTACATTTTTTAAACTGAAATTCTTGGAATTAAACAAATTTTATTTTGGAGTTATTTATTTACAATTTACTTCCTAACAAATTCCAAAAAAGTACATAGAAATTACTTCCTGAAAATTACTTGCAATGAATTTCGAATCAAATAATACGGACCTACTCCCCATGACAAGTTTGTGTGTAAGTCATAACTTCTTCAGGTCTTTTTCAGTACTTCCATATAGTAAATTCTACTTCTTTTTCGCTTCTGTGGAAGTTGTTTTTATGCTGGGTGTAGCCGTTACAGTACAGTAATTAGTTAGTGAGTTAGTTTGTTAGCTAGTTAGTTAGTTAGTAAGTTATTTAGTTAGTTCTGTTCTAGTTCAGTCCTAGTTCTAGTTCAGTTCTAGTTCAGTTCTAGTTCAGTTCTAGTTCAGTTCTAGTTCAGTTCTAGTTCAGTTCTAGTTCAGTTCTAGTTCAGTT
>NC_060951.1:44386643-44389662 GCF_022045245.1 Lucilia cuprina | reverse complement strand
TGACTATAGTCTTAACTATAGTCTTGACTATAGTCATGACTACAGTCTTGACTATAGTCATGACTACAGTCTAGACTATAGTCATGACTACAGTCTTGACTATAGTCTTGACTATAGTCATGACTACAGTCTAGACTATAGTCATGACTACTGTCTTGACTATAGTCTTGACTATAGTCATGACTACAGTCTTGACTATAGTCTTGACTACAGTCTTGTCTATAGTCTTGACTATAGTCTTGATTTTAGTTGTGACTACAGTCAAACATCTTGACTACAGTCTTGATTATAGTCATGACTACAGTCAAACATCTCGATCACAGTTTTGACCATAGTCTTGACTATATTCTATACTTGAAGTTTATATGAGGTATAATCTTAATGGTGGTGGTCTATAAGTTAGAATATAAGTCAAACTGTAGAAAACTATTTAAAGATTTCTCATTAATTTTTACAAAAACCTTTTTCCTTATTATTAGATTTTCCGCACCTGTTAATAAAACACAATTTTTGCCAATTCTGCTTATGGCTTGAAAAAAAATAAGTGAATAAATTTATTTTTCTTCGCTCAAAAAGCAAAAGAAAAAAACAAGAATTAACTATTCATTTCACATAAATATGTCTTACAAGATCCTCAACAAACCATAAACATTTGTATGAAAAAAGAGAGAGAGAAAGAGATAAAAACGATCGCACAAAGAAAACAAACACAAACAGACAGAAGGACAGACACATTTTCTTAAAGCTTTGACGGCAAAAATGACATTTGTCAAACAACAAAATGTCAACAGACGTGACTTTTAGTGAAAAAAAAATGCAGAGATCCAACAGAAAAAACTTTCTTCATTTCAGGTCTTTGTTGGAATTAATAAGGAATTTAGCGTGTGATCGCTTAAAGACAAAGTTTATTTCTGGGATTTTTTTTCTTCGAAACGTTTGAAAAAATTTTTTTGCAGTGCAAATAAATTAATATGCAAATAATAATAAAAAATGAGGCATCATTTCATCTAATAATGTTTGAAATATAATACAGCAACAATTTACAGCTTTTTAAAAAGCGTGGGAAAGAATAAATAAAATATTTAAACGTGGACTTAGAGTGTCTGTTAAATCAATTGTCATATTTTGTATTTCTAAAGTGTATTTTCAATTAACAATTAATTTTCTGTTTTTTAGCTATATTTACTTGTGTCCATTTATTACCTTAATTGTTTATGGAAATTAAATTTTATTTCTATTTGTTTTTTTTTTTCAAATTACATATTTGGTTTTAAAATATTCACCTGTTTTTGTTGCATTTATTAAAATTTGTTATTGCAAAAACATACCTGTAAAGAGACAGAGAGGAAGATAAATAAATGATTAAATAATTTTTAATTAATTCAATTAATTTATTAATTAAAGTAAAATTTATTTTTAAGTGACATTATTACTTTTACCAATTTCTTTATTACATAATATCGTCTTATAATGATCCAATAAAAATTGAAAAATATTACCTAACCCAAAAGTACTTCAGAAAAAAAGTACCTAAAAAGTACTTGAACAAAAGTCAACAAAAACCAAACCTTTAAAAAAATAATCCCTAAATTTATAAAAAATAACATTTAACACATAATTAGTTTTTATTTAAGGCAACAGCAAAAAAATCTATTTTGTAATTTAAAAATATTGAATGAAAATCTTTTTGGGAGATCTTTTTCATTTTGTTTATTATTTTTAAGAAATTTCTCAATTTTTTTTTCAATTTTTTCTCAAGTGACCAACTCAAGTATATTTTTTCTGTTTTAAGAGTTTTTAAGTTTTTTTTTTTTTTTTTGTTAAAATTTTCAAGTGCATGTTTATGCGTTTTAAATGTTGTTTTTTTTATGATTTAAATTAAAAAACAATTATTTTAAAGGTTATCGCTTTAAATGAGTCAATTTCTTTATGACTCGTTTTTAAAACTATAACAATGAAATATATTTTAAAATTATGTTATTGTTAGAAAAGTATTTTTATAAAAAATTAAAACTCTTTATAATTTATATGAAAAATATTAATGTTTTATCAGAGACTTATTAAACAAAATGTAAATTTTATGGAAATTTTGTTAAAAAACAATTTTGATAAAATATTTTTAATAAAACAAAGAAAAATATTTCATTACCATGTAAATATCAAAGTATATTCATACGTACGACAATTTTGGCAACGCACACCAAAGTGTTTTTAATTAATTAAAATAAGTCCATTATTTCGCCTAGACCTTATATAGCCGACTCTCAAGAACTGGGTTCTTGAGCTCATATCATTGTTGAATTTTCTAGTATATCTATAAAAATAGGTTGAACTAAGTTTTATATAAGTCTAATGTTGCTTTTCGTCATGATCAGGCCTTATTTGACTTTAGCCCCTATACAAAGACCCCTTTAGAAAATTCCTTAAATATTGAAATTTACACATAACGATAGGTCCACATTCACTGGCCCTATATAATCCTCCAATTTTACTTGTATTAATTTGTAATAAATTTATTGTTAAAATTATTGTATACAAATTTTAATCAATTTCTTATTTTCTTATCTTTTTCGGTAATCTCCTGGTGCGTTCACAATTTTAATAGGTAAGTAAAGGAATCTTATTATCATTATGTACTCTCGAAATCCAATTGCAACTTTTCCCGGATTCATGTTAGCTTTTTCACATATCAGCCATATCTTGATGAAATACCCAAAGGTATGTCTCCAATCTGTGGTCTCACCGTAGGTTAGTTGGTAGAATTGCAATCTGTCAGTATGGAGGTCGTGTATAGCGACTCAAAAACAAAATGGACCTAGAGACTTTATTTTAGGTTTTTTTTTTTGATCTGATGTAACGTATATATTAGAACTGAACTAGAACTAAACTAGAACTGAACTAGAACTGAACTAGAACTGGACTAGAACTGGACTAGAACTAGAACTGAACTAGAACTGAACTAGAACTGAACTAGAACTGAACTAGAACTGAACTAGAACTGAACTAGAACTGAACTAGA
>NC_060951.1:44381426-44386543 GCF_022045245.1 Lucilia cuprina | reverse complement strand
TCTAGTTCAGTTCTAGTTCAGTTCTAGTTCAGTTCTAGTTCAGTTCTAGTTCAGTTCTAATTCAGTTCTAGTTTAGTTCTAGTTCAGTTCTAGTTCAGTTCTAGTTCACTTCTAGATCAGTTCTAGTTCTGTTCTTTTTTAGTTTTAGTTCGGTTCTATTTCAGTTCTTGTTTAGTTTTAGTTCAGTACTAATTCATTTTCTTTTTAATAATCATAAAACAAACATTTTAGGTTAAATATTTGGACTGTTTGACTTATTTTTCTGTACTTTACAAGCCATAGCATGTTGCTGCAACATTTTAAAACAAATAATTTAATAATTAAAACCTGATTCATAAAGATTTTTCTTTACAATTAAAAACATAAATTAATTGCTTTTTTTGTTTTATTTGAAATCAATTTAATTGTTTGTTTTTTCACAAGCACCAACATGTTTTATCCTTTTTTAGTTGTTTGTAACGAAACAAAAAAAATGTATGTTCAAATAGTTGTTATCGACACCTGTTACTTAATTATGATGACAATAGTTAAAGCAGCACGACAACGACAATTGCTGCAACAGTTACAAACAGCAATTTTTTTGTGTTAAATTGTTTTTTGCACAGAAAGAAAAATTTCAAAACAAACAACGAACCAATGTTAATAAAAGAGATTTGTAATTATTGTGTCAAGTTACAAATTAACATAACTTGTCGTCCAACCATTCAACCATTTATTATTAACAAACTGCAACAGAGCGATATGCAACAACATTATTTGTGATTGTCGCTGTGTTTATAATAATGAACAATAACAACAACAATTGCGGAGGAGCTATGGTTGCAGCTAAAGAAATAAGCAATCAATGCAGCAGCAATATAGATACAAGGCTAAAAGTACCAACAACATCAAAAGCAAGTGCAATTTTTGTTGTTGCTAAATTGTAAAACTATTTGCAACACCGACATAAAACAGCAAAATTTCAACTAAATAAAATTAACTTAAACATGATTATTTTTAAACCAACAAGCAAACAGACCAAACAGTTAAATAATAATAATAAAAAAAATTATATTGGTTATTGGGTCTTCTTGGTGGTAAATGCAACATGGTTTTTTTATAAATGTTGCAAAAAAAAATTGTGTTTCTTGTGTTGGCTGCATGCCTGGTTGGTTACAAGGTGTATGTTGTAGACAATGTTTCGTGTTTTTTTTTTTTTGCTCAACATTTTCGTTTTTGTTTAAATTGAAGTCATTGTTGTTAAATAGTCAAACAATTTTTATAATTTTTTTTCTCTCGTTATTTTTTGTTAACAAAATATAACATTATTTTTAACACCATTTATTGTGGCGGTTCGTAATAATAATCATTTCAATGATGATAATGTTTATAAACATTAGCAACATCTTTAAACGTTTTTATATTGCTAATGAAGACGATGATGCTGTTAAATTGACTACCTGCTGTAGCTTTTTACCACCTCATACTGTTTTGTGAAAACCTGTTTAGAAATATTTTTATTCAGAGAATTTATTTTCAATGATTTGTCATAATTTTTAAATAAAATGTTGCAGCAACATGATCTTAGAGTAAAAGCATTTATAAAACTTTAAATTTCATTAAACAAAACTAGTAATCGATAGACTTTTACTTTCATGTTCATCATTAAAGGGTTCTGCAACATGTTTCTAACAAAAATTTTCGGTGTTTACTTGTAAATATGATAAAGAATTTATAATCTATTCTTTTTAAATAAAATGTTTTTAAATTTAATATTTTATATAAATATATAAAGAATTAACCCTAGCAACATGTTGCTAAGAAAAGGATTGATAATTTAAGTTTTAGTTGTAACACAAACTTTAAAATGCACGACTTTCGTAATTTAATCAACTATCCATTAATAAGGTAAATGTTGCTGCAACATGTTGCTAACTAATATAATTTTATATATCGAGAAAAATTGTAAAAATTGCTAAAAAAATTTGAATTTCATTTGACCCCTTTATCACTAAAAACAACACATTTTAAACCTTTCCCTACGCGAAAATAAATTATTTTAACTAAATAACTCTAAAGTGTCTGTCTGTCTGTCTGCCTCTATGCTGTAAAGACCTGCTTCTATACAACCGATATTTTCATTATTATTAATTGACACTTTTTGCTTAAAAAATATAAGCAAACTTATACTTACAGACTCTACAAAAAAATAAGAAATAAAAAACGTACAATAAACCATGTGTTTTATTTAATTGTAAATTACACAAAACAAAAACTTATTCAATTAATTATGACAACAATTTGTGTTTTTTTCTGTCTGTCCAGCCATCTGTCTGCCCGCTTTTATGTAGCGTGTGAGTGAGTGCCTCACTTTACTACTGGTAGATTATTAATGAAGTGGTTCTACGTATTTTATCTCTAGTGAGATCATCATTATTTTATGTATTTTGAAAGATTTTTTTAACACTTTTTGTGCAGTTGGTATTCAAAAATCTTAATTAAAGTTATTTATCAAAATTAAAAATTGCTTATGAATCATCATTATTGTCAGCATCACATAGGAAGTTTGGTTACTTTTTTTTGAAAAATAATAGTAATTAAAAAATAATTTTATTTGAAAATAAATATTTAGAGGTTTTTAGGAAATGATTAGGAGATGAAGTTAATTAAAATTTTATTGTGTTATACAACAAAAGTCTAACTTACGAAGAGAATCTAATATCACAAAGAACTAGAAGTCAATCGAAGTGAAATGAATTATAATTGAACTAAAACTGAACTAGAAGTGAACTAGAACTGAACTAGAACTGAACTAGAACTGAACTAGAACTGAACTAGAACTGAACTAGAATTGAACTAGAACTAAACTAGAACTGAACTAGAACTAGAACTGAAGTAGAACTGAACTAGAACTGAACTAGAACTGAACTAGAACTGAACTAGAACTGAACTAGAACTGAACTAGAACTGAATTAGTTCTGAATTAGAATGAAATTAGATCTCTGAACACTTAAAATTAATTATAATATAGACTTTGCATCATGTTGATGAACATAAGACTTAAAAACACTTGAACTGTAAATAGCCAGCAACATGTTGCGATCTCAAAAACATTTTTAAACTGTTTTCTAATAGCAACACTTTGCTAAAATAAAAAAGCTTACCAGCATTTTGCAAGTATTTCAAAACTAGTAGTTTCAAAGCTTTAAAGTTAAAGAAAACATATTTTTTATTTTTAACATTTTCCCACCTTTTTGCCCAAAATGTATTTCATTTTATCCAAAAATGATTTAGCTACACTTTACACTTATCTGTTGTTTTTTACCCATTAAAATAAAGCTTATCTTAGGTGGTCGAAAATCTCCGAAAAATCCATAATAGAATGAAAAACCACACAAAAAATATCGACAAAAATAAAATTTATTAATTGCATGCAACATGTCGTCATTATCAACAAAACTGTCACTAAGTAAATTTTGCAAAAAGACAAGAAAGAGAGCCGAAACAAGTGAAAACTCACAGTCAACAGTCAGTCCTCTAGCAATATATGTATGTACGTCTGTCCATCCATCTGTCCGTCCATCCAATAGTTTATCAAATTCAATTTTCTCTAGTGCACTTAATTAATTTTGAAAATTGATTGATAATAAACGACAACCAGTGACCAGGGTGATAACGAACGATCGAACGAATACCCAAGACCAACAAAATAAAAATTTTGCAATGTTGGTGCTCTCCAACCATATTGCTCTAACCATATTGACACTTTAACAATTTAACTAATGAGTAAAAGAGGTTGCAAAAAGTCTGGTAGTGTTGGTAGTGGCAACTGTTAGTTAAATTAAAAAATAAAGTAAATGAATAAATTGATAAATTCATTTAGAGTTTTTGCCTACAAAACCAAACTAACGATAAGAGTTGTTAAAAAACAAACATAAAATATTTTTACTACCATGAGAAATAGTTGAAAAAGTAACAAAAAAAATACAATATTTTTTTTTTGGGAAAACTCAACAAGATTTTTTAGTTTAAATTGAAATACTCAAACACCGGAAAGAGAAACTGTGCGGAAATTGTTGAAATGCATGACATTTCAGTTGTGTTTCTCCACTTTTGGTGGCTCCTTCTATTAATGAATTTTTAATTTAA
Source organism: Lucilia cuprina (assembly GCF_022045245.1). NCBI lineage: Eukaryota > Metazoa > Arthropoda > Insecta > Diptera > Calliphoridae > Lucilia > Lucilia cuprina. The sequence continues at coordinate 44,382,415 of NC_060951.1, read as the reverse complement.
AATGATGACGATGATGACGCCGTATTTCACTCTGAAAAGTTGCATGCAACAGTTTCTATACACTTTGCTGCTCTTTATTTATCATGCAAATTTTGAAAACATCCCAAAAACAAATAACTAAAGTCTTTCAATGATGGATTATGATTTGATGGTGATGCTGATGTTGATGGCCTGTTGTTAATGTCATGTAACGAATTCCACTAAATGATGTGTTAAACAAACTACCGGTGTCCAATTTTAAACAAGTTAGAAACATGTCATTTTGGCAGTTTTTGTTTTTATTTTTCAGTTTTTTGTTGTTGCTGTAGATGCAGTTTAATGCATTTCATTTGAATTGCCTGTAGAGATTTCTTTTTATAAGGCAACATCATGTTGTAATTGTTGCCAATGAAAAATAAGCAACAAAGAAAATATGTCAATTAAATTAGTTGCTGTTTGTTATGAAGTGAAAATCATTTGGGGTATTCAGTAGTTTCTAGGAAATATAGTTGTTGTAGTGAAAACAGAACAGAGTTTCCAGGATGAGAACCGATCAATGAACTAAAAAATAACTAGAACTGAACTAGAAAAGAACTAGAAAAGAACTAGAACAGAACTAGAACAGAACTAGAAAAGAACTAGAACAGAACTAGAACAGAAGTAGAACAGAAGTAGAACAGAACTAGAACAGAACTAGAACAGAACTAGAACAGAACTAGAACAGAACTAGAATAGAACTAGAACAGAACTAGAACAGAACTAGAACAGAACTAGAACAGAACTAGAACAGAACTAGAACAGAACTAGAACAGAACTAGAACAGAACTAGAACAGAACTAGAATAGAACTAGAACAGAACTAAACTACAACTGAGCTAGAACTGAATGCTTAGAACAAGCTTAATCTAAACTAGAACAGAACTAGAACAGAACTAGAACAGAACTAGAACAGAACTAGAACAGAACTAGAACAGAACTAGAACAGAACTAGAACAGAACTAGAACAGAACT
>NC_060951.1:44353882-44380978 GCF_022045245.1 Lucilia cuprina | reverse complement strand
ACAGAACTAGAACAGAACTAGAACAGAACTAGAACAGAACTAGAACAGAACTAGAACAGAACTAGAACAGAACTAAAATAGAACTAGAACAGAACTAGAACAGAACTAAACTACAACTGAGCTAATACTGAATGCTTAGAACAAGCTTAATCTAAACTAAATTTAGTATAAAATTTAAGCAAAATAGTTTACAAACAATGTTTAGCAACATGTTGCTTTAAGCTTAACTTCAAAATATAGCTAGCCTCATATTGAATTACTCTGAATACCCTTTTAGTTCACCTCTCAAACATATGCCTGCCTACTTTTAACATCGATTCTAGTTAAATTAACAAATTCTTTGGAAAACATATAAAAATTACTTATTGCAACTTGTATCTACAACAAGTGAAATTTTTTTCTGTTGCCCGTATCTTAACATTTTAAAGATCGAAACGCATACGAAGGAGCAGCAAACACATTTGTTTGATTTTCATTTTCAACATTTGTTAAATGTGTCTGTTGTATATTTTATTACTTTTCATTTCATTCTTTATTTTAATTAACATTTTACGCTCTGTGCGCCAAAATGCATCTAGAAGATTTTTTTCTCTCGAAAAAAAAAATAACAACAAGAAACAGACTCCAAATGCAGGGGATGGCGGAAACACATCATAAAATAATGTTTAAGCAAAGACAAACAAGATAAAAATTAAGAAGAAAACAACTTTTCTTAACAAGATGTTTTCATTTGAATAGCAGATTCCCTGAGATGTTTAAAAATGATCTTCCTTCCATTCTTGTAAGAGAAATAAGCACTGGGCTAATGGCGCCACAGACGTCACAGTTATGCTTGCTGGAGGCCAATTGCAAGACCACAAAGAAATACAGACAAAGATTTACATAATATTAATTTTCTTTGTTTAATAAATATTTTAATAAAAATTATTTATTTCAATTATTAATTACTTGTCAATTTTAACAGTTTTATTCAAAAATTATTTTTATTTAAAAACGATGATCATTTTTTTTTTCGAAGAATTAATTTTTTCTTTAAATATTTCTCTAGTGTGATTTTTTTTAAACTGTCAACATCTAAAGATTTCTTAAGAATTTCCGCTCAGACTTATATAATTCTCACAGAATTATTGAGATTCTTTTTTGAAAACTCCCGCAGAGCTGAGAATGGAAATTAAAGGCCAGTTTTGTGTATGAGAAATGGTTTGTGAGTACTTGAACATAAAAAAAGATCTTGTTAAGAGATCTTCTTCTGTTTTCTACTTGTGTACCTCAGGGAGTTTAACATTGTGATGCCATCTCTCATTATAGTAGATTTGAAGGCTAGTTGCTGCCTTAAAGTGCATTTTAAAAATGTAAAGTAAGTGTGTGATAATAGACCTCACAGTAAGATCTGTTTGTGGTTAATGTTGCATTTTTTTTTTGTTTGTTCCTTGATTGTTTTCTGTTGCTGATCTTGCTTGGATTTTGTCTAGAAAGAGTCTTTTTTTAATAATCAATACAAGTGCTGTTTGATGTTTTAAGGATTGTTGTGTGACAGGGGTTGTGATTTAACAAAATAAATATGTTCTAGGAAATATTTATTATTGGGATCTTAGTCGGCTTTTTTCCTTTTTATTTTTATTTTATCACACAATCATGTTTTATGACAATTTTGTGTTAATTTTATTGGTGTTTTGTTTGTAATAATAACGGTCTTTTGTTGCTGAACTACACCTTACATTATGCTTATCTCTAATCAGTCTTGCAAGTAGGCAAAATGTTTCTTATTTAATTTAAAAAGAATATTTTTCAAAAAAAGTGCAAAAACTATTTTAAAATTAAATTTTATTCAATATTTCTTAGAATTAAGAAAGAAAGGGAAGGAAAACAAAAACATAACTAGTTATTTATTTTATAAACTTTTATTTAAGCGACATGTTGCCAGTTGTCTCAAACTAGTTGCCTATACAGAGTAACATGTTGTTCAATCAATTTTGTCATACACAAAATTACAAAATGTTATGTTTTCTTAATTATTTATTTATTATTTAAACATTCGCTTAAATGTTACAAAATTATGAAAACTTTTGTTTAAGCAACATGTTGCTTGAGTTAAAAATTTAATGGAAATTATCTTGTACCTTTTGTTTCTAAACTATAAGTTGTTGAAATCGATTCTTATATTTTAAACTTTTGGAGTTTTACAAAACTTAGAATGTATATGTTACTACATAATTTGTTTAAGCAACATGTTGCTAGAAGGTTAAATTTAAAGACAAAATAAAAACAAAAATATTTCAATAAATTTATTTTTCAAACTAAAGAAGTATATTTTTTTCCTACAAAATTCTAAGAATTTATATTTTTTAGCAACATGTTGCTTGAAATTTTGAGCTGCAACATTAAAGAAAATATGCTGCTTAAACCTTTTTACTAAAAAAGAGTTTTTAATAGATTTATTTTTCAAACTAACAAATTATTTTTATTATTCCTACAAAATTCTAAGAATTTTTATTTTTTAGCAATATGTTGCTTAATATTTTGAGCAGAAAAATTACAGAAAATATGTATGTTGCTTAAAAAAAAACTAAAATGTTTTCTAAAAAATTTGCTTAAATGTTTTTAAATTTAAAATTATTAAATAAATGGATTTGTTGCTATATATTCTACTAACAGGAATAAAAAACAATAACAAATTATAATACAACAACATGTTGCTGTATTAGTTAAGCAACAAGCAGCATATTTTTCCTTTTAACTGTTGAAATTATAAATGGTTTCGTTAACATGTTGCGATTTAGCAACATGTTGCTGGAAACTTTGTCGATCCTTTTTTATACTAAACAAGTGTTTTTGTACAGAAAAGAACTATTAACAATTTAAGATTTTTTTCATTGAAAATTTCCTGTATAACAGTTGCATATACAATTTAAATATAGCTGTTGTTTCTATAGAAAATTTTGGGAAACATTTTTCTTGTGCTGATTTTTTTTTAATAGGCGTATAACAGAATGTTTATAACAGTTTTCTTTTATAAAATAATTTTTAAATAACATTTTTTTTATAAAGAAAAATTTGGATAATATTTTCTGACAAAAAAGATGTATAACGGTTTCGCTTTAAAATGTGTTTTACAATCTTTTTCAAAGAAAAGTAAATATAGAAAGGCATATAACAGTTTCTATTAACAATCTGTATAACAGTATTTTTTAATGAAAAATAGGTGTATAACAGTTTTTCTATAGAAATAAATTGTAAATAAAAATTGTTTATAAAGAAAAATGTTGTATGACAATTTTTTATAAAGAAAAATTTGTATAACAGTTTCGCTTTAGAATGTGTATAACAATCTATTCCAGAAAAGGCAGGTATTTAACAGTTTTTTTTTTTAAGGAAAAGGTTGTATAACAGTTTCGCTTTAAAATGTGTATAACAATTTTTTATAAAGAAAAAGTTGTATAACAGTTTCACTTAAAGAATGTGTATAACAATCTTTTCCCAAAAAGGTAGGTAGGTTTCGCTTTAAAATGTGTATAACAATCTTTTCTAGAAAAGGCAGGTGTTTAACAATCTTTTATAAAGAAAAATTTCTATATGAGAGTTTTTTCTATAGAAAATTTTGAGTATTAAAGTTTTTTCTTTAGAAAAGTATGAGTATAAGAGTTTTCGTTCTATGGACAATATGTATATAGCAGGATGTTCAACAGAATATTTTATGTATAACAGTTTTCATTAGAAAATTTTTTGTATAACAGTTTTGTATAACAGTTTTGTATAACAGTTTTTTATAACAGTTTTTTCTATAACTTGGAACTTAACATTCAAATAAACCATATAATTCTCATTTGGTAATATATAAATAATTACCTTATCTGATAAAAATGATTTCGATTGCCTTGTTAACGTCTCCTTTTATAAAGCTTCTAAAAGCCTCTAATTAAACATTCGTTCTCCCTAAGCTGTTATTTTGCACTCAACATAAATTACCAAGCTATTAAAAGAATTAAAATACAAACTAATAACTATAACATTATTTACTCTATAAAATAACAACAATTTCAATGTAAATGTACACAAAATAATAAGTAATTAAAACCCATTCTCATGTTGTTGTTGTTGTTCACAGGAAATAATTAAAAAGACAAATAAATATAAACCATTCTTCTAAAAGTTGTCACAATCTATACTACATATTGTTAAAGAACAAACAAAGGAGAAAAAAATAGAAAAAAAAAATAACAACACATTGCAAACAGATACAACAAAATAATCAAATAAAGTAAATAACTCAACAAAAAAAAAAAACGAAATGAAATGAAAAAACATACAAACAAACTGACAACATTTTAATGCAACAGATGAATCAATGAACTAAAACAAATTATTTACAAGTTCCATGTAATAAACACAGACAGACGGACGGATGGACGGACATGCACTCGAACACAACAATTTTAAGTTAAAGGATCAAAATCAAAAGGAGGAGTAGAAAGACAGTAGTAAAAATACTAATTGCAAAAAAAACAAAACATAAAATAAAGGCAAATGACATGTATGACAACAACACCATACTTAAACACATCGTCAACATCATCATCATCATTATTGTTAATGCCAACACAGCAAGCAACACCACACTCATTACTTTTATAGGCATTTACTATACTATGTAAGCATATGTATGTATGTATGTATGTATGTATGTATGTATGTATGTATGTATGTATGTATGTATGTATGTATGTATGTATGTATGTATGTATGTATGTATGTCTACATATCTCTTAGTTGTAGTTTTTTTTGAAGGAAATTACAGCAACAGTAACAAACAGCAGGCAAATGTAAACAATAAGGATTGCATTGCTCATTTAGTTAAAATGTACTCTCACTTGCATTCAATCACATACTGCGGCGAGAACAATATGCTGTGATGGGTAACATCAGAAATATATTTATGTTAAAGTCTTAAGCAGAATGTTGTTCTTAAAAGGTTTTGTTATAAAAACTTTTTAACAAAACTAAACTTTGCACTTGTATGTTTATTATTTAAAGAAAATACCCATCACTGTTTTAAATGTACACATTTGCATTTGTGTATTGCCTTAGTATTTTTTTCTTTCTAGTATAAAACTGTCAACAATTGAAAATTCTTATGGATCTTGATGATGAATATATAAATCCACTTATGAGTCTCACACGTTGTTATGGTGGGAGAAAGGGAAGACAGAGGGATTTAGTTAGTGAATGCAGGAGGATAAAAAAAAGCGCATTCAACAGTAACCATATTGCAAACAGAGACAATATATACATATTTATATATGCAGTCTTATGATATTGAATAGTTACACTCGGAGAAAGTGTTGAGTTATATACATTCATATATTAAAGGTTTTTAAAATATAGTTTTCTATACAAAAAAATGTTTTTTTAAGAAAACAAATTTGTATAACAATTTTTTTCTTCATAAAAATTTCTTTTTCTTTAAAAAAATGTCTGTATAACAGTTTTCTCCGTTAGAAAATTTTTTTTATAATATTTTTTTCAGAGAAAATTTTAATTATAACAGTTTTGTCTATAGACAATTTTGAGTATAAAATTCTTTTTCTCTTTGGAAAATTTTGAGTATAAAAGTTATTTTATAGTGTAAAATAAAAAATTAGTGAGTAAAACTTTTATCATTAAAAATTTGCGTTTAATAGTATTTTCTTTAGAAAAATGTATATAAATCAGTTTTATCCTTTAAAAAAATTGTGTATAACAGTTTTTTCTCTAGAAGAATTTGTATATTTAATAAGAAATATTGTATTAATATTAGGTTTTCCTTCAGAAAAATTAGTTTTTCTTAAAAAAAATGTCTGTATAACAGTTTTCTCCTTTAGAAAAATTTATATACTTAATTATCTTTTTCATAGAAAATTTTGAGTATTAAAATTTTTTCTTTAGGAAATTTTAGGTATAACAGTTATATTAAGGTGTAAAAGTTCTTTATATACAACACGTTAGAACATTAAACTTTTATTTGTTAAAAATGCGTATAACTGTTAATTTTTAGAAAAAGTTTGTTTATCAGTTTTTTTTTAGTTTTTTCTCTGGAAAAAATTGTATATTTTATAAGAAATATTCCATTTTTTCTATAAAAAATTTATTTCTAACGACTGTCTAGAACAATTTTTGTATAACAGTTTTTTATAGCCAAAATTAGAAAACTTTTAAAAAAGTTTAGTTTTTTCTATCAAAATAATTTCTGTATAACAATTTCGTCTGTAAAAAATTTGTGTATAACAGTTTTTCTTTAGAACGTATTATTTTAAGAAAATTTTTTTTTGATAAGAAAATTTGAGTATACCAGTTCTTATTATCGAAAAATGTGTGTATAATAGCTCATATTATAGAATTTGTGTATAACAGTTTTTCATGTAGATAAATTTGTCTACAACAGCTTTTTATATTAAAAAATTTGAGTATAACAGTTTTTCTTAAGAAAAAATTTTGTAAAACAGTTTTTTTCTATAAATTGTTATTAATTTTTTTTTAAATTTGTGTATAATAGTTTTTTCTATAAATATTTTTGTATAACAGTTTTTTCTATACAAAAATTTGTGTATAATAATTTTTTTCTATAGTATTTTTCTATATTTATGGTATGAGTATAACAGTTTTCTGTAAATAAATTTGTATGCAACACATTTTTCTGTATAAAACTTGATGTATAACAGTTTTCCATATAGAAAATTTTGAGTATAACAGTTTTTTGTATAACATCAATTTGAGCATAATAGTTTTTTCAGTTTTTATAAAGACTGTTTTGATTTTTCAAAATTCAATTTTTGTATAACAGTTTTTTTCTATACAAAGCTTTTATATAACAGTTTCCTGTTGAAGAAATTGTGTAAAACAGTTTTCTCTATAAACAAATTTGTATTTAAGAGTTTTTTTTATAATTTTATACAATTTTATACAACATATTTGTCTTTATAAAACTTGATGTATAACAGAAACTTTTGATTATAACAATTTTTGTATATTTTAATATAATAGTTTTCTATTGAAAAAAATTGTGTATAACAGTTTTTTATAGTAAAATTTTGAGTTGTTCGTTTAAGAAAATTTGTATTAAACTGTTTTTTTTCTATAGAATATTTTTAGTAGAACAGATTTATTTTTCAAAATTCTATAAAACAAAGTGGAAATGTTCTTTATAACAGTTATTCTATAAAAAATGTTTGTATCTTAGTTTTTTCCCTAAAAAGAATTGTATTTAACAGTTTGTATATAACAGTTTTATAAAAAATTATGTATAACAGTTATCCTTTATTTAAAAAATCAGGTATTCAGTTGTTTCTTTAAACATAATTTTGCTTAACAGTAACACGAAAATGTTTGTATAACAATTTTTTTCTAAAGAAAAATTTTGTATAACAATTTTCTAAATTATTTTTCTAAGTGTTTTTCTCCCATCCCTATGAATATCATATCTGTTCAGCTCTCTCTTGCATAAAATACAATTATAATGACACTACAAATAACTGTCAGTCACTAAACACCGACTGACTAACTAACTGCCAGGGTTTACTAAACAATTCAAGGCTCCCTTTCTAGCGCCCAGCTTTGTTTCTCTATGCAAGTAAAAATGCAAAAAAAAGATACAAAATGCCACATGTGTGTTTTGTTTTAAGTCCCATAGCTACAGGGCTGTAACAGCAACTGACTGCCACAGTTGACAGTCATGACTGTTACAAAGTTTAACTGACTCTGGCTGAATGCCTAACAGTTTGGCAGTCAGTCAGCAGCAGCAGCCGCTAAACTGTGATTCTTTTCTTTTTTACTGTGGCATAATGATAAATTAAATTTTCACTTTAATAACAAAAACACTGCAGGTTATATTATTGCATTTTTTAGTTGTTCTTCTTCTCTTCTGTTATGGTCTTTTTTTAATAGATTTTTTTTTTACTTTATGATTTAGGAGAAAAATGGAAAAAAATATTTTTATAAAAATGTATTTAGAGAAAAAAGGCCTTGACAAAATGTTAGGCAATGATGGCATAAGGTATGAAACATAAATACTCATAAATACACTCGCTACATGTTGATAACAATATTAGAAACTGAAATAATATACATTTTATGTTTGTGCAGCCATAAGTATCATTGAAATAAGTTTACACTCACTCACACTTAGTCATATGTATGTGATAAGGGTACGTTTTTCCTTCGATGAAAAATTTACCTCCCACCAGGGGTTTGAGATATGGATACACAGCATATTAGTATTTATGTATGTATTTATTTTCCATGTATGTTTGCCATTTTTTCCCCTCCTTTACTCTCTTCATCTTATCAATGTAATAATGTTGTAAAATACATGTAAACCTTATATTTTTATTATGTACATACACATATTTTGTTGTTAGTTGTAAGGAAAGGGAATTTTTTGTTGTACCTTTACTAAATCTATTAGAGTTTTAGCAAAATTATGGCAAAACTGCTTATTGCAAGAAAAACAAGGACATGTTGTGTCATGTTTTCTATGGCATAATTAAACATGTTGTGGCATGTTGAAATGCAGTTTATATGTATTTTATTATATTCATCAATATAGAAATAAATATAAAATTAAAGTTTGTTCGACAAAGTGTTGAGAATGAAAAGTTGTTTTGGGAATATTTTAAGTTCGATAATATGATTGCTCAATTATTTTTTAACTCTTAATAAGGAGTTGGACCAGGTTGCCTTGCAGAAACCATTTCTTATTTATCTTAAAAACTGAAATTTTTACTTAAATTAAGAATTTTAAAATTTTGCTAAAAATTAATATTAATAGAAGGAAAAATTTTTAAAATAATTTTAAAAAATTGACAAGGCTTTTAACTTTCATATAAAACAAACTTTGGCATTTATCTCAAAAATTAAAATTTTGGCAGATTTTTTAAAATAAAATTTTTTTTCCAGTTTTTGTAGCAATTTTTTTTTAAATTTCGCAAAATTTTTCTTCATTAAACTTATTTTTTAAAATAACTTAAAAAAATTTGCAAGGCCTTAAAATAATAAATGCTGCAAACTTTTGAATTTATCTCAAAAACTAAAATTTTGGCAGATTTTCGAAGTTGGTAGTTAAAAAACATTTTTTTAAATTTAAGTAAGGAACATTTTTTTTAAATTTTGCAAAAAACTTTTGTCTAAATTTAACTAAATTTTTTTAAATAATTTTTAAATATTAACAAGGACTAAAATCTCAAATTTTAGCGAATTTTCTTATTTAATCCTAAAGAAAACAAAATTTTTCAGTTTTTGTAAGCAATATTGTTTAAATTTGCAAAAAATTTTGTCTCAGTTAATTTTTTTTAATAATTTTTAAATAATACCAAGACCTTAAAACAACATTTACAGCAATTTTTTCTTATTTATCTTAAAAACTCAAATTTAGGCGAATTTTCTAAGTTAGAGTTAAAAAAAAAATATTTGATAATTTTGTAAGGAACTTTTTTTTAATTTTGTAAAAATTTTTGTGTAAATTATACTAAATTTTCTAAAATAATTTTTAAATATTACCAAGACCTTAAAATAATATTAAGAGCAATTTTTTCGTATTTATGTTAAAAACTTAAATTTTGGTGAATTTTCTAAGTTAGAGTTCAAGAAAATTATTTTATATTTTTTTAAGGAATTTTTTTAATTTTGCAAAAACTTTTGTCTAAATTTAACTAAAATTTTTAAATTATTTTAAATATAACCAAAACATTAAAATAAAATCTACACCAAACTCTTTGCACTTGTCCTAAAATCTCAAATTTTGTCAAATTTTCTAAGTAAGTCTTAAAAAACAATTTTTTTTTTCATTTTTGCAAGAAATTTTTTCAAATTTTCTATAAACTTTTTCTTAAATGAAACAATTTTTTTTAGAAATAATATTTAAATATTCCCTAGACCTTGATATAACGTCCATGGCAAACTTTTCGCATTTATCTTAAGATCTAAAATTTGGGTGAATTTTATAAGTTTGTATTAAAAATATCTATTATATAAATAAGGAACTTTAATTTTTTTTTAATTTTCAAAAAAACGTTTGTCTAAATTTAACTAAAATTTTTAAAATAATTTTCAAATATTACCAAGACCTTGATAGAATATAAACATCATACTTTTTGCATTTATCTTTAAAACTCAATTTTTAGCGGATTTTCTAAGTTTGTCTTAAAAAATAAAATTTTTGTTATTTTAATACGGAACTTTTTTTGTAATTTTCTAAAAACTTTTATTTAAATTAAACTAAAATTTTTTTTAAGTTATTTCCAAATATTACCAAGGCTTTGATAAAACATCTGTAGCAAACATTTCGCATTTATCATGAAGTCTCTAATTTTGGTGAATTTTCGAAATTAATTAAAATTTTTAATTTTATTTTCAAACTTTTTTTGAAATTTTGCAAAAACTTTTTTGTAAATGAAACAATTTAAAAACAATTTTTACGAATTCTCAATTCTCAACTTTAGTTAGATTTTGTTTGTATTTCTTTTAAAAACTCAAATTTTCCAAAAAATTTTCACAAATTTTCAAAGTCAATTATTGAAAACTTAAAAATGTTTGTATTAAACTTTATTTCAATATTTCCCTAAGAAAAATTTGTTTAAATATCTTTCTTTACATTATGAGCAAGAAAAGTGTTCAAATATTTTAAAAATTTAATATTTAACAATAGAAACCATTAGACATGCCCTTTTATTATCCCCAAGTAATGCAAGAAGTATAGAGTAAAGTTTCAAGGATTTGTTTCAAGTCTCAAGACAAGTATTTGCTGGAATATTTTTCAACAATTTATACAACTACTTAGCAAAAATTTGGTAATATAATGCAACCTATTACCTGATAACATTCGTTTCAATGACTAATATATGTCGTTCTCATAGAAGTACTTAAATAACGTCTTATTGATAAAATGTGTTATAAATACTTTCTTTTACTTGCTTCTTCGAAAAGATATACAAACTGTATACATTTTTGCATACGATATATGTACATTGACTGACTTTTCTTATTACTTGTAAGTGATTGTGGTAAGTACTTGCCTTACAATGACATTACCACTATAAAATAATGACTTACAATGTAATTAAAATTAAATTTTTTTAGAATTTTAATTTTATAACATAAAAATATATTTTGTCCTAAAGAGATGAGACCATAATGTTCATTAAAGCATGTTAGAAAGAAAAGAAACTAAAATACTATATAGTAAAAGGTTTTTACACCAAAAGAATACCATAACCAAAGGACAAGAAAGTTTTCCAAACTATTTTTAAACCAACAGATACATGTTTTCTATATTTCACAAAAAACAACATAAAATAAATATAAAGAATTTTTACCTCAAGTTTATTGTTCCTGTTCCTTGCTAAACATTTAGTTTTATGGATTTTCTGTTATTTTTAGAAAATTTCACTAAAAGTCTTGCTTTTCTTTTTGTCATAAACAAAACAAAAAAAATGAAAAAACACAAAACAGGAAGACATTTTTTGCAACTGGCACGTTTTACAAAGTTTTTGGTCTATATTTCTAAATTTTAATGGACTTTAAGCCATAACAAAAGAAAAGTTTAGTTTGTTAAACTAAAATATAAGTTGGCTTTAAGCCAACTAAGTAAAATATTTAGTTATTTTAATATAAATATAACAAATTCAACCCAAAATTTTGTAAAATTTTTAAAATGTTCAATTACACTTAAAAAACAATTTTCTTTAAAGGACTTTTTTGTATGATTTTAAGATTAAAATCTCTTAACAAAGTCCTTGAGTTGTTGTCTTTGTCTTTTTAATTAACTGGGGTTGAGTGACAAGTCTTGTGTATTCCCTACTCTGTTGCTTATTTGTCTGTTTTGTTTGATTTAACATGTCAATTGTTATTTGTCATGTTTTGTTTACCCAAACATGTGTGTATATGTTATTTTAAGGATATTTGTAAAGGATATTTTTTATATGTATTGAAGAAGACTATTGGTTATAAGACAAATAAAGATATCAATACAGACTCCTTGGCACATGAGTTCTAAGTGTATTTTTGTGCTTGAAAACCCTGCAGTTTTGTTAATAGGAAATATTGCAATTTATTATTTTTCACATCCCCGGTAATCAAACATAGGATTAAGTGTTTCTAAACAATCTGAAGCTTATGATTTGGTGTTTGTGAAACTAGTGAGAAAATTTTGTTATTGTAAACAGTAGAATCAAAGCCATACACAGACTACTAGAGACTAGTTACTATACTAGATCTAAGTAGTCTATAAAATATGTAATTATATTAATTCTAGTTTAAGTTGAAAGAATTCTTTAAAAGTCTTTGTTTAACATCTTTAGTTAGATTATAAAAGCTCATAGCAGCCGGGTATGTTATCTGTGTTGGCAATTGTGGATAAATATAGACAGTAGAGACTAGTTACCATACTGGTTCATTGTAGTCCAAAAAATATCCAATTAGTTTTCTTCTAGCTGAAGTTAAAAGAATTCTTTTAAATTCTTTGTTAAATCATAATCACACCAGTAGAGTATGTAGTCTATGTTGGCAATTGTGGACAAATGTAGACACAAGGGACTAGTTACCATATTGGGTTTTTGTAGTCTATAAAATATTCACTTATTTTTCTTCTAGCTAAAGTTAAAAGAATTACTTTAAATTCTTTGTTTAACATCTTTAGCTAGAGCATAATCATATCACCAGAGAATCTTGTCTGTGTTGGCAATTGTAGATAAATATAGACACTAGAGACTAGCTACCATACTGGGACTTTGTAGTTCATAAAGTATCCAATTGCTATTCTTCTAGCTAAAGTTAACAGAATTCTTTTAAATTGTCTCTTAAAGTAGAGCATCATCACTCAAACTAGCAGGGTATGCGGTCTGTGTAGGCAATTGTATGATAAATATAGACATTTTTGACTTATTTTCTTTTTATTTACGATTTGCTTTTAAGGACACAATTTAAATAATGAAAAGTTTTAAATAAAAGAATATGTTATAAATAACTTTTCTTTAAATTAGTTAAATCCTTCAACACAAGTAATTAAAATTGAATTTGAAATGTTACATTTTGACACAAAAGATGATAATAAATTGTAACAACTGAACTATAAATGTAAGCGATAAGTAGGTGATAGAAAAGTGAGATAAAATAAACTGTTTGTAGAGAGTTAGCAACAGGAAGTCGGATTTCAATATCCCAAGTGGGAGTGACATTAGAATTAAAAATCTTAGCAAAGGGGGAAATTTAAAAGGGATTGTAAAAGTAGAAAAAGATTTAAAATTTTTCAAATACTTCATAATATTTTTGTAAATTATTTTTCAAAATTTCTTAAATATTTCTTTAACATTCTTTAGATTATCTATCTTTTACTAAAACTTATCTCAATTTTTGTTAAAATCTCGAACTTTGACAAATTTTTAAAAATCAGTATTTGAAATTTTAGTTTTTATTTATTAAGTTGAAATTTTTTCAAAAATTGTTAAAATTTTTTTTAATAATAAAAATATTTTTTTTGAATAATTTTTAACAATTACTAAGACAATGATCTATCTTTTACAAAAAGTTTTTTTCAATTTTTGTTAAAATTTCAAATTTTGACAAATTTTCAAAGTCAGAATTTTAAATTAAAATTTTTATTTATTATGTGATAATTTTTTAAAAAATTCGTTAAAATATCTTTAGTAATAAAAATAAATTTGTTAAATAATTTTTTAAAATTTCTAAGACCTTTAGCTATCATTTACTAAAACTTTTTTCAATTTTTGTTAAAATCTTAAAATTTGACAAATTTTCAAAATCAGTATTTAAAATTTGAGTTTTTATTTATTAAATGGATATTTTTTTAAAAAAATTTAAAATTTCTGTAATAATAAAAATAAATTTTGTTTTCAATAATTTTATAAAATTCTTAAGACTTTTAGCTATCCTATACAAAAACTTTTTTTAATGTTTGTCAAAATATAAAATTTTGACAAATTTTCAAAGTCAGAATTTTCTCATTTTTTAAAAATTTTTTTTTTTATAATTTTTTCAAAAATTTGTTAAAATATGTTTAATAATAAAAATAAATTTGTTAAATAATTTTTTAAAATTCCTAAAACCTTTATCTATCATTTACTAAAACTTTTTTTAAATTATTGTTAAAATCTCAAATTTTGACAAATTTTTAAAATCAGTATTTGAAATTTGAGTTTTTGTTTATTAAGTTGACACTTTTCAAATATTTTGTAAAACTTCTGTAATAACAAAACTAATTTTTTTTTTGAATAATTTTTAAAAATTACTAAGACATTGATCTTGCTTTTACAAAAAGTTTTTTTCACATTTTGTTAAAATCTCAAATTTTAAAAAAAAAATTCAAAAAACGTCATAATTTGAAAATTTAAAGAAAACTTTTTCAAGCATTTTTGTTTAATACAATTTTTTATTGTAATATTGATTAGTTGCTTTTAATTTGTTATAGTAACTAGTTGCGTAACTAGTGCTTTCTAAGGATATTATTAAAATCGCTTTTACAATTTCTTTAATTTTTAAGCAACAGCTGAAATTCTTAGCTCGTTTCTATAAATCTTTGTTGCATTTTTTATTTTCTTAATTTTTTCCATAGTTTTTCTTAAACTTTTGTCGAAAATTTTATTATTTACCATAAACCATGAATTTGACAAGATCATAAAAGAAAATAAAACTTTTTTACGCCTTTTTTTATTAAACAAATAAAATAACATGAAACAACTAAAAACAAATTACAAAAGTTTTAAAGCAAAAAGTAATAAAAACACAAAAAATTTGTAAAGAAAAAAAACATGATGAATTTCCATAGAGACGACATATCACAGGGAAAAAAAGAACATGTTGAGGGAACATGTGTTCATGCCACAACTAAAACAACAATAACATTAGCAAATAATAATGTGGAAAAAGAAAGAAAATCAATATTTACTCAGACCAAAAGCCAAAACCCATTCGATTCACATGTTAAAACAAAAGTTTTTTTTTTCAAAGAAAGAAATGAATGGAATGAATGGTTGATTGCAATAGCATCATCATGAAATCATTGGAAGGCAGCCATGGGTAACAGGGAACGAATGTAAGCAGGTGTTTACAAATACAGAGAAAAAATAGGTTTTTATGCTTTCTACCAAATCTTAACACTTGTGATCTTTTTGAAATTTATGAAACTTATAAACTCTTTGTGCCGTTCCCTGTTTTTTAATGTAAAAAAATAACAGCGAAACATTTAGCAAAACATGAAATAATGTTGTATATTAAATGTTTGCTAATGCTTGTATTGTTAGCTACTGTAAATAAATAAAAAATATATTCGAAGAAAGAACTACTGGAATTATATGTTGATAAAAACATTGGATGTTGCACCTCAACAACTCGAAAAAAATAATCATTTAAAACAATATTTTAACTAACAAATGAATAAATATGATGCTAATGTCTGAGAGGGGAAAAACTCACAGCCAGATGTTTGTTGATGAGCAACAAGATTTACACTTTTTTTTCATTAATACATTTTTGTTATGTTTGTTGTTAAATGTTTATCTTAATATTCACACTCAAAACCACACTGATCTTTTCCGTCGTATTGGGCAGGTTTTCAATTTACGCATAGAAAACAGTTGCATGATTTTTTCAAATAGACATTCATCATAATGTGCAACTTGCCACTGCTGCTAATGCAGCTAAACACAACTAGACAGCAGAACGTGACCGTATGTGAGCAAACGAAAAATTGTTATGGGAAAATAATTTTAGAATAATGAGTGAAGAGTTTAATTTATTGATTGATTTAATTTATAGAAAGCTTTTGTTTTCTTCAGATTTCTTCTTTTAGATTTAATAGTTTACAATTTAAAAAAAAAAATTAAATAAATTTTAAAAGTACAAAAGTGTGAAAAATTGTTTTTATTTTTTTAACCATGATTTTAGTTTTTTCCTAAAAACTTTTGTTTTAATGTTAAGAAAACTTTTAAAAAAATTTTAAAAATTGCACGACCTTTAGCTAACATTCACTGAAACTTTTTTGCTTTTAACTCAAAAACTCAAATTTTGAGAAAATTTCAAAATTGGTTCTTGAAAACAATTTTTTTTATTTTGACTAAAATTTTTTTGGAATATTAAAAAAAAGAAATAGTATTAATAAATAAAAATTTTTGTAAATAATTTTTAAAAGTTACCATGACATTTAGCTAACATTTACTGAAACTTTTTTGCTTTTAACTCAAAAACTAAAATTTTTAGAAAATTTTCAAAATTAGTACTTGAAAACAAAATTTTTTATTTTGATGAAAATTTTGTTGGATTTTTTTTTAAAAACTTTCGTATTAGTAAATATAAACATTTTGAAATAATTTTTGGAAATTGCCAAGACCTTTTGCTAACATCTTCCAAAACATTTTGCTTTTATTTTAAAAACTAAAATTTTAACGAATTTTCAAAATTTATATTTGAAAATATTTTTTTTTATTTTGTCGTAATTTTTTGGAATATTTAAAAAATCTTAATAATAAATTTATATTTTTTAATAATTTTTAAAAATTGCCAAGACCTTTTGCTAATATTCTCTAAAATATTTTTGTTTTAATTTCTAAAACTGAAATTTTGCTGAATTTTTTAAAATTAATATTTAAAAATATTTTTTTTTTTTTCATATTTGTGTAACATTTTTTGGAAAATTTTTAAAAAAATCGTATTAACTTATATAAAAAATTTTAAACAATTTTTAAAAATTGCCAAATTGCCTTTTGTTGACATATTCTAATATATTTTTGAATTTATCTCTAAAACTCAAATTTTGAGGAATTTTATAAATCAGTACTTTTTTTTTTGGTGTATTTTTTTTAATATTAAAAATTTCTTATTAATAAATATAATTTTGTATAAATAATTTATAATTTATAAACAATATATCATTTATAATTTAAAAATTTCCATGATCTTTATCTAACATTCACTGAAAGTTTTTTTCTTTTATCTCAAAAACCCAAATTTTGAGAAATATTCAAAATCAATATTTAAAAATAGAATTTTTTTAATTTTAGTGTAAATTTTTTCAAAATATTAAAACAACTTTCCTATTAGTTAATTACATTTTTTTTAATAATTTTTAAAAAGTTGCCAAGAGTCTTTGCTAACATATTTTAAAATAATTTTGCTTTTATCTCAAAAATTTGAATTTAGAGGAATTTTCAAAAACAGTTTCAAAAAAATTTTTTTTAAATTTTAATACTTAATACAATTTTATAAGAGAAAAATCTTTAAAAATTTGGTAAAATTAAATTTATAATGACTACACCTTGAAGTTTACATATATTTTTTTAATTTGGGAGATATTCCTCCAAATTTAGTTGGTCACATTATTTTTTTTAAATTCTTACCCCTTTTTTTAAACAAATCCAAACAAATGAAATGTATGAATAAAGTCCAAGTAAAAAGTTCAATTTGATTTTTTTTATTTAAACAAGAGGGCGATCAAACAAAATTATCTTTGAAAAAAAAAACATTTAATAGACAAATGCCATAATCCCCAAGAACTTGTAAACTTTCTCATAAAAGTTTATTAATACAGCAAACAGCTTCTCATGATAAGAACCATATTTTACAACTTTAGAATTAATGTTTTCTTCCAAAAAAATTTAAAAACTTGTTAAAACATGTTTGAAAGTGAACATTTTTGTCTACTTTAGGGAGTTTAATGTTAAAAAAATTCTTTATGATATTTACTTCCTTAAAGTTGGGGGGAGTCTTTAAGCTAATAAAAACAACACCTTTTGCGGCAAGTCAATAAATATTATTTTCTAATTTTTTTTTAAAGAAAACACACATCTGTATGCAGATTTTTGTAAAAGAAACATTAAAAGAAATTTTAAATAAACAAAATAGGAAAACAAGAAATTTCTTTCAGATAAACATAAACAATGATTTCCGTGTTTTGTCTTAAAGGTAAAAAAATACATAACATAAATCTATTAAAAAATATGATTTGTAGAGTTTAAACTAAAAAAAGGAATAATGTTTTAGAAACATCTTAAGTAGAATAAAAGAATTGATTAAAATACGGACCTAAGGACTTTTGTATACATTCTGCATTACTTAGGTGTAGTTAAGTGGTGACTTGCATACCTGCAAAAAAACTTCCAAAGAAACGAAAAAGATGTAGAATTAACTCCATGGAAGACCTGAAGAAGTTATGATTTTAACATAGGCTTGTCATAGGAGGGCTGTTCTTTTTGTTTGATGCTAAATTCACTACATCTGAAGTCATTCTTAGGAAGTAATTTTTATGTTTTTTTTTAAGTTATTAAGAAGTGAAATTTTAGTATTATAGAAATAATATATAACTTCAATTAGAAAAATAATGGATTACTTTTGCTTCTTTAGAAGTCAATTAACATCACTTCCACAAAAGATAAAACAAATTCATTTAGTGCTGATAAATATTATTCTTTTGGAAGTACTACCAACTGGTCTATGGACTAGTCTCTTAGCTAGTCTATTGAGTAGTTTCTGGACTAATCTTTTGAATAGTCTATGGACTTGTCTCTTGAGTGGTCTATTGACTTGTCTATGGACTAGTCTATTGACTAATATGGACTAATCTACTGGCCACTCTCTTGACTTATATATGAACTAGTCCTTTGAGTTATCTATTGAGTGAACCTATGGAGTCCATTAATGTATTAATAGTCCATGACCTAGTCTATGTTTTAGTCAGTGAATAAGTTTATGGACTTAGTCTATTAACTATTGACTTATCTATTAACATACTAGAGCAAGTCTTTTATATTTCAGCCAATGACTCATTCATGACCTTTTGTAATTTTGTTTTTTTTCTGCAATCTAACTAAATGTCCTTCTCCTTGTGGTGGAATTTAATTGTCCTTGCATTGTCATTACATCTGATGTCAGACATGATGATGACAATGAGATTTTCTCATCAAACTCAACAAATATTTGAAATTAAAAGCAACCAAACTTATAACAAATGTCAGTCATTGCTCCTGTTTCAGTTCATGCTAAAAGGTTAAATGAACTTTTTCTTGCATGTTATCCTAGTTAAGGCAACTGTAATTTATTTTGATTATTTATTATACCGCATTATTACTGCAGTTGTCTATTTAAAGCATTTAGAGTTATTTACTTTAAAAATTTTCATTTTATAAAACTTTTTACAAAAAATTGATTGAAGAAAAACTAAATGATAACTCACCTTGCACAATGCCACACCCGTATCCAAACGATCCATAAAATTTTCTGCATTTATTGTTAATTCCGGATAAAGTGTGTTCATCCATTCGGCTAAATCTTCTTTCATTGCTTCCAAATATTCTTCACTCGACTTGAAGGGTCGATATGGTCGTGCCTCGAGCAACGCCATTTTGTTTTGGTTTATTTCTTTTAATGTTTTATAATTGTCGAGTTGAAATTCTTTTTTTATTTTTTTTTTCTAATTAAGGCAAGTTTGTGAAGTTTTAAAAATTTTTTTTCTTCTAATTTCCCCTTTTTTTCAGATAAAATTTTGTTAGTGTAATTAGGGGTTTGGCAAATATTTTAATTTTAATAAAATATTTATTTTCATTTATTTTTTTAAGTAAAGCAACACATATTTTGGTTTATAAAAGTAAAATTGATTTTATGACTAATACTTAAAGCCATAACGTTTTGTTTTAAGAAGAGAAAGAGGGACTAAATTTTCATGACAAATGAAAATAAAACTGGGAGTTCCTTTTGTTCGTGGAAGGAGCAAAGGGTCAACGTTTTCGTAGAACTGAAAAGAAAAAAAAATAAAGGATTTATGAATAAATAAAATATCTTTTTAAATTAAATAATTTTTAAATTTGAATTTTTGTGTAAAAAGTGAGATTTCATGTAAATAACAATTTCTTGTTTAAGGTCCCTTCCAAAGTCATAAAGATATTAACCGCTTATTTTAGTTTTATTACGCATATTTTCCATTCAAAATCCTTACATTAAACCATTAATAACTTTATTAAGCATTTATGAATATGGGGGGTTTTACTTTAAACACTTCATATCATCTACTCCCTTATAATTATACTCTTCAATGATTTATCCTCTTTGTTCTTTAATCCTTTAATCCTACTCAACATCAACTCAACTGTCAATGACATTTGATGCAATAATTGAACAAGTATTTAACTTTAATACTTTCAAGCAATAGAACAATAGTTCAGCTATTAAAAAAAATGAATTTCCTAACAACGACATAGACTTCATTTGAATGCATCAAGGACAAAAGGAAGAAAAACAAACTAAATCCTGCCATTCACATTGAAATTTACTCGCAATCTGCACCGCCACTTTCTGCTTTCAAACACAAGAAATCAATAGTTGCAGCTAAATGATAACAGAGAAACTTTAAGAAAACGAAAAAAACTCAAATTAAATTAAACAAAAGAAGAAAAAATGCTAACAGACAAACTTTCCTAAGACGTCAAGTTTAAATTTAATAGACGCCATTCATGTCTGGAGTGTCACTAACAAGGATGTGAGAAAATCAATTTATATGCAAGTGTATATCTCTATATTACAAATAACTAGTTTTGTTAACTTGTATCTATAGCCTTTTGTTTTTTTGCTTGCTATCTATAGCAGTTAACTTTGTCCTTCAAGTTCTGCCAGACAGTAAAACTTACATGAAAGGAGCAATGATATTCAAATTTGTAAAGTTATTTGAATAAAGTATTCACTGTTTTTGTTTTGAAATTAACATTTTTTGTTTTTGAATATTTCTGACGCATACATTTATCCTTGTACAATACATACAGCTGTCTAACAGTAGTATTTTCCCTTTTTGTTTTACTCTGATGAGCTTTTTTCCCCTTTTTGTAGGAGTCATAGTAGTATTTGCAGACATATTTCCTGGAAATCGTTAGACGACGTGTCATCATGGGGTGGGTTTAGTTTCCCACTAAATTTCATTAACATTGACAAAGAAATTTGAATTATGTTAAAGGTATTTAGTAAAAGACTTAAAGGAAGTGTTTGGGAACTTTCTATTGTTTTTTTAGTTCTAAAGCGAAATTATTTATATATTACTGTTTTCCCTGAATATTTTATTGATCTTTATTGTTGGAAGAATTGGATTTTTCTTTAAAATTACAGAACTAAAAGTAAACTAGAACTGAACTAGAAATGAAATAGAAGTGAAGTAGAACTGAACTAGAACTGAACTAGAACTGAACTAGAACTGAACTAGAACTCAACTAGAATTGAACTAGAACTGAACTAGAACTGAACTAGAACTGAACTAGAACTGAACTAGAACTGAACTAGAACTGAACTAGAACTAGAACTGAACTAGAACTGAACTAGAACTGAACTGAATTATAGTTATTATATAAAATCTCAGTTTTTGTGACTTTTTTTAAATAAATCCTGATAATTCACAGTTTCATGCTGCTAATTAAGTCATTTCAATGTATAACATATTTAAACTTCAATTAGTTTAAAAAGTCCTTGAGTATTTATTAAATCAAATTAAATTTATTTCTTTTTCACAAACTCCTACAAATTTAATTTATCCCACAAATTTATTAAAACACATTGAACACATATACACATAAACAATAGATTTTTAACATCTAAGATTTGATTGTGTTTATTTCTAAAACGAATGTGTAACCGCAGAAACAAACTAATTTTAACACACCCATAAAAAATCAAAAGAAATCCCAGTTGTTAACCTATATTTGAGATTTTTTGTTAAATTTTTGAATGAAAACAAAACATCTCCGATAAAACTCTAACGTACGTTGAAAACAATTAACTCAACACACACGTAAATAAATTAACAAATAAATGAAATATTTTTGAACAAAAAAAAAAAAAAACATTTACGGTAATTTTCTCACATTTGCAACAAAATGATCATAAAATATCAGCAAAAGTAAACATTTACATTTACACTTTATTTTGAGGCGAATTGTTAACAATTTAGTTAAAACATTTTGTCCGAATTAACACACAAAATAATTAACTTGGTTATTTTTAAACATTTTTGCAAAACCGCAAATGAATCCGCAAAAAAAAAAATATTTACCGAAATTATTATATAACCACACTTTTGTAAAGAAAAAAAATTAGTTTTTAACAAAATGAATAATGAACAAACGATCTCGGTGAAACAAACGTGATCTTAATTAAGCCCAAGTTGGCCAACTTACTAAATAAATAAATAATTCCATCAGTCTCACTCTTTTTTTGCGTATTTCTTATTTCTGTATTTTTTTTTTACCATAAATGATCGTTTATTTACACACATTTTGCGAAAGTGGCGTTGAGTAAATGAGATCGGTTGAGTTAAGTTGTTGTTGGGCCAAATCTAAACCATCTGATATCGCCTTTAAAAAAAATAATTAAATAAATATAAATGTAGTCATTGGTTAAATTCCATGTTTAACTAAATTCTTATTAGTCTTTCAAATTCATCAACTTGACAAAAATTAATTACTTTACATTTTGTACACCGAGTGTTTGTGTGTGGTTATTTCTTATAGCAAATACATATGTAGATAAATTGCCACAAATTTTGTGGTATGAAAAATTAAAGTTTATTTAAATGTATGAATTTTTAAAACTGGTATTAAACTAATTTTATATATAAATATTTAAAAACTACAAAACCGAAGTCTTTATACTTTTTACCCAAAATCTCTATTTTTTCACGCTATTTATGAAATTTATGAAAAACTGAACTAAATTAGATCTGAACTTGAACTAAACTAGAACTGATCTAGTACTGAACTACAACTGAATTGGTACTAAACTAGAACTCAAATAAAACTGAACTTGAACTGAATTAGAACTGAAACTGACGTAGAACTGAACTTGAACTGAACTAGAATGGAACTAAAACTGAACTAGAACTGAACAAGAACTGAACTAGAACTGTACTAGAACTGAACTAGAACTGAACTAGAACTGAACTAGAACTGAACTAGAACTGAACTAGAACTGAACTAGAACTGAACTAGATCTGAACAATAACTGAACTAGATCTGAACAATAACTGAACTAGAACTGAACTGGCACTGAACTAGAACTGAACTAGAACTGAACTAGAAATGAACTAGAACTGAACTAGAATGGAACTAGAACTGAACTAGAACTGGCACTAAACTAGAACTGAACTAGAACTAAACTTAAACTGAACTGAACTGAACTAGAACTCAACTACAACTGAACTTTAACTGAACTACAACTGAACTACAACTGAATTACAACTGAACTACAACTGAACTGGAACTGAACTACAACTGAACTTCAACTGAACTACAACTGAATTACATCTGAACTACAACTGAACTAGAACTGAGCTACAATTTAACTACAACTGAACTACAACTGAACCACACCTAAATTACAACTGAACTACAACTGAACTACACCTGAATTACAACTGAACTACAACTGAACTACAACTGAACTACAACTGAACTACAACTGAACTACACCTGAATTACAACTGAGCTACAATTTAACTACAACTGAACTAGAACTGAACTAAAACTAAACTACAAATGAACTGGAACTGATCTTAAGCGGAACTATGATATAAATAGATCTTAAATAGAATGAAAGTATATTTAAATTTTAATTGAACTACTTAGAACAATATAAATACTTCAACGCCAAGAGGATATAAAATATTTGATTCAAATGCGATTTTTAAATAGATTTTGTTAATATTCTAATAAAATGGAACAATTAGATATTTTCTTTGATTAATGATTATACAGTTTCCTAACAGCAAAAAGTGTTTTTATTGCAAAATTCTTAAAAATTTATATAAAACTTAAGTAAAACTTAAAAATAACAGCATGTCAGCTTAAAATCATGCGGACAAGCTTTGTTTTTTGACAGTTTAAGGTGGTTTTTTTAGCAAGAAATTTTTATATTTATGCCAAAATAAAAATAATCACACAGAAGAAAAGAACTAAATGGCCCCAAGACATCAAAACAGCATTTATTTATGAGTTTATGATTTAACATACACATATTTCTTCTAAACAAAATACTTAAACAAGAGATTAAAATTCTTTTTTAAAAATTTAATTCCCTCCAAAAACAACATTTTATAAATGGCCAATTAATTGTAGAGGATTAAATTTTCAAAATATGGAACAATGTTAATAAATTATTTATAATAATATTTAAAAAAAACCGGATTTAAATATAAATAAAAATTCAGTTTTGAGGAAAAAGGTTTAAATAGCAAATCAAATATTTTTTGTTTTGGGTTTAAACGTAACAAATTGATTAAAAAGATCAGAAGACCACACTTTAGAGATTATAAATCAATAATTTAATTATAGAGTTGTAAACAAATTAATATTAAAACTTTTCAAATTTACGAAAACAAATTTAAATAATTTTTAAACTGAAAAATCACAAAATTAGTTAATATGATTTTAAGGTTTCAGTATGTGTGACAAAAATTCATCAAGGATCTTATAATTTATTAATTATAGACGTGTGTTTACATTTTTCAGTTTCAATATTGAAAACTGTTAAAATTCAAAAAATGTGATGAGTTTTTGTTTTGTTAAAAATGGGTGTGTCTTTCTATTTAAAATAAGTATTTAAGCATTTACTAAAATATGTTTAGTTTTTGTTAATATATAATTTAATATGTAAATGTTTAAATAATCACAAACTATTAATTTTGTAAATGACGTTTTTAAAAATTCATTAAAATTTATTTATTAGTGCGACTTTGAAATTTAAAAATTAATAAAAAAAATATAAAAAGTGAAAAAAGTTATTGTGTCATAACGAGTGATAAGATACGAATAATAAAAGTTGTAGATAATTTTAAGTAGTTGTAAACTTAAGGTTAATTTCAATAGTTATTTTTGCTAAAAAAAACTTGAGTATTTTGCGATTTTTTATAAAAATTAAATGAAGTCACATTTAACAAAGACCTAAATAAATTTTATGTTATGGATATTTGCACTTAATTAGTCAATACCGTAGTAATTTCCAAACTGCGATCTTATATAAAATTTTGAGTTTCCAGTAAAAAAATTAACTAAAAATGAACTAGAATCGAACTAGAAATGAACTATAGAACTGAATAGTTTAGTTCTAAACTGGAAGTGAACTAGAACTGAATTAGAGCTGAACTAGAACTGAACTAGAACTGAACTAGAACTGAACTAGAACTGAACTAGAACTGAACTAGAACTGAACTAGAACTGAACTAGAACTGAACTTGAACTGAACTAGAACTGAACTAGAACTGAACTAGAACTGAACTAGAACTGAACTGAACTACAACTGAACTACAACTGAACTACAACTGAACTACAACTAAACTAGAATTGAACTAGAATTCAACTAGAACTGAACTACAACTGAAAAAGAAATGAACTTAAACTGAACTAGAACTGAACTACAACTGAACTACAACTGAACTACAACTAAACTAGAATTCAACTAGAACTGAACTACAACTGAAATAGAATTGAACTTAAACTGAACTAGAACCGAACTAGTCTTACACATAGTAAACTATTGAGCTTATAGTGTTTTCTAACTTAAGATTTTCATAACATTTCATTCAACCTTGTATTAAATTTTGACTGCAACTGCACTATACAATAGTGGATTCACTGACATACACACGTACCATATCTAAAAATTAAACTTAATCTTCTCTTAAATTTAGCAAAATGTAGTAAATTTTAAAACATTTTTTTATTAATAATAATCTTGAAGCTTGTTTTTCAATAACACACAACATAAAACAATGTATGAATTTCTTGAGAAAAAAATACGTTAACAAAATGTGCAAAAAAAAAACACAAAAGAGACGTATACGAACTAAGTATAATAAACCTTACAAGTACTTGACCCACATGTAGGTCGATCGCATAATCTATGTTCTCTCGTCGTATAAATATAATTTTTCAACTTTAAGACATTTAGACATTTTATGGAACACCTAATACGTGTTCAAAGGTACATTGTTTTAATCGGGCAAAAAATAAACTAAAATCTAAAACTTAAAACCATTTTCTGTAAAACTCTATGAACTTTATGTTTAAATTCGCATAAAATGCAAAATGTGTGAGTGTGTGTGTGTGTGAAGCGTTGCATTAAGTAAATATTTTTTCAATAAGTTTTTCATTCATTTTCAGTTTCAAATAGTGCATTTTTGTTTCTATTATTAATGATTTTTTGTGTTTTTATTTTCATAAATATTTTCTTACCTTCATATGACGAGTGGCTTTTGTGGTTAAAACGGTTAATGAACCCGGTTACAATTAGACTACTTTATTTCACTATATTTTTTATTTTTTTCCCTGTATTTATTAGTATTATGTATTTGTGGTTGTGATTTTTTAACTCTTGCTTTTTTTTGTTGTAAAATATAAATCTATATATTTTTTTTAATACATGTTCGGTTAACACGGAAACAATAAATGCTCTGGTTGGAAGACAACAACCAGAAAGACATAAAGAAGTGAAGTGTCTTAAATAACACCCACTTTAAATATGTTTTGTGGAGGGATTTAGAAACAAATAATGTTTTACATACATATGTTCAAATGTACATTGTATATATGTACATATGTATGAATGAAAAGATAATATTATATAAGTTTCTTGTCTGATTTTTGCTTTAAATACTTTTAAAATCTGGTCTTATTCAAGAAGTCGTTGTCATATTTGTTCATTCAAGTGTTTATTTGGTTGGTTTGTAATCGAAAAAATAAGATTTGCTGTGGTCACTTGTAGTGGCAGAAAAGTATTAGCAAAAAATCGAAAAAGATATAATTTTTATAACTGAAGTCAAGAACTAATTGAATGCCTCTGAAGAATGATTAATACTGAAAAGATTGCAGAATTCTAACACGAATTTTAGTCAAGGCATAATAGTGTAAAAAAACTGAGATATAACTAAACATGAACAAGAACAGAACTACAACTGAACTAGAACTGAACTAGAACTGAACTAGAACGGAACTAGAACTGAACTAGAACTGAAATAGAACTAAACTAGAACTGAACTAGAACTGAACTAGAACTGAACTAGAACTGAACTAGAACTGAACTAGAACTGAACTAGAA
>NC_060951.1:44348978-44353782 GCF_022045245.1 Lucilia cuprina | reverse complement strand
ACTAGACTATAGACTAGACTATAGACTAGACTATAGACTAGACTATAGACTAGACTATAGACTAGACTATAGACTAGACTATAGACTAGACTATAGACTCGTCTATAGGCTAGAATATATATGCACTAGGATGTAGGCTAGACTATATACTAGCCTAGAAACTACACTATTGACTAGTCTATAGAATAGACTATAGACTAGACTTATACTATAGACTCGACTTTAGATTAGACTATAAACCAGACTACAAACTGGACTATAGACTAGACTATAGACTAGACAATAGACTCAACTATAGGCTAGACTATAGAATACACTATTATATACTAAGCTATAGACTACAATATAGACTGAACTATAGGCTAGAGTTTAGACAAAACTATAAACTAGACTATAGACTAGAATTTTAAGTGAAGTGATTGAAAAAATTCGATGCCAACCGATTAAAAGCTCAGATTTTTTTTCTAATATTTTTTGCTGTTAGTTGTTAGTGTTACACTTAAGCGTGACATTTTTTATGCAATTTTTTTGTAATTTTTTTTTTACAAAAATTCTTTTGTTAAAAAAAATTCTTTAAAGATTTTGTTTTTTTATGCTGTAACTTTAATACTTTTGTTTCATCTCGAATTTTGTAGGTGAATCATAGAAAAATGAAATAAAGTAAAGGCCATTACAGCTGAGCAGAAGGACGGACACAATTAGTATTCGACTGTGTCTCTAAACTGGGAATGTTGCTGTCAAGTACATTTTGTACTTTAAATTATAGATAGATGGATGGATGGATAAATAAAAGAATGTAGAGGATGTGGAGGGTATAAAAGAAAGAAAATATAGAAAATAAGTATAAACAATTGCCATGAGTGGTTGTTGTTAGATGTTGTACAGTGGTTTATAGAGGCGTGACATAATTGCACGATATCAAATGTCTCTTGCTAAGAGACTAAAGAGTTTTAGTTATTGTTTTTTAATAAAGAGTACTTAAAAGTAGATAAAATTTTATTTATTTTAAAATAAAATAAATATTTATTTTATGTTTTTAAAACATATTAAAATAATCAGAGCTTTATTAGATTGAGTTCTAAAGAAAAAGCTTAAAAATATAAAGCTTTTGGAGAAAAGGCTTTAGGGCTTTGTACGTTAGCAGAGTCTGCAGATAAAGCGAAATTTATCTACCTTTGATATTTATCTACAAACTCAGTTCTCTGACGGGTAGGATCAGAGGTACTAAAGATCAATTCATCATCAACATCATACAATCGGGTGTATGTGAGCGCATGGTTAAAAAATTCTTATTGATGTGGCTCGTTAGTTTATTTTAGTGATCATGGCCCCGTGGTTTCTGTTTTACTTTTACTTTGTAAAAAATCCATAACTTTGATGTGATCTGTAGTGATAGTGATAGTAACAAGTGTTTATTAGGTCATTGGTTAAAATCGGTCAAAATCGAGTAAAGAATCTAAGACATAAATGGAATGAATTCGAACTTTTAAGATCAGAATCACTTTTCGATTTCATGCAGTTTGTACTAAAACGATCAGGATAAAGGATCATCCTAATATGTATAACTGTTAATCAATTAGGCTAACTAACTATTTTCGATCTAAATAGGTTTCTAGTCCGGAATTTGATGAGGGAAGGACCGATCTATTAAGATCACAATCATTTTTCGAAGACATGCAACTTGTACTTGAAAGTTAAACCTGGATATAAGATCATCCCAAGATGTAAAAGAAATTACGCAACGAGAATACTAATAGTTTCATATTTTAAAGAGCGATGGACCTTTGATTAAGATCATTAAATGGATATAAAACTTGATAATCAAAGTTATTAACATGGTTTTGCAAAATGTATTTAAACTTAGAAAAAAATATAAATTAAAAATCACATCAAACATTTAGCCGTCATGCGTCTGCAAGATCTTTTTCTTTGATCTTGTGTCTTAGTAATTTAACAGCACTTACATACAAAACTTTAATAACAATAAATTATAACAAAAAACAATGAAACTCCTTAATAATTAAAATTAATAAATATTTAATTAATACCCCAGAGAAGGTAAACTCTAAATGGATTTTTGTAATGAAACAGAAACAAAAAAAATCCACAAGTGAAAACCATAAATAAACATGGAGTTTAAATAAATGACAAAGAAAAAGGAGAGCGCTCCAAACAAAGAGTTTGATGATCTCGATCATGATACACTTTTATTTTTTTTCTTTTAACAATTTTTCCATTTTTTTTGTAACGAAACAAACAAACATCTTTAAAGATTTTATGGTCTGAATAAAGACGCCTTACTGATCTGTTTGACCACCATCATTTTCCATACGATCCATTTATAAGTGATCTCTGGTTACAGCTACCGCCAGCAACTTTCTTTTAACCATTACTGCTGTTCTTTTTCTAATTCTATCTAATGCTAAGAATGTTTGTTTAGCAAAAATGATCATAAAGATGGTGTGTTAGATCGTCATGCCAAGATTGTTATTTCTTTGCTAAATGAATTTATGGTCAAGTAAAGAATTGTTTTGTACAAATCTAATTATGTTGGCAATGCAATAAATGCTGCAATACGACTACCACCACGACACCTATTTAATGTTTTAAAAAAGAATTATTGCAAAAAAGATCAACAGATAAATGTTTCGTCTCTTGTTTTGCTGGTCTATGTTTATGGCTGTTATGGTCTTGTATTTATGTGGTGAACAAAAAAAAAATTGGAATGGCTTAGAATTAAAAATAATGCTTTTTTGTCTCTAAATGGTGACAACAATTGTTCAAATGCGTCGTGCATCTCCCTACTCATGACTAAGTGGAAAGATCTTCTTGTTGATTATTGTAAAGATCTTTTACAACCATTTATGGTTAATTTAGATATCGCTTTTACGTTCGTCATTATGGTTTTGTTGTTATTGTTTCGAATAATGAACATTTTAATTTTTTTGAAAAAGTTTCTCTGAAAATTGTTCTTGCAATTGCTAAAACTTCTACTTTTGAAAATTTTTATTGAAATATGGTTGGTTGATCTATAATGGTTTAGTTGTCACATGTGTTTGGTGACATGTCCGACGGGGGCCTAGGTATATTTCCTCTCTATCTATGTATCTATGTATCTATGTATCTATCTATCTATCTATCTATCTATCTATCTATCTATCTATCTATCTATCTATCTATCTATCTATCTATCTATCTATCTATCTATCTATCTATCTATCTATCTATCTATCTATCTATCTATCTATCTATCTATCTATCTATCTATCTATCTATCTATCTATCTATCTATCTATCTATCTATCTATCTATCTATCTATCTATCTATATATCTATCTATCTACTTAGTAGCAGAGTTACAAAAGCTTGTTCGATTTCATCACAACACGATCATGATCGCTTAATCTCAACATCTCTTATAATTTGTAAATATTATACCACTTCAAACTTTGACATGATCTAGAACAAAATAATGTAAAATAATTCTGAAAAAAGTATTTTTTTAACTTACCTGTTACAACTGATGCAAGCTCTGTAATGAAAAGAAAAAACATAAAAATTATTATTTAAATCAAAAAATATATATTTATTTTTAAATTTCATTAAAAAAATATGTCATCTCAATTATCTCCTTTTCAATTCTTAGTAAAAAATCTTTAAATGTAAATTGTAAAAAAACTTTTTGCAAGATATGTATTAACAAACCAAAAGAGAATTCAATAAATTCAAATATATTATCAGATAAGAACGAAAAACAAATATCACACGTGTTTAAAATGACTACAAAAACAGTCATGCCACACCAGTGACTACCAGTGTCTCAATCAAGGCAACAAAAACACACTTGGTGGCCATAAATTAATAAAAAGCCACGACTTGTATGAAAAAAAGAGTTTTGTTTAATGAATTATTTATTGAAATAAAATAACAATATTTTTTGTTACATTTAACCTTGCAACACCCCAGATAAAATCTTAAACAACGAATCCATTTCTACAATTTGTTAACAAAAAACTTTTATTAAAAAATTTTGATAAAAAAACTTATGGTCATTATAGTTACTAATCGCGGGTTTTGAAAGGTTAACAAACTCTGAAAGAAATACATAAATACCTAAAAACAACTCAGAACTTAAATGACTGCAAAAGTTAGTAACAAAATTTTGTTAACAACTTCAAAAAAAAAAAAAAACTGTTAAAACAGAAGTGTCAACATAAAAATTCAGATAATGATCGTCTATAATAAACTATTCCCTCTGTCAGTCAGTCAGTTAGTCATTTATATGTGAATGTTTGAATCTACCTCATAAGTCATACATTTATTTTTTGAAATACAAAAGAATTCCGAAACAAAAGGATATTCATGGGTGGTATTGTTATGTTGTTGTTGTTTGGTTTTTTACCTACACTTGTTGAAAGATAAAAATTTGTTTTAATTAAATATTTTTTTAAGAAACAGCAAAGCTTAACATTTTTTAGGAATAAGTAAAAATAAGAAATTGATTACATTTTTAAGAAATATTTTTACTGACTTATGGATTTTTTTGCAAACCATTTGGAGTGATCTTGTTCAAAGTTCCCGTTTTTTTGGTGGAAATTTTTTGAAAATATCCCCTAAACTTAATTGTAACACAGGTAATTTATAATTTATGTATTTGTGACTTATTTTGCCATCCGGTAGATTAGAACCTCGTGTTCTAGTCGATTTAAATCCTACAGATTGATAGATAGATAGATAGATAGATAGATAGATAGATAGATAGATAGATAGATAGATGGATAGATGATAGATAGATAGATAGATA
>NC_060951.1:44340335-44348878 GCF_022045245.1 Lucilia cuprina | reverse complement strand
TAGATAGATAGATAGATAGATAGATAAATAGATAGATAGATAGATAGATAGATAGATAGATAGATAGATAGATAGATAGATAGATAGATAGATAGATAGATAGATAGATAAATAGATAGATAGTTAATTAGTTAGTTAGTTACGTAGTTTATTAAATTTCGGAGTCACCCTGTACCTTCAAACTCAAAAAGTCCTTTAAAATTCTACATTAACTGATCTTACCGGCAAATTCAACAACTTTTTTCTTCATCCCAACAACAATAACAACAAAAGCAAAAGTAAAAAACGTAAAATTTCATTTAAAATACATAAAAAATAACAACAAAAAAAAAACACACACACAAAACTGACTACAAAATGTACAAGTTCAAGGTTAATGTGTTATAAGAGTATCTCAGTTTTTTATTTAATATCTGTTTTTTCTTTTTTTTTGTAACTGTGTATCTCTATCTGTTAAGTGTGTCTCTGTTTGTGTGTGTGTGTGTGTGAGTGTGTGTTTAATACAAACTTAAAATGGTAACATTTTGCTCATTTGTATGTTCAGGTGTATTATGATGTCGTTTTAAGCTAAGGCTCAAAAGATGTTTGTTGTTGATTTGGTTTATTTGCCGGTTGCTTGTTTGTTGGCTGGCCTGGCTGACCAACCAACAAAAAAAAAGTGTTAAACTTTAATATTACCCAGCTTAAGTTGAGCTTTTTGTTCGTACTGAGACAATACAACAAATGAAATCGCCTTAGGTGATTATAAATGTGGCACAAACAAACAGCACACACACATACAGAAATACACTCAAACATTTTGTTTTATAAAAGAAACCGATTCATACCAAAAAAAATATGTACGTTTGTATGTTTATATTGAGGAAAAAAAAACTAGCAAGAAACCCGGATGAATGGTAAGGCAACAAAGCCAAATTTAACAGGCTTTCAGCAAAAAGAACTTCCATAATGATAAAAATACATATATTTTTTAAAAAAAGTAGCAGCAAGTGCAGGTAGTTAAGTGTGTCTTGCCAAAATTATTTTTTAATGATTGTGAAGATGATCTTAAAGTTGAAAAGTTTTAAAAAATGACTTGTTTGCGATTTAAGGTATAGTTTGCTTAAGTTATTTAAACATAGTGAAATGATTATCAGTTAAATTTGGCGCTTACTAAATGAGCAGTTTAGCTTGGTATTGTTAATCCTTCAAAAAACTTTAATCTAAAAAGTAAATAAAATTTTGTTTTGAAATTTTGAATAATTTTTTCTCTCTCTTTCTCTTTACAGGTAATTTTTTTGGATTCTTGGATTCTCAAGCTTTATAAAACACAAGTAAGATCATAATATTCAAATATGTCTATACTAGAGAGAACTCTTTTTAGAGAAATTATGCTCAGAAAGGGATTATTTGCATCACTTTAGATCAGGCATCGATAGAGAGTAACAAATAAGCTTTCAAAAAGCTTTTGCTTGATCTTTTATAAAAGAGTGAGTATGAAAGCGTGTGAAAACATAACAAAGCTCTTTTTAGAACAGACATAGGCAGAGAGTGAAAGAAACTAATATTCTAATATTTTTCTAAGATTTTTTAATGCTAAATAGGTGTTAAAGTTTTAAGTTGTAAAAATTTAAAACATTTTTTGCTTTTTTTTTTGCTCATTATTATTTCTTAATCTTCTTCAACTTGTAAATGTTTCTTTCAAGATAAAATCTTGTGATTTTTTAATCTTTACATTTAACCATTAAAAGATTTATGGGAATTTTATTAGAATCATCATTATTAAAAATTTAAATGTTGGTAATTTTTCTTCAACAAGTTTTTCTTAAATATTTGTTAACACCAACTAAATTACCACGAAGACATACATTGTTGAAATCCATAAGGAAATGAGATATAAAAGAATTAAATCTTAATAATTCATTCTAACATAAAGCAATACCTAGCAGCAGTTTAAAAGTGATATCGAAGCCTTAACTCATATATTACTTATGTACAAATTGAGTTTTTCTAAAGTTTTAATAAAAAAAAGTATCTTTATTTTCAATCTTTTGAAATCAATTAATTTCCTAGTAACTAATTAATTGATTGAATTAATTCCTTTAAATCTTTTCAAAACGATCTAATGATGAATATTAAGTTTCAAATTCTTCTTGTGTTTTTAATCTACTGTTTACACACTACTACTGATTTTTACAATAATTTAGTAAATTTGTTAAAAAACTCCATAAGAAAACAAGAAAAATAAATTTAATGATCATATTTACATTAATTGGCATAATAAAAAAATTTGTTAAATAAAATAAACAAAATAAAGAAGCCCTCGAATCTAAAACTTGTTTGAGGTTAAAGCTTTTACAGTTGTTTTAAATTATGGGTTTATTTTTTTTTAAATTTTTCTAAAAATTTCTTGAGTGACGATTTGTTGATTATAAAAGGTCAAAAATTTCATATTAAATTTTAAATAATTTTATTAAAATAAAAAATCACAAATTATAAAGAAATATGGTTTTAAATTCATTTTATTATACATAAATATTTTATATATTTTAAGGGGATTTGCATAAATTTGTAAAAATAATTAATAGAAATAGATTTGTGATAACAAACAAAACTTGAAAATATGAGTTCATTTAATATTAAATAATTAATAAAGAAAAAACTTTTATTAAAAAAATTTCAAAAATTACAATAAATAATATTAAAAAAGTATAGATCTATAACGATTTGCAGAAGGAGGCTATTTATATACCAATGGGAAAATTTTTTTCAAAACACAAGAGTTTATAGTTAGAAAGTTAGTTAGTTTGAAAGAAGGATGTACATATATACATCAAATCCGAAGAAATATACCTAGGTCTCTATTGGGCCTAATGTGCGATCCTTAACCAGTGCCTCAGGTGTGAAGGCAACCCACCACCTCCGGTCTACCAGACTAGAACACTAACCACTAACCTTTTTATAAACTAATTTCTTACACGCATTTTTGATTTCTTTTAAATATAATTTTCAAAATTTTGTTTGTTTTAGAAAGCTGTTCACTCTCTTTTTAAAAAAGTTTTGTAATTTTTTAGAAAATAGTCGATATTTTCTCTTTTTTTTAGAAAATTTTCTCTTTTTAATAAAAAATTTTTAAGAGTTTTTGTTTTTTTAATTTTGTTTGTTTTTTTTTTCTTGAAAATTTCTTTTTATTTAAAAAAAATTTCAAAGATTTCTATTTATTATAAAAATTTGTTCTCCCTCTTTAAAAAAAATGGAAAGATTTCTTTTTATTAAAAAAAGTTTTCCTTTTATAAAAATATTTTAGAAAATTTTCAAAGATTTATCTTTATTTTAGAAAATGTTTGAAAAAGTTTTTTTCATAAGATTTGAAAATATTATTTTTTTTGCCAATTTTGAAAATTTTTTATAAATGTTTTAAAAAATTTCTTTTTATTTCAGATTTTGTGTTTGTTTTTTAAAAAGTTTTAGTTGTGAAAAATTTCTCGTTATTTTGCAAAAACTATTTCATCTTAATTTTTTAGAAATTTCTAGTTTTTAAGAAGATTTTTGAAAATATCTCTCTTTTAGAATATTTTTCAAGGTTTCTATTTTTATAGAAAATTTTACTTTTAAAGAAAGTTTTGAGAAAACTTTTATTTAAAATAAAATTTTTCTTAAAATGAAAATTTCTCTTTTTAAAGAACAACATTTTAAGTTTATTTTTTTAAAGAAAATTTTCAAAAAAAATTTTTTTCAAAAGGAAATTTTTAAAAAATTTTTCATTAAAAAATTTTTTTGAATGTTTTCGTTTTTTTTTTCATGGAAAATCTTTTGAAAGTTCTACCATTTATAGACAATTTTCAAAAAGGAAAGCTTTTAAAAATATCTTAAAGATTTTTAAAAATAATTATATATATATTTTTTTTTAATTTTCTTCAAATTTCAAAAATATCTTTTTGAAAGAAAGTTTTGTGAAAATTTTTCCTTTTAAAGAAAATTTAAAAAAAATTTTAGAGTATAATTTCTAAAAAAAAAATGTTGGAAAATTTTTCCTTTTTAAACAAATTGACTTATTGAAATGTCTTTTATTATAGAAAATTTCGTAGAATGTTTTTCCATTTTTTATAGAAAATCTTTTAAAAGTTTCTCATTTTATGGGTAATTTTCAAAAATTTCATTTGAAAAAAGTTTTTGGAAAATCCTGATTTTATAGAAGATTTTCAACAACTTTTCTCCTTTCATAGAACATTTTTAAAAGGTTTCTCTATTAAAAGAATATTAATTTTTTTTTAAACTTTTAGAATTTTTTTTAAGAAAATTTTGAAAAATTTATTTTTTATATAAAATTTTTAGAATTTTTTTTGAAGAAAATTTTGATATATTTAAAATTTATTTTTTTTCATATTTTTTCAAAAATTTCTCTTTGTCTTTAGTTTTTTACAGAAAATATGAGAATTTTTGTGTTTTTTAGAAAATTATTTTGGTAAATAATTTTTTTGAAAATTTTTATTTTTATAAATATAGAAATTCAAAATAAAGTACTTAATATTTCCCTCAAATATTTTATATTAAAAAAAATAATTTATATAAAATGCAAATTATAAATTCCAATGGAAAATCCCTGTTGAAATTTTCCAAATAATTTCTATAAATGTCACTGTCAATTGCATTCATTTATTAGACAATTTATCGCCAGTATTATTATTGGTCAATTAAGGAAAAATATTTTTCTTAATGAAATTGTATTTTTTTTTTCAGCAAAAACAAGGAGTGTCTGAAAGTTCTTTTATACTTAAATGCGTTCGAACGAATATGTTAATGTAAATTTTTTTTGTTTACCAAGCCCAAGAACTTAAACACTTTTTGGTCATTTAGAAAAAAATTTCAAAACTAAAGTTTACTCAAGTGTTAAATGATTTCAAGGGAATGAAAAACAGGGGAGAAACTGACTAAATTCCCTTATTCTTTGTTGTCTTAAAACTAAAGCAATAATGAAATTTATTAAAAAAAAAACATAATTGAACTTAAAATTTTATAAAAGAAATTAAATAGTTTTTCAAGCAGAAATCCTGAAATTCATTAACAAACCAGAGGCCTTAAACAGAAACTGAGATAAATTTTAAAAACTTTAAAGTTCCGTTCCCACCATTTTTTTACTAAATTTCAAAATTTCCCTAAAGGCAAATGACATTTGTTTTGTAAAGTTAATTAAATTTGTTTCTTTGTTTATTTATAAAACACCATCAATCATCAAGAGTTATTTATAACAACTTATTAAATAATAACAATAATAAATTATTAATAAAAATAGCAAAATATTAAAACATAAAAAATTGTAATAAAGATTTATAAAAAACAAGTAATGAAATTTTAACAAAACATTTATTTCAACGTCTTGTAATTTTTTTTTAAAGAAATAAAAAAAACAAACTACAAATGATTGGCAAAATGTTTTTAACAAAATTTTTTTATTATTAATTATTTATTGATTTTTTTACGTTTATTTTACAAAGCGGCTTTTGTTTAAAGTTTACAAAAAAAATCTCTGGTATTTTTAATATAATAATGACAAATTAATGTGGCGAAATATTTTACATAATCATGTTTGGTAAACAAGAAATATAGAAAATTAAAAAGATTAAAAAAAATTAAAAAAAATAGTTTGTCACACATGTGCTGAAAGTGGGTGTTTTGTAGAATGTTTGTTATTGTTTTTTTTTTTCTAATTTAAATAAAATAAACTTGAATTTTCTTTAAAAGTGCAACAATGTTGCAAAATACATATTCATATGTGTTTTGTATAAAGTAGATAAATTTCATGATTTATGATCATGTCTGTTAAAAAGTTTAGAAAACGCAGCTGTTTCTAAAAAAATATTTAAATCAGTTTGATTAAAAAATTTATATTTATTCCCAATTTTGAGAAAAAAATGAATTCTTTTTAGCGATATCAGTCTATAGGTACCTTACACAAAGTAAAAATTCCCAAAGCTCTAAATATCAACTGAATAACTCTTTCGATCGTCATATGGTCTCAAATTGATACGTAGAAGTTCACAATTTTAATAGTATTAAACAAGAGAATTATACAATAAAAGTCTACATTTGCACTTTGTATAGATGCCTATGTTTTTCATTTAATAGCAATAAATAAATTTTAATTTTTATAAACAGAAATCGTGGTAATGGAACATGTTTGTAAATAATAGAAAAAATAAACTTTAATGTAAATATTACAGCAAATTGTACATAAAATACATTAGACATTAAACTGACAAACACGACTGTAAATGATATTGTAAAGAATTTACAAACCCAGCAGTTCTGAAAGACATTAATACATGAGAAAAACAATTCTGCTCTAACTACGCTTTACATTACTTAGGACCTCTAAAGTGGCAATTGGGTGAGCAAGAACTGAACTAGAACTAAACTAGAGCTGAACTAGAACTGAACTAGAACTAAACTTGAACTGAATTAGAACTGAACTATAACTAAACTAGAACTGAATTGGAACTGAACTAGAACCGAACTATAACTGAACTAGAACTGAACAAAAACTGAACTAGAACTGAACTAGAACTGAACTAGAACTGAACTAGAACTGAACTAGAACTGAACTAGAACTGAACTAGAACTGAACTAGAACTGAACTAGAACTGAACTAGAACTGAACTAGAACTGAACTAGAACTGAACTAGAACTGAACTAGAACTGAACTAGAACTGAACTAGAACTGAACTAGAACTGAACTAGAACTAAACTAGAACTGAACTAGAATTGAAATAGAACTGAACCAGAACTGAACCAGAACTGAACCAGAACTGAACCAGAACTGAACTAGAACTGAACCAGAACTGATCTAGAACTGAACAAAAACTGAATTAGATCTAAACTAGAACTGAACCAAAACTTTACTTGTACTGAAGTTAGCTTTATTATATAAGCTTGATATTCTGAACGCCTAGTAAAACAATATAATAAATTTATGATTTTTACTTCATAATTCTAATAAATTCCATTTACAATAAAATTTATTTCTATTAAAGAAACAAATAATAAATATTACAAATGCATTTAGTTGTACCAATAAAATCCTATAAAAATCCCATTAATTCTAAATATTAAAGTGCTTTGTGACATTTTTAATTCTTTGTGTATTTTTTTTTCAATATTGTAATTTTTTAATAAATAATCTTATGTAAAAACATATGTTTGTTTATTAAATTTATAATCATTAAAATTCTTGTAGTATTTAAATTGTTATTAAATACTGAAACTGTCATTAGTTTTATTTTATTTTTTCTGCTATGAATTCTTGTTTAAATTTAATATTTTTTTTAATATTTCTAAGTGAACACTTGTGGTTATTACCATAAGTAGTTTGTAGTTAAAAGCTTAAAAAATAGACACTTATATTTAACGAATTTTATATTGGGTTACGAAGTACAGTAAACATTTTCATAAGGATTAGCTAGTTTAAAAGGTTATCACAGGGGTAAGGCGCTTAATGTTCATGCTCTGCAATACTGTTGGGTGTTCGTTTCATTAAACTTCATAAGCTGTTTGAGTTTTTTTTCCAAATGGTTGTCAAAATCTATTAAATTTTTCTGCTTATTGGGTTACACCTGCATATTTATTTGCACACTCTAGTTAAATAATAAATAAATTGTCTGTCCACATTTATTTTATAATTTTTTATTAGAATTAAAGCAGGATTTAATAATGAAACAACTTCTGTTGCTATTTTTTCTCTGTAAACATTTGTATTCACATAAATTAATCTGCAATTAAAATGGACAAACCGATTTTAACCGGCTGGCTAGCTGGACACTGGGCTCTGACTACATAAATGAATGAATGATAGACTGATGTATAGACGGTCATGCGGTGACATGAAAATGTTTGTATAACTATTGACTGGAATTTACAAGTTTACACTTATTCACATATGGTTGGACAGACATCTATGCACTTACATTAATTACGCATTAGTTGTTGCTGCTGTTGCTATTCTTTGACGTCATTAAACTTGATATTTCTTTTTATGAAAATTAATTTAGAAATAAAAAACCATAAAAAATGCAACTACAACTCCATTGGCATCATTTACATAATATAAAATGGAAGAGAGCAAAAAAGAATAAATCCCACATGTGTGTAAGTTTTAATAAAATTGTTTTATGTAACCTTGCAGTTTAAGGGGAGAACAACGTCTTCCTTTTAAAAAGAAACCTTTTTATTCAAATTCAGTTCGGTTCCAGTTCAGTTCTAGTTCAGTTCTAGTTCTAGTTCAATTCTAGTTCAGTTCTAGTTCAGTTCTAGTTCAGTTCTAGTTCAGTTCTAGTTCAATTCAGTTCTAGTTCAGTTCAGTTCTAGTTCAGTTCTAGTTCAGTTCAGTTCAGTTCTAGTTCAGTTCTAGTTCAGTTTTAGTTCAGTTCTAGTTCAGTTCTAGTTCAGTTATAGTTCAGTTATAGTTCAGTTTTAGTTCAGTTCTAGTTCAGTTCTAGTTCAGTTTTAGTTCAGTTTTAGTTCAGTTCTAGTTCAGTTCTAGTTCAGTTCTAGTTCAGTTCTAGTTCAGT
>NC_060951.1:44302899-44340235 GCF_022045245.1 Lucilia cuprina | reverse complement strand
TCTAGTCTATAGTCTAGTTTATAGTCTAGTCTATAGTCTAGTCTATAGTCTAGTCTATAGTCTAGTCTATAGTCTAGTCTATAGTCTAGTCTATAGTCTAGTCTATATCTACTCTACAGTCCAGTCTATAGTATAATCTATAGTCTAGTCTATTCTGTAGTCGAGTTAATAGCGTAGGCTATAGTCTGGTCTACAGAGATGGAAATTATTCTGTAATTTTTCTGCTATAGCACTGTGTAACAAATAAAAGACTCGTTTTATATGAAATCAACAAAAACTCACAAAAAAACTTAAAATGTATACAAAACTGCAACAACTGAAGAAAACGTTCATTCATGTGTTTTATTGAATGATTACTACGTCCACTCAAAAAAAATGCAACAAAATAAACTAAAAATTATGAATGAATGAAATAAATGATGTGTGTAAATAAATGTAAAAAATAAAAGAGTGTGAGTTTAAACAAAATACCCTACATAACTATAAAATAACATAAATTTTATAATCAGTTAAGAAAATCTTCTGAAGAGGGAAAAAAGCGGAAGTAGTAAAAGAATTGAATTGAAATTTAAAGATAAGAAGAAATAAAAAGCTTAATTTTAGAACAAAATTAAATTTTGTTAAAATTACTAAAGTACAAAATGATTGATATTAAAATTATGTAAACGGCGGGGTAAAACGTCAAAAGAAATTGATTAAATTGAATGAAAATTTTTCAAGATAATAATTAACTTTTTACGGAAGTTAAGTAAATGTAGCGTATTTTAAAAAACGTAACAGTTTGATAAAATAATATTTTAAATAAGATTTGATTTATAATCATATTGTTGTTGTTTGTTTTTTTTCCTAGTGGACATTTTATATTATTTGTTCTATCTTGAATAAAAAACGACAGACCCCAAAATATAAATTATGTGTAGAAAATTTACACAATTTAAACAACAACAGCAACTGCTTAAAACATACATACATACTTATATGTAGTTAGAGTAGAGTGGCATAGACACGTTCAACAATTTCCGGCATGAGTAGGTTTCATTCACAGAGGTTTGTGTTGCTTTTCATTCTTTCGAAAACAAAAAACAACAAATAGAAATACAATACCTGGACCTGGTCAACACTGCAAGTTTTCAATGTTAAAGGAAGAAAATATACATAATTTCAGAAAAATTTCATAAATATACATTAACATCATTATTATTGATTATGATTATAAATCATTTTTTCAAAATTATTTATTTTGTTAACAATCAATTGAGTTATTTGTTTTGTAAATTATTGCGTTTAACAAATTTATAACATTTTTGTACTTGTTTTGTTTTGTAGAAAATTTTATGAAAATTATTCATTATATATATGAAATAAAAAAATGTGATAAAATATGCAGTAGTAGTAGTGAAGGAAGTACTCATCACGTACTTATTTGGTTTGGTTAAGTTATATTGTCGTTGTTGCTGTTTAATACTCTATGACCGGTAAACAGGAAGTTTTCATTATTAGATTTGCCAATTACATTGTTTTAATGTTTTAAATAATTTGCAAACATTTTATTTCAAAACAAAATTTTAACACATTTTTTTATTTTTTCTATATATTTACAGGTAATTATTTTTGGAATCTAACAAAACAGAAAATTAGCAACAAAAAAAAAAGACAATGGTCGTAATTGAGAAGCAGTTTCTATAAAGGTTTGTTAAAGATTTCTTTAGAAAAAAGAAAAAGTACAAAATAACAACATTAACAAGAAAAATTATAGACTAGGCTATAGACTAGATTGGACTTCAGACTAGACACTAGACAAGATTATAGACAGGACCATATATTAGACTAAAGATTATAAACAAGACTATAGACTAAACTATAGACTAGACTATAGAATAGATCATAGACTAGACTATAGATGAAACTATAGACTAGAATACAGACTTAACTATATACTAGACTATAGATTAAACTATAGACTAGACTATAGACTAGACTATAGACTAGACTATAGACTAGACTATAGACTAGACTATAGACTAGACTATAGACTAGACTATAGACTAGACTATGGACTAGACTATAGACTAGACTATAGACTAGACTATAGACTAGACTGTAGACTAGACTATTGACTGCAGGCTAGACTATAGATCAGACTATTAGACTATTAGACTGTACAACAGAAAAGATTATTAAATTTTCCTTTGTAGGTCAGTGTTTTTTTTTTTTTTGCAACAAATAATATAATATACTCCATAATATTGTTGTAAATGCAGTTACTTAAAACATTTTTATTGTTGATATTCATTAGTTTAATGGTAATACAACAATGTATTTTGATCAAACAGTTTAAACTTTAATATAAAGTTTAAACTCTAACTAACAAGCAGTGTTTTTTTTATTATTGTTAAAATTAACAAAATTTTGTTATTTTTACAACAATAACACAATGCACATTTTATTGTTATTGCTTTATTTTGTTGTTTTATTTTTTTATTTTGTCTTTGTGTTCGTTGAGTTTAATGTACGAGAGTAGGTACTCAAGTCAGTCGTACTAATGTTGTATGTTGCTGTTGACTATTGTTGTTAATGTTATTGTTGAGGTTTTATGCTTTATTAGGTCTACAGGTCACGTGCTTAGTGTGAATAAAGAAAAAAGCAGAGGTCCGATGTAAATACAACTATAAAATGTCATTTGCATTTCATTTACGTTTGGGGAAATTATCTAAAGTAATATTTTAACATTTATTCTTTAAACAATTCTGTTGTTCATATCTAAACATATTTCCAGGAGACATTACAGGACTCTTTACCGGAAAAGTTGTTTAGATTCCAAGCTACTTTTTTCTAGAAATATTGTTTTTTTGACTCTGAGCAATTTATTACTAGAAATGTTGTTCAGACTCGGAGCAACTTTTAACTAAAAAAGTTTTTCAGATTCTGAGTAACTTTTTACTAGAAAAATTGTTCAGATTTTTAGCAAATTTTTATTAGAAAAGTTGTTCAAATTCTGAGCAACTTTTTACTAGAAAAGTTGTTCAAATTCTGAGCAATTTTTTACTAGAATAGTTCAGACTCTGAGCAACTTTTTACTAAAAATGTAGTTCAGACTATGAGCAACTTTTTACTAGAAATGTTGTTCAGACTCTGAACAACTTTTTACTAGAAATGTTGTTCAGACTCTGAGCAACTTTTTACTAGAAAAGTTGTTCAGATTGTGAGCAACTTTTTATTAGTAAAGTTGTTCAGACTCTGAGCAACTTTTTACTAGAATAGTTGTTCAGACTCTGAAAATATTTTTACTAGAAATGTTGTTCAGACTCTGAGCAACTTTTTATT
Organism: Lucilia cuprina; assembly: GCF_022045245.1. NCBI lineage: Eukaryota > Metazoa > Arthropoda > Insecta > Diptera > Calliphoridae > Lucilia > Lucilia cuprina. The sequence goes on along the minus strand of NC_060951.1, from coordinate 44,336,911 downwards.
AGAAAAGTTGTTCAGACTCTGAGCAACTTTTTACTAGAAAAGTTGTTCAGACTTTGAGCAACTTTTTACTAAAAATGTTGTTCAGACTCTGAAAATATTTTTACTAGAAATGTTGTTCAGACTCTGAGCAACTTTTTACTAGAAATGTTGTTCAGACTCTGAGCAACTTTTTATTAGAAAAGTTGTTCAGACTCTGAGCAACTTTTTACTAGAAAAGTTGTTCAGACTCTGAGCAACTTTTTAGTAGAATTTTTAGATTTTAAGTAATTATATACTAGGAAAGTTGTTTAGCTTTTTAGCAACATTTTACTAGAAAGTTGCTTAGACTCTAAGCAGCTTTTTACTAAAAAAGTTTTTCAGACTCTGAGCAACTTTTTACTAGAAAAGTTATTTAGATTCTTAGCAACTTTTTACTGGAAAAGTTGTTTGGATCAATAATCCTTTTGCTATAAAGTTGCTTGAATGCGCTGAACAATCTATTTTTAATGAAGTTGATCAGATTTATAATAATATGAATAATTTCAAATATTTAAATGATCGGCATTTCTATTGAAGTTTTTTTTTATTTTGTTGCTGTGAACTAAATCTTTATTGATCAATTTCACATTAAACAAATAAACACCTAAATGAAATAAACTGCCGCCTTAAAAAATATATATATTTTTAACTTTACAAACTTCAATTCCAACAACAAAATAATGTTTTTGTTTAATGTCACAAAACAAATTGTTAAACATTAAAATTCCACAAAAAAAATCTAAATAACTGTTTAAATATCACATGCAACGAAAGAAAAAAACCTAAAAAACATCAAATTTTATGTGACAATTTTCATACAGAACACAAAATACATTTTTAAACAACTTGATTTTATTTTCCGATTTTTTCTGCTTTAATTTTATTTTAAATGTTAATTAAATCTGTATATTTTTTTCTTAAAATTTATTTAGTTAATGTTGGTGTTGGGTTCATTAATAAAAACCAGAAAGTGAAGCGTTAAGGGAAACAAAGTGACAAAAAAAACAACTAAAGTATTGAGTAGGCACGTTTTGTTTTTAAATAAATAATTTACATTTAACAGTTTATATAAGTTAATGTTGTATGCAGTTGTTTTAACTTTAGTTTATTTAATTTATTTATTTTAAAACTAATCAAAACACTTTGCATGTTGGAGATTTAAGCGAGAAAAACCTACGTGTTGTATTTGAATTCTTTGCATTTGTTTTTTATAACTTATTTTTATTTTATTTATTTATATTTATTCATTGTGCTCTTTTTAACCCTTTTAACATATAATCACACTTTACTTAAGACTTAAGTCCGGTTTTATCATTTACTTTAGAAAAAAATAATGCATTTTCGTAATTCATTCATAGTTCGACATAGAAATTTATTTGGGGTGTTCATGTTTTTTTAACTAGAAAAGTTGTTCAAACTTTAAGCAACTTTTTACTAGAAAAGTGGTGCAGATTCTGAACAACTTTACACTAGACAGGTCGTTTAATTTTTAGGAAACGTTTTATAAGAATAGAGGTTAACACTCTGAGCAACTTTTTACTAGAGAAGTTGTGTACACTCTAAGCAACTTTTTGTTCAGACACTGAGAAACTTTTTACTACAAAAGTTGTTCAGGCTCTGAGCAACTTTTTACTACAAAAGTTGTTCAGAATCTGAGCAACTTTTTACTACAAAAGTTGTTCAGACTCTGAGCAACTTTTTACTTGAAAAGTTTTTCAGACTCTGACCAACTTTTTGCTAGAAAGTAAATTCACATTTTGAGCAACTTTTTACTATAAGAGATGTTTAGACTCTGAGTAACTTTTTACTAGACAAGTTGTTCAGATTCTTAGCAACTTTTATCAGACTCTGAGCAACTTTTTACTACAAAAGTTGTTCAGACACTGAGAAACTTTTTACTACAAAAGTTGATTCAGTCTCTAAGCAAGTTTCTTCTAAAATAGTTTTTCATACTCTGAGCAACTTTTAACTTGAAAATAGATTTACTTTTTGAACAACTTTTTACTAGACAAGTTGTTCATATTTTTAGCATTTTTTTACTATTTTCTTACTAAAATAGTCGTTTAAAATCTGATCAACTTTTTACTTGAAAAGTAGTTCAGACTTTGAGCAAGTTTCTACTAGAATAGTTGCTCACAACCTAAGCAACGTTTTACTAGAAAAGTTGTTGAGATTCTGAAAAACTTTTCACAGGAACAGTTATTTCAGTTTATTCAGACTCTGAGCAATTTTTCACCAGAAATGTTGTCCGAACTTTGAGCAACTTTTTCAAGAAAAGTTTTTCATACTCGATAAATTGCTATAACTCTCAGTAACTCTTTTAGACAGAGCAACTTTTTAAATAAAAGTTGTTCAGACTGTAAGCAACATTTTATTAGAAAAGTTGTTGATACTCTGAGCAACTGTTTACAAGATAAATTGTTCATACTCTGAGCAACATTTTAAAAGAAAGTTGTTAAGAATCTGAAAAATATTTCACTATAAATGTTGTTTAGACTTTGAACAGCTTTTCATGTAGTTCACAATCGAAAGATCTGAATGTCCCTAATAATACATATTTCATTCTACCCCCATTAACTATGTCAATGTGTCGTTGTATATTCAAAATTACCATTAAAAAAAATTAAATGTTTCTTGCACTCAAATTATAAGATTTCCGGCTTCAGAATAATACCAACCAACTAACCAACAACAAGAATATATAATTTTGTTTTTAAAATGTTTAAAGTGCAACCAAATCTAGATTAACTATGCGACAAGCATAAATAATTTTTCTCATAATTAAATTTAAAAAAATAAATCTCAAAATAAAATTTTACTTATAAAAAAAATATTCTAAAACATTTGGGGTTTTTTGTTTTTGTTGAAATTTATTACAATTTCATGTTCACAACTAGCTACTCGTACTCTTTGAAGTCATGTTATTTTATTAGAATTTTTTTCTTTAATTTATTCCCTCATTTCTTCAATTTATTATAATTTTTTTGAATATTGTTGTTATGCAACTAACAATTACAACAACAACAATCAATTCTGTTGTTGGGTCGTGATGAGTAATTTGACATTTCAAGCGATAACTTTAAATCAATTGTTGTTTGCTGTTGCTTAAAGCTTGTGGTTAGTTTTTAAAGGTTTATAATTGTCAAAAAAAGGAAGTTGTTTTTGATTCACTATCAACAAGTTAGTGTCTTAAAGTCTAGTTTTTAGTTTGAAAAAAAAACACGAAAAATTATTACTGTTGACAATTTGACATTGTTTATTTTTTTAAGGTTTTAGTTTGGTTTCTTTGATCATTTGTAAAAAATTGCCTGGGAATATTTAAATTTTAGTAAATTAGATTTATGGGAAAATTTTAAGATGTGAACATAATTTTTGGTGATTAGAACATGAATGAGTTTAAAAAAAATTAACTTAAGCATAAAACTAACAAAAAAATGCAAAACTGAATAAATATTTACAAGTAAAAAATTGCTCAGAGTTTGAACAACTTTTCTAGTAAAAAATTGCTCAGAGTATAGACAACTTTTCTAGTAAAAAGTTGCTCACAGTGTAACAACATTTCTAGTAAAATGTTGCTTAGAGTATCAACTAATTTTATAGTAAAAAGTTGTTCACAGTGTAAAAACTTTTCTAGTAAAAAGTTGCTCAGAATCTTAATAACTTTTCTAACAAAAGGTTGCTAAGACTTTCAGCAACTTTTGTAGTAAAAATTTGCTATGCTTTTGAACAACTTTTCTAGTAAAGAATTGCTTAGGAAAGGAACAACTTTTCTTTTAAAATGTTGCTAAAAAGAAAATAACATTTTTAGTAAAAAGTTGCTCAGATTTTAAATAACTTTTCTATTAAAAAGTTTCTTAGACCCAGAATAACTTTTCGAGTAAAAAGTTACTCAGAGTTGCTCTCAGTGTACAACTTTCTTCGAGTTAAGTTGTAACTTTTTTAGTAAAAACTTTTTTCTTTTATTAAAATGTTGATCAGAATTTTAACAACTTTTCTAGTAAAGAGTTGCTCAGAGTGCAAACAACTATTCATTTAAAAAGATACTCAGATTCTCCACAACTTTTCTAATAATAGATTGCTTAGAATTTGAGCAACTTTTATAATAAAAAGTTGTGCAGAGTGTAAACAACATTTCTAACAAAAAGTTGCATTTAACTTTCTAGTAAAAAGTTGCTCAGATTGTAATCAAATCTTCTAGTAAAAATTTCCTTAGAATCTGAACAACTTTTCTACTAAAAGGTTCCCCAGAGTCTAAACAACTTTTCTAGTAAAAAGTTGCTCAGATTCTGAACCAATTTTCTAGTAAAAATTTGGTTAGAGTCTAACCAACTTTTTTAGTAAAAATTTGGTTAGAGTCTAACCAACTTTTTTAGTAAAAAGTTGCTTAGAGTCTGAACAACTTTTCTAGTAAAAAGTTGCTTAGAGTCTGAACAACTTTTCTAGTAAAAAGTTGCTTAGAGTCTGAACAACTTTTCTAGTAAAAAGTTGCTCAGAATCAGAACAACAAGTTGCACAACCACATTTCTAGTATAAAGTTGCTTAAAATCTGCATAATATTTCTTATATAATGTTGCTGAAATTCAAAACTCTCGTAAAAAATTGCTCAGAGTCGAACTGTCTAAAATTTAAAGTAAAGCCGATTAAAGTGGTAAACAACTCGTATAAACAAACTGACTCATTAATTTACCAAAAATGTTTTATAATATTATTTTGTTTTATTGTTGTTGTTGTAATATTCTCTTCATTTGGCTTTAAGTCAATTTGTTGTTGTTCTCCTTTTAAAGTGTCTTTAAGTTTTTAAACGTTTTTTTATTTAAGTTTCTAGCTTTTTTTCATTTTCTTTTTTGTTGGTTTGTTGTTGAGTAATTCTAGTGTTTTGTTGTTACTGTTGTTTTAGTGTTCATTTACAACAAATTAATTTATACATTCTATATATTATTATATAAACAATAATAATGATAATATTTAAGTATAGACAACAAATATTATTGAGTAATTAACTTGATATAATATTTTTGGTTATGAACAAATTTGTTTTGCTGATTTTTTTTTTTATACGAAAACATTGGGGATGATCAGAGTTTTTAAAAATTTTAAAGAATTTTTTTAAAGTAAATTTTTTGGTTCTATGTAATGTAAAGAGTAAACAGTTGTCACTTTAGGACCCCTAAGTAAGGTACGGTGTAGTTATTTGTAGCTATTGTTTTGGAGAGCAATTAGCCTAGAAACGAACTATTTAAAAGGAATTTTATAATCAATGAGGTTATCCATAAGGTAATGAGTGATGATTTCATTGATCCCAACTGCTAACAATAGTAGAGTTAAATCATACTCAATAGAATCGTTTATTTTCAATTTCTAACTTTACAAGAACTAGAAATAGGTTTAAAATTTTGTAGGGCTATAGAAAACTGTGATCATCATTTAAAAAAAAAAATTACATTAAAACGACAATGACTTTAAAAATTTCTACATAGAGCGTAAAAAGATTTTTAAATAATTGTCTTAACACTTAAATATGAATATTTTATTGTTATTTAACATTTTATTTGCATATTATTTACTCTTAAGAAAATATTTATATAACAACAGTGTAGAACAAAACAAAAGCAACAAAAATTAATCAGTCTTAAAATCTAAAATTTAACTTTTTTCAACCAATAACAACTGAAACCTAAAAATTTATAAAAATTCTCCTAAATATAACATGTTTTGTTCTTTACTGTTATATTCGTATTTTGTTGATTTTACCACAACAAAATACGAATAAAAGACCCCTCTTTAGAGCAAAATTTTTTTTGCAAAAAATTATATTTAAATTAAATATTCTTGACAGTATAAATGAAGCATTTGACGCTGTTCATGCGCAAATTGTATAAGTTTTTTCCGTTTTTTTTTCGCTTTTATTTTTTAATTAAATTCTGCCATAAAGTGTTTTGTTTGTTTGGTATTGGTTGAAAAAAGTGGGGAGGGGGAAACATTTTTTTAAAATATTCATTATATTTATATGGTTTTTTATTGACAATAAACGAGAAGTCTAAATAAACAAAAAACGAAAGTTACGATTTTAATGCAAATCTAAAATTGATTATTTGTGAAATAATAAAAGATTATTGTTTAATTTATACTTAAATAAAATTTTAAATAATTCATTTGTTTAATTTATTAAAATAACGGTAAATTATAAAGAAATGTTTTATTAGCTTTATGACTTTATTTAAATATTTGTTAAAAATAAACAAAATTAAAAAAAAATATATATTTAAAAAAAATTCACTAATTGTCAAAATTTTTCAAATTGTCTAATACAATTTGCTCAAAGTCATTGTTCTGCTTGTTATTTTTTCTTAATTTGGAGGTCTTTTTCCAAAAAAAAGTTCTACTTATAAACATAAATTAAACTTGTATTTAAAAATCTCTTAAAACTCTTAATCTCTGCCAAATATAGAATTATTAACTTGTTTCTAAAAGGCCGAAAAAGTTTAGAAAAAAACAAACACACACAGTAGTATATAAATCTACGAGGGCGTTTGCTACTTTAAATTTTAATTATTAAACTACCCGATAGTTTTTTTAAAAATTGAAAAAAAATTAAAATCTACCTTTAATAATTGTAAGTTATGAAAACAAAAGAAATTTTGATTGACTAGAATTAGCGAAATTACTAGCCCAATGTTAACTGTTAGGTAGACAGTGAATCAATTTATACAATTTTTTTTAAAAAATGTATAAACTTAAAATTTTCTTCTATACAAATGTTTTTAATTCTAAAGTTTTTTTAAATAAAGTTTTTCAATTTTTTTTTTTTAATTTGTAGAAAATTTCAAAAATGTTTATATTTTTAGACACTTTGTTGTCAATTTGGTACCAATATTGGATATTTATTTTCCCTTTGTATAGAGAGATATTTTATCTCTAGTTAATGTGTTCTGAATGAATGTCTCTCAACGAGACGGCAAGACATTTAAGCATAACCCAATTTGGGTCAATTGGGAAACGGGAGCCTGTCTGGCAACAATGTTGCTAACACTCTGGCAAGAGCTGGAATCTCGTTTAGCGAACTGGAAATATATCATTCCGGCCGGTACACTTTGCGCAATAAAAAGGCAAATTAACAATTACTGGATGACTCTCAACGAGACGGCGAAATATTCAAACATTTTGCTTATTTATACCAGGGAACATGGGATCATGTGTAGCAACAATGTTGCTAACACTTTAACAATAGTTGGAATCTAGCTTAGCGAATATTAACGATTATTGGACGATTCTAAACGTGGCATTCAAACATCACCCTAGTTCAGGTCAGGCGTCACGAGAGCAAGTATAGCAACAATGTAGCTAACACTCTACCAAAAGCTGTAACCTCACTTAGCGTCATAAAAAGGCAGATTAACGATTACTGGACGACTCTCAACGAGACGCGAGATATTTAAACATCACACTTATTTATACCAGGGAACACGGGAGCACTGGTAAGATGGTATGGAAACTATGATAGACGCATTTGCGTCATTGAAAGGGAGAATGACTTCTGTGGGAGTTGTCATAATGAGGATGATGAGGAGATTATATCCCATCATTATATAATTTTCCTGCTTTTACATAGATCCGTTTTCGGAAGCTTGGGCCGGACTACTGAGGCGATCTTTGCGTTTTGTTGAATATTTTAATTAAACGTCTCTTTAGGTTCACTAAAAAATTTTGAAAAATATCTATGATTTTGATTTTTTTATAGAGAAATTTTCTATTCTACGTGGATTTTCGAAATTTGGTTTTTTAAGAAAATTCTCAAATTTTTTTTTATAGAAAAATTTTCAACATTTCTCTTTTTTATAGAAAATCGTAAAGGTTTTTTTTCTTATTATGGAAATTTACAAATATTTCACTAGTTTCTAGAATATTTTGAAAAAATTTTAAAATTTCTGAAAATTTTAAAGATTTTTATGAAAATAAATCAATTATTTTTCTTTCGCGTATAGAAATTATTGAAAATTTCTTTTATTTTATAGAAATATTTTCAAACTTAGAAAATTTTCAGAAAATGTTTTTTTTAGAAAAATTTTGAAAGTGTAGTGCTTGATCACTAGGTTCTTTTCTACAACATTGTTAGTAATACCTTTTATAAATTACTTTAAAAACAACAACAACAATTTTATTAAAATCTTTACATTGTTGCTGTCTGTTGTCTGTTGATTTGTTGCAATTCTTATTTAAGCATTAAGATTAAAGGTAAAATAATCTGTTTGATTTTAAACGAATTATTTATGCAAAGTACACACCACAATAACAATAATAACAACAAGTCGGCAGCAATAGCAACATGTTGCTGTTGTTATTGTTGTTTTCAAAAAGGTATGCATATATGTAGTATATGACAACTTAGACAGACATAGATGTTTAAACTTGCAGTTTTTCAAAATCTTATAACTTTTTTAAGAAAAAACCACTTAAATGAAAATGTTTTGCAGTTTTAGTTTGTGTTTTTCTTACTGTCTTGTTTTGAGCGGCTTAAATCAAAAAGATATTTTTTTCATACAATTTTATATAAACCATAATAATGTTAAATGCAAAAAATAAAAATAAAACAAAAAATATAAACAACTAAATACGTACTAAACATTTTATTTAAAAGAAATACAGTTTACAACAAAATAAAAATAAAACAAAAATACAAAACACAAACATCAGTGTAATAATAAAGCAACTTAAAAAAGCACGCAGTCAATACCAGACATACTCACAACCCGGTAGATTTAAAAAACTTTAACAACATAACACCTAAAAAAGTCTAATAACAAAATCGAAAATAAAATTTAAGAAAAATAATAAACTATCAACTATTTGCTTTACCAAGGACATATAAATTAGCCAATGATCTTAACATAGATATCAGCTTATTAACTAGACATTACAGTATTTGTTGCTTACAAAAACTGCAGGTACTTTTGCTCTTAAATTACTTACACATTCAAAGTTGTAGTTAAAAAAACTTAAATTGCGCGCGCGCCTGCGCATTTAAACTTCTTCAATTCTATTGCCACCGCCAAAACTACTAACTACAAAACAAACAACAATAAAACATCATTATCATGTTATTAAAAACAATAGCAACAATATAACATTTTTTGCTTTTAACTCTTTTAAAATTTATTTTTAATTTAAACTAAATATTGTCGCTAAACAAAAACAAATAAAAGCAGAACATAAAACAGATTTTTTTGGAAAAAAAAACAAATAACATTTTTTAAAAAACCTTTTAAGGTGACCATTGGTGTTTAATTTCATTTTATGAAATTCTTATAGTGTTTAGCATAACCTTGGTTTCAATTACCAAGATCTTTTGTATTTCAATTTAAATTAAAAAAATGTTTTTTTTTTCAAAAATTTTTTTTTTAAACATGGAGCTAAATTTATTTAATCTTAAATAAAATGATTTCTCAAAGCTAAATAAAGGGCTTGATTTTTTACACAGAGTTCGATTGATTAAAAGTGGTCCAGAGTATCACTTTCCTCATGTGTTCTATGTGTAAACTCATAACCTCTGACTTGCTCATTTTGAGAAGATTTCTTGTCTTACTTTCATCAGGGTCACCCCATAAGATCTTTATAATCTCTTTTTATATCTCTCCAATTGCCTTCTAAATGTCGTTAAATATATTAAGCCTCATAGCTTCATATTTATTCGAATCCAATTTACACTTTCTCTTACTGCTCGGACTTCTAACTGGAAGCTTGTTTCAGGGTCTTCAATATAGAACCCCAGGCCCACTCTGTCATCCAATTTAGAGCCATTCGTGTAGCAATAAATGAATGGCTTTTGTTTTCTGTTTTCTACTAATTTTGGCTCTTATTTTCAGCTTGACCAAAACAATCTAACTAAGATCAGCGTTTCAAAGTTCGCGATCAGGCAAGTCCAACGATAGTGTAAAACCTCTCAATGTATACATTAATGACTTTTCCCATAACCGCTTTTTAGCCAGTTCACCTAAAGTAAAAGGACGTTCGGCTGTAAGCAACGCCTCATATCTTAAATATGTTTCAATGGGTGGAATATCTAGCAATGTTTTCAGAGCCGTGGATCTCTCTATAGTAGTTTGATATAACACTTTTTGTTCAAAGAAGTATGTTAGATTCTTACGCAGAAGCTAGAATTGGTTTAATAACACTTTCGAACATTATTTTCTTTTGAGTAAATTTCCAATCATTTTTTTTATAGAAAATCTTTGAAAAATTATCTTTTTTTATAGAAAATTTAAAATTGGTTATAGAAAATTATCTTTTTGATAGAAAAATTATCGAACCCGTTTACCCGTTTTACAGAAAATTTTTCAAAATATTCTCATTTGTATAGATGATTTTTTTGATAAATTATAATTTTTATAAAAAATTTTCAAAAAATTCTATTTTTTATAGAAAATTTTAGAAAATTTTTCCAATTAGAAAAAATTATACACATCTCTTTTTTTTATAATAAATGTATAAAATATTTTCTGTTTTATAACAAATTTTTAAAAAATTCTCTGTTTTTAAAGAAAATCTTTGAATAAATATCTTTTTTATAGAAAATTATCATAAATTTACTCTTTTTATTAGAAAATTCAACAAAAATTTATTTGGTTATAGAAAATTATCGAACATTTCTCTTTTTGATAGAAAAATTATCGAACATTTCTTTGTTTTATAAAAAATTTTCAAAATTTTCGCATTAAAATTTTACATTTCTCGTTTTTAGAAAAAAATTTCAAACATTTCTCTTTTTTATAAAAAATTTATAAAATATTCTCTGTTTTATAACAAATTTTGAAAAATTCTCATTTTATAGAAAATTTTCGAACAATTCTCTCTTTAATAAAAAATTTTCGAAGATTTGTTTTTAAACAAAAATTTTCCTTTGATACAGATAGTTTTTCCCTTTTTTACAAATAGTTTTATAGACAAATTTAAATTTTTTTTATAAAAAAATTTCAAAAATATCTCTCTCATATAGAAATATTAAAAAAAAATTTTAGTAATTTTCAAACATTTTTTTATAGAAAAATGTTTCGAACATTTATCTTTTTTATAGAAAAATATTTCAACTTTTTCCTTTTTAAAGCTAATTTCTAAGATTTGCAACAACATTTTTGAAAATTTCTCTTTATTTAGTAAATTTTCGAAAACTCCTCTTCTTATAACAAATTTTGAATATTTCTCTATTTTATAGAAAATTTTTGATAAATTCTATTTTTTTATAGAAAGTTTTCAAAAAATAAGAAAAGTTTTTAAAAGTTTCCTTTTTTATAAAAACAAATTTTAAAAAATGTCCTTTTTATAGAAACATTTTTATAGCAAAAAAATTATCTTTCTTGTAACAAATTTTTATATAAAATTTCTAAAAAAACTTTTCTAGATAATTTCAAAATTTTTTTTACTAAAGTTTTTAAGAAGTTTCTTTTCTTTTTTGAAAAAATTTTGAAACTACTATTTTAATAATATTTTATCGAAAGTTTTCAAACATTTCTTTTCTATTTTATAGAAATAAATCGAATATAATTTGAAATTTTAATACATTTTTTTACAAAAATTAAAATCCAAAAATTTTGAAAAAAAATTTTGAAAAAGTTTTTTTCATATAAAAAATTTTTGAAAAGTTTTGTTTTATAACAACTTGTTAAAAATGTATCTTTTTCGTGAAAATATTTTCGAAATTAATTTTTTTAAAGAAATATTTCAAACTTAACTTTTTGTTAAAGATTTTTTTAAACATTTTTCATTTTTGATCGAAAATTTATCTTTTTATAGAAAGATTTTTTTTAAGAACATTTTTTTGACGATTTCCTAAAATTTCTATAAAAACCTTTTAAAATTGTAAATTTTTCTATAAAATTTTTTTGAAAATTTACTATTGTGAATAAGAACTTTAAATTAAATTTTTTTATTCAAACAAAACGTTTAACCGGTTATCGGTTATTCGATTAATTTGTAAGAACTATTCGTTTAGAATAAATGTTTTCAACTACGATTTTAACGATTTAACGATTATTCGATTATTTTTTAACGAATATTCTGTTACTTTTTAACGATTTTTCGTTTAAAAAATAAAGAAAATTTAAGAAATATTTTCTAAATTCAAAATCGGTTACTTAAAATGTTACAATTCTTCTATTTGCTTGATTATAAGAAAATTTTCAAAATTTTTTTCATAAATTATTTTCAACCAAAAATTCATTGATCTTAGGAAGAAAAAAAATAATATATATTTTTAGTTTCAATTTACTCTGCATGATTTGTAGCTGTTTATTGACGTTTATTTAATTTATTTGTTTGGTTGATTTTTTTTTTTCACAACCTAATAGATATAGAAAGATACTTTATATGTATGAATGTATGTGAAACTGTCATTTAAAAACTGTGATGTTAAACTGTCCGTCTGTCTTAACGTTTGTTAAAGAGCAAAAAAAATGTCCGTCTGTCTGTCTGTGTTGTTTTGAAGCTGTTGTTGACTGAATGACTGACTTCTCTACTGACTGAGTTTTATTCATTTTTTTATTTTATTTTTTGCAATTGAGTGTTGAGACGCCGTTTTAATAAAACCAACTACTACATAATCCGTATCTTATAGATACTTAGGTTTGTTTGTTTTTGTTTTTTTTTTCCTTTCTTCTACTCTCCATCATTGACGTGTTTTTGATAAATTCATGGTCATCAAGTTTGACGACTGTTGGCTAAATTATAAAAAAATATATACAAACTAAGAAACTACTTTAAACTAAACAGAAAAAAAATATATAAATTGTTTAAAAAACAATAACAACAAAGTCAATTTTACAACGGTATAAGTGTCGATATCGTGACAGTTTTATTGAATAAATTTATTTGACAATTGCAAAAATAAATAGTAAACAAAATTTGTAAAAATATTGGAGATTCTGTTATCGAGATATAGCGACGGAGATAGAGAGCCGGAGAAAGAGAGAGAGAGGGGAGGGGGGTGATTAAAAAGAGATTATGGTAAGTAAGTAAGAGAGAAAGAGAGGGAATGTGCGATTTGTTGTCTGGAAAAGTAAAGAATTATTATTTAATTGTATAAATAAATAAAACATTTATTTCTAATATTTAAGAAATTTATAAGTTTTTCAAAGAAATTTTGTTTAAATATTTTTATTTGTTTTTGTGCTAGATCGCTTTTTCGGTTCAAAATTTATTAAAGTTACTGTTTCTAATTCTGTTTTAGGCCCTGAATCAAATCTCTTTTTCGTGGACCTTACAAAAGATTTTTTTAATTCAAAAATTGCTTAGAAATATTTTCAATATTTTCTATATTCATTTCAAACTCTTGATCAAGTTCATTGGCATTTCCGTTTAATTGCTCTTCAAAAAAATTTTTAATAAAAATTTCAATATTTAATTTATTTTATCATTTTAAATCAACAGCTGCAGTGTTTTTTTATTTTATTTGTTAATTTCAAAAAAAACATTTTGTTATTATTGTTTTTCTAAATTTTGCAAATTTTCTTACTGGTGTGTGTGTGTGCGTTTAGAATTAAATTTATTTAAAAATAAAAATAACATGTTTAAATTCAGAAGTGATTCATCGTTATTTCAACTTCCTACCGTTTTTTGTTTAGATTTTTCTTAATTTTTTGTCAAATACTAACAGATTGATGAATTCGTATAGAGAAATAGTCATGAGTATAAATACAAGTTGTATAACCCAGCAATTCGGGGTGATGTTGCCAAAGTAAATCTTATCTAGAGTATGGATTATAGTACGTCAGTCTATAGTCCTGTCTACAGTAAAAACTAAAGTCTGGTTTATAGTCAATACTTTAGTCTTGTCTATAGTCTACACTATAGTCTTGTCTATAGTCCACACTGTAGTCTAGTGTGTAGTCAGTACTATAGTCTTGTCTAAAGTTCACACTATAGTCTTGTCTATGATCTGATCTATAGTCATGTCTATAGTCTTAATTATTGTCTTGTATATAGCTGAGATTATAGTCTGGTCAATAGTTAAGACTATAGTGCCTTATATATAGTCAGGACTATAGTCTGAACTATCGTTAGGTTTATAGTCGGAAGTATAGTCTTGTCCATAGTCAAGACTTCTTGTCTCTAATTTAGACTGTAGTATTGTCTATAGAGGTAACTATATTCTATAGTAAAGACTTTAGTTTTGTCTCTAGTCAAAACTTAGTATTGTCTTTAAGCTGGACTTGTCTATAGTGTTAGCTGTCGTCTTGTGTGATCATTACAGTCAAAACTATAGTCTTGTCAATAGTCAGGCTTAAGTCTTGTCCATACTCAACTACTCTATTGTTTAAAGTCTTATTATTAGTCAAGACTATAATCTATTTTTCTCATGTCAACATTATAGTCTTGACTATCATTAGCTCTATAGACAGGACTAAAGTCTTGTCCATAGTTAAGACTATAGTCTTGTCTATAATCTGGCCTATGTCTTGTTTTTAAACTATATTCCCCATAGTGACTCCACTTCGTAGCATAAGAAACACAAAACTAAAGACTAAATACTGGATAGTTTACCTGGGCTTTATAAGGTAAACAATTGTCTTTTTTTTGACTTATACTTCTGCTTCTGCTTTAAAGTAAGTTATACCTTGTTAACATTTTAAACTACTGAGTTTATTTTGTTTCTATTCAGAAAAAAACACAATCCATTTAGATTTCTTTTTAAAGAGGTTTTAAATACAACCACGCATTGTTTGCTTTTTTTTGCTAAATAAAAGTCTCATTGATTTTTTTAATATAAAAGTAGAAAACCTTAAACGGAAGTTGTTTTTTTATATATATATTTTTTCTGGTCTGTATGTTTGATTGTTCATTTATATCTGTGTACTTAACTGTAAAGATATATTGCAATTAAACAAACATATACAATTATTAGAATTTTGTCAATATTACAACCGGTTTAAAATTTGTGATGTAAAATTTTTAAAAGCATTTTTTAATGATCACTTGTCGATAGAAGAAAATTAATAAATGTTTTAATATTGAAATGAAATGTGGTTTAATTTATTTAAAATTTATAAAATAAATTAAGGAAACTGTAACTTGAAATTAAACCACACAGTCGAAAGCTAAGGCTTAAGTATGCAGAAGTATTTTCTTTACAATAGTACAATCGCGGATCCAGCTCGATTGTTTTGGGGGAGGACATTTTATCTTTTTTTTATATTAATTAATTTCTATTTTAATTTTGCTTTAGTTCTATATTTTGTATGACAAATTTTCGGATTTGGGGGAAATATTTCCCTTTCCCCACACTGCTATAGTATGAACAAAGTATAAATAGTGTTGTCTATAGTATATAATCTTCAGAATAATAATCTTGTCTATAATATTTTCTATTCTATAGTCTTAAGTATAACCTCGTCTATAGACTAAACTGAAGTCTGGACTATAGTATTGCCTTAAACCTCGGCTATAGTATTGACTATAATCTAATCTATACTATACTATAGTCTGGTGTATAGTCTTGACTATAGTCAGGATTATAGTTTTGACTATAGTCTGGTCTATAGTCTTGACTATAATATTATCTATAATCTTAACTATATTCATGTCTACAGTCTTAACTATAGTTTTGACTACAGTCTTAACTATAGTTTTGACTATAGTCTTAACTATAGTCTTGACTATAGTCTTAACTATACTCTTAAATATAGTCTTAACTATAGTCTTAAATATTGTATTGACTATAGTCTTAACTACAGTCTTAACTATAGCCTTAACTATAGTCTTAACTATAGTCTTATCTATAGTCTAAACTATAGTCTTAACTATAGCCTTAACTATAGTCTAGACTATAGCCTTAACTATAGTCTTAACTATAGCCTTATCTATAGCCTTATCTATAGTCTTAACCATAGTCTTAACTATAGTCTTAGCAGTAGTCTTGAGAATAGTCTTGACTATAGTCTTAACTATAGTCTTGACTATAGTCAGGAGTATAGTTTTGACTACAGTCTTAACTATAGTTTTGACTATAGTCTTAACTATAGTCTTGACTATAGTCTTAACTATACTCTTAAATAAAGTCTTAACTATAGTCTTAAATATTGTATTGACTATAGTCTTAACTACAGTCTTAACTATAGCCTTAACTATAGTCTTATCTATAGTTTAAACTATAGTCTTAACTATAGTCTTAACTTTGGTCTTATCTATAGTCTAAACTATAGTCTTAACCATGGTCTTAACTATAGTCTAGAATATAGCCTTAACTATAGTCTTAACTATAGCCTTATCTATAGTCTTAACCATAGTCTTAACTATAGTCTTAGCAGTAGTCTTGAGAATAGTCTTGACTTTAGTCTTAACTATAGTCTTGACTATAGTCAGAAGTATAGTTTTGACTATAGTCTGGTCTATAGTCTTAACTATAATATTATCTACAATATAGTCATCATTGAAATCTTGTCTATAGTCTAGTCTGGACTAAAATATTGTCTATAGTCTTTAATTTAGACCTGTCTGTAAACCGAACTTTTTAGCCTTGACTAGGGTCTTGTCTAGTCCAGACTATGGTCATGTCTATAGCCTGGACTATAGTTTGGACTATTGTTGTCTATATACTTGTCTATATTATTGACTATAGTCTTGTCTACAGGAGGGACTATAGTCTTGTCTATAATACCGATCATAGTTTACACTATAGAATTGGGTGGAATATAGTCTAGACTAAAATCATGTGAATTGTCCGGGTCTTGTTTACAAACATTTTTGTTATTCATAGTCTGATCAAAATTCACATCTAAAGGCTGAACTATATGTATATTTTCTATAGTCTCTCTTACATAAAATCCCTCTCTTTCTCTCTCTTAATTGCCAACAACGTAGCAAATGCGTTAGCAACTTGTACAGAAAATCATATCGATCTCAATCAATCAACTAACAAGCTACAAATAATTCTTGTTAACATTCTTGTTAGCTTACAACATGATCATCACAAATTTTATCATTTTTAACATCAATATCAACATCATCATTATTTTCCACATTATTCAGACAACGTAATAGTTTTTTTTTTTTTTTTTGTTTTCATTATGAATAAGTTCTATAAAACTGACCAAAGATCATGATTTAACTAGAAAATAAATTGCTATGATCAAGTATTTAGCATGTGTCTAAATTGTTGTAGCAAATCGTTTTTATTTAGTTTAACAAAAAAGAAAACAGAAAAACAATTAATGTCTCAAGACTTCAGTTGCTGATCGTATATGGGATCATAAATACTAGAATTTACATACACAATTACTTGGTATAAGTATTTGCTGTGTAAAAAATATTATGGTAAAGTGATAAGTTTGACATAAAAAACACTCTTAAAAGAAATAGCAATAAATATGTAGAAAAACGAAGAGAATTGATGATAATAATGTGATAATTATACATGTGTAATAGTGAGTGTATAGCTGCCACAATTCTCCCCATTTTTTTGTTAAAGCAAAAAAAATATTCCATTTACGCGCTTCTCTAGACAGCTAGATCAAGATCTTTGGGGAGTTGTAAGTAATTTTAATGTTTTTTGGTTCGTAAGACTAGAACATTAACAATTTAGCATGCAAACTTCATAAATAAAATTACAAACTTAATTTTGTTTTTTTTTTTTATATATTTAAATGGAAAAAGAAGCAACCAGCCACCAACTAACCACATGAGGTGTAAGTCTGTCCGTCCGTCCATCGATGTATCTTATTTAGCACTTAGAATTTTGCCACAGAGTATTTTATTTCAATATAAAGGAGTGTTGAAATTAAACCTGATTGCCATATTAAAAAATAATAAAATAAAATGAAAAGAATTAAACAAACAATATTTTTAATGCCGGATACTGCCATTTAGTAGGACAGATATTTTATCTTTCAATGAAATTTTCTTCGTTTTTTTTCCTTGTTTTTTTCCTATTGTACTGTTGATCATGTATAACTTAATGTTTTTCATTGACCAGATCTTTTTTGATCACTTGTTATAATGTTAAACATTTAAAATTATATGTTTTCTGGTAGAAGAAAAAAATATTTTGATTATATGTTAAACTTAAGATGAGTATGTTAGTTAGTTGATGTTACATTTGTATTAAGTTGTTTTATTCGAGATAAATCTGCAATTTTTAAATTAAACTTGTTTTTTTTTTTTTGCATTAATAATTTAAATTTAATTGATCGTTTAATGCAGTTTTATGTTAAATGACAAGAACTTCCGAGGAATTTTTTTAATATTCACCCTTTATCTTTTTTATGTATTAGTGCTTACCCGGAAGTAGTTTGGTAATTGAGAAAAAGTTAAATTTGTATAAATTTAATCTGTATCCAATTATTTAAAAAAAATTACCTGAAATTAAAAGAAAATTAAAAAAGGTTATTATTAAATATTTATAAATAATTAAAATTAAAATATCTAATCAAATATTTTCTTTTTCTTCTATTACAGGTAAATTAAATACATATTTTATATTGATCGAAAACTATATATATAAATACATATATTATAGGTGAGTGAATAAATACGATATTTAGGAAAATTAATAGAAACTTTCTGGTCTATTGCCCAGTCTATAGTCCAAACTATATTCAAACAAAAGTACAGACTAGACTAAAGTCTAGTGGATTATATTCTAATGTCTAATATATAGTCTAGTCTATAAACAGTCCATGATATAGTCAAAAATTTAATCGATAATCTTGTGCATAATATATTCTATATTATAATCTGTAGGTTAGACCATAGTCTAGTTTATAGTCTAATTTATAGTCTTATTTATAAGTTTATATTGAAGTCTAGACTATTTTCTTGTCTGTGGTCCAGTCTTGTCTATAATAACTTTATGATCTATTTCAATAATCTAGTCCATAGTTTTGTGTATAATCTATTTTATAGTCCAGACTAAGAAATATATATGCTTGTCTAAGCTACGGACTAGTCAATCTAGAGTCAAGTATATAGTAGTTTGTATTATTGTCCTTTCCGTTGATATATAAAAAAAGAAAAATTGTAGAAAAGAAACGACTTGGATAGAATCCATTGTCAGAAGTGAACTTATTACGATAGTAAACGTTTAAACAACGCATGTTTGTAAAATATATAACACCCAGTTGTCATTTTGATAACACATCACTGGCATTGCATCAATGCATTGTTGTCATTTCGATTAAGCTTTATGGGGATTTGGCAATGCCACGTTGAGATTGGACAACTAATCGTTGCCATTTCAACAACGGAAAGTTCTATTTGACAATATAGTGTTGTCACTTTCGTATAACAATATAATTTTCTGTAAATTTGATATCATGTTCTTTTGTTTTTGTTGTTGTTGTTTTTTTTTTTTTTTTTTTTTTTGAGAACAATCCATACATACTTTGACAACGAATGTTATTGGAAATTTACAAACACATTGATGTCAATTTGATAACAGGCTGGTACAATTATAAAATGTCTTTTTCCACAAAAAAATCATAAGTAAAACCAATGTTTAAATTTCATGTAAAAAAATTTAAAAGATACAAACCAGGTACATTATTATATATACTTTAAATTAATTTAAATAAAAAACCCTCAATCTTGGTTCAATATTAATATGTTTATAAACATATGAATTTTAATATTTATGTTAAAATTTCTTCACCTTAATATAATTAGATTTATATATATATATATATATAATTATTAAATTTTTTATAATCACAGTATTTCCAGATATAATTAAAAGAATGGCACGTGCATGTTTTTAACTGTTTAAACCTGACTTGAAATGTTTGATCGATATTATTATTCCGTTACAACTACTTAACTAGAGGGCTTAAGAAAACTTGAAACAAATCAGATTTTAGGTGTTTTTTATAATTAGTCTGTTAGTTTATTATCTAAGCTACATAACTATAATGGGTCATACCTACAATCCATTAAAAAACAGACTTTTTTTAACAAAAATTAATTTAAAGTTAATTTTAGATTGAGATCTTTAACAACATCACAAAAATAAAAGAAGAAATAACATATTCAATCGTCATACAACATCTTCAAACTAAAGCATAAAATTATAAAACTTAAATAAACATTGCGTTGCATTCGAAATTGTAATCAATTGAAAAGTGATTTTAAAGATTGATTGTTGTTAATTGTATAATGATGACGATTTCACGATCAACAATGTTTGCGCCATCTGAATCATTAAATGAAATTAGAAAATCAATCAATGTTTTGATTAAAGAGATAGAGAGCAAATATAAATTGCTTTTCTTACAAAATAAAAGTAAAATTCGAACAAATCATATGTTTGAAGCAAATCTGTTGTGTTCACTTAATGTTCGATATCAACTTGCAAAATTTAACATTTTACTAACCTATATATGGTCTGGGCTATAGACTAGACTATAGACTCAACTAAAGACTTAATTATAGACCTGACTGTAGACACTACTTGACTGTGGAATAGACTATAGATACGACTATAGACTAGATATTACAATAAGACTAGACTATATATTAGACTTTAGAATAGACTATAGACGACACTATATAATATACTATATTTAATACTATAGACTAGACTTCAGACTATTCTACAGATTTGATTAATGACTAGACTACAGACTTGACTAGACTTAGTAGAGTAGACTTTAGACTATACTATAAACTAGCCTTTAGACTATACTAGAGACTATACTGCAGGCTGCACTATATACTATACTATAGACTAGACTATAGACTAGACTATAGACTAGACTATAGACTATACTATAGACTAGACTATAGACAAGACTATAGACTAGACTATAGACTATATATAGACTATACTACAGGCTGCACTATATACTATACTATAGACTAGACTATAGACTAGACTATAGACTAGACTATAGACTAGACTATAGACTAGACTATAGACTAGACTATAGACTAGACTAAGACTAGACTATAGACTAGACTATAGACTAGACTATAGACTAGACTATAGACTAGACTATAGACTAGACTATAGACTAGACTATAGACTAGACTATAGACTAGACTATAGACTAGACTATAGACTAGACTATAGACTAGACTATAGACTAGACTATAGACTAGACTATAGACTAGACTATAGACTAGACTATAGACTAGACTATAGACTAGACTATAGACTAGACTATAGACTAGACTATAGACTAGACTATAGACTAGACTATAGACTAGACTATAGACTAGACTATAGACTAGACTATAGACTAGACTATAGACTAGACTATAGACTAGACTATAGACTAGACTATAGACTAGACTATAGACTAGACTATAGACTAGACTATAGACTAGACTATAGACTAGACTATAGACTAGACTATAGACTAGACTATAGACTAGACTATAGACTAGACTATAGACTAGACTATAGACTAGACTATAGACTAGACTATAGACTAGACTATAGACTAGACTATAGACTAGACTATAGACTAGACTATAGACTAGACTATAGACTAGACTATAGACTAGACTATAGACTAGACTATAGACTAGACTATAGACTAGACTATAGACTAGACTATAGACTAGACTATAGACTAGACTATAGACTAGACTATAGACTAGACTATAGACTAGACTATAGACTAGACTAGACTATAGACTAGACTATAGACTAGACTATAGACTAGACTATAGACTAGACTATAGACTAGACTATAGACTAGACTATAGACTAGACTATAGACTAGACTATAGACTAGACTATAGACTAGACTATAGACTAGACTATAGACTAGACTATAGACTAGACTATAGACTAGACTATAGACTAGACTATAGACTAGACTATAGACTAGACTATAGACTAGACTATAGACTAGACTATAGACTAGACTATAGACTAGACTATAGACTAGACTATAGACTAGACTATAGACTAGACTATAGACTAGACTATAGACTAGACTATAGACTAGACTATAGACTAGACTATAGACTAGACTATAGACTAGACTATAGACTAGACTATAGACTAGACTATAGACTAGACTATAGACTAGACTATAGACTAGACTATAGACTAGACTATAGACTAGACTATAGACTAGACTATAGACTAGACTATAGACTAGACTATAGACTAGACTATAGACTAGACTATAGACTAGACTATAGACTAGACTATAGACTAGACTATAGACTAGACTATAGACTAGACTATAGACTAGACTATAGACTAGACTATAGACTAGACTATAGACTAGACTATAGACTAGACTATAGACTAGACTATAGACTAGACTATAGACTAGACTATAGACTAGACTATAGACTAGACTATAGACTAGACTATAGACTAGACTATAGACTAGACTATAGACTAGACTATAGACTAGACTATAGACTAGACTATAGACTAGACTATAGACTAGACTATAGACTAGACTATAGACTAGACTATAGACTAGACTATAGACTAGACTATAGACTAGACTATAGACTAGACTATAGACTAGACTATAGACTAGACTATAGACTAGACTATAGACTAGACTATAGACTAGACTATAGACTAGACTATAGACTAGACTATAGACTAGACTATATAGACTAGACTATAGACTAGACTATAGACTAGACTATAGACTAGACTATAGACTAGACTATAGACTAGACTATAGACTAGACTATAGACTAGACTATAGACTAGACTATAGACTAGACTATAGACTAGACTATAGACTAGACTATAGACTAGACTATAGACTAGACTATAGACTAGACTATAGACTAGACTATAGACTAGACTATAGACTAGACTATAGACTAGACTATAGACTAGACTATAGACTAGACTATAGACTAGACTATAGACTAGACTATAGACTAGACTATAGACTAGACTATAGACTAGACTATAGACTAGACTATAGACTAGACTATAGACTAGACTATAGACTAGACTATAGACTAGACTATAGACTAGACTATAGACTAGACTATAGACTAGACTATAGACTAGACTATAGACTAGACTATAGACTAGACTATAGACTAGACTATAGACTAGACTATAGACTAGACTATAGACTAGACTATAGACTAGACTATAGACTAGACTATAGACTAGACTATAGACTAGACTATAGACTAGACTATAGACTAGACTATAGACTAGACTATAGACTAGACTATAGACTAGACTATAGACTAGACTATAGACTAGACTATAGACTAGACTATAGACTAGACTATAGACTAGACTATAGACTAGACTATAGACTAGACTATAGACTAGACTATAGACTAGACTATAGACTAGACTATAGACTAGACTATAGACTAGACTATAGACTAGACTATAGACTAGACTATAGACTAGACTATAGACTAGACTATAGACTAGACTATAGACTAGACTATAGACTAGACTATAGACTAGACTATAGACTAGACTATAGACTAGACTATAGACTAGACTATAGACTAGACTATAGACTAGAACTATAGACTAGACTATAGACTAGACTATAGACTAGACTATAGACTAGACTATAGACTAGACTATAGACTAGACTATAGACTAGACCATAGACTAGACTATAGACTAGACTATAGACTAGACTATAGACTAGACTATAGACTAGACCATAGACTAGACTATAGACTAGACTATAGACTAGACTATAGACTAGACTATAGACTAGACTATAGACTAGACTATAGACTAGACTATAGACTAGACTATAGACTAGACTATAGACTAGACTATAGACTAGACTATAGACTAGACTATAGACTAGACTATAGACTATAGACTAGACTATAGACTAGACTATAGACTATAGACTAGACTATAGACTAGACTATAGACTATAGACTATAGACTAGACTATAGACTATAGACTAGACTATAGACTATAGACTAGACTATAGGCTAGACTATAGACTAGACTATAGACTAGACTATAGACTAGACTTAAGATTTAAGTTCTTACATGAGGTTATCCAGTATTTAACTAACAACTTCTAAGTAATGCCTTCGTCAATAATGGTGATTTGCTGATTATTCAGTCTTTAGACTCATTTCCTTATATTTGGTGATCTTTTTTTCAAAATCATAAATAAATTAACTAATTAAATCATTATTTTGTTACAAAAAATCTTTCACTTTTTTTTAAGCCACACGCAATTGTTATTATAAGAAATTACCAAAATAAGAAAAAACTGAATGAATGAATGACTTGCCTCTAATAACAATCGACTAAAATATGAGGAAATGTTTAAATATTAAAATTAATTCCAAAATCCGAAAAAAACTAAAACATATAAGATGACCATAAAATGAAAAATTATTGAACAACAAATATTTGATTTTGTATAGTTAAGTCGTTTTTTGATAATGGTTAATATTACGCACACACACACATACACACACAAAACCACAATTTACAACGGCTGCGTTCGAAGAAAAAATAGTATTGAATTCTTAATGAAAACAATTGCGAAATATTTGATAGCAACAATAAAAGACACAAAAAAGATACAAAAAATTGAGTGCGTACCACACTTTCCGCTTGAAACCAATAAACTTCCAGCTATCATCCAGCTCAAAAGCGGATGAATAGGCCCAACAGCAAAAAAACGCGTGTTTGTTTTTGTTTTGTTTTTTTTTTTTTTATTCCAATAAAATGTGAATGTGTTTTTGAGGAAGATAATAATGATGATGATTTTATGGTCATGTAAATGATGCCACCACAAAATAAAACCAATACAAATTCATTCATTCAATAATTTTTTTTATAAAAAGAAGCGGGTCTTTAAAATCGAAAAAGTAACTACCAGCCAGTTAGTCAGACACTTAACTTGTGAGCCTAGGCAATAAACAAACAACCAAACAGTCAACAACCGATCACAACAGCCAACCAGCCAATAATTCTTTTACCAAAAATATACAAAAATTAAAAAAATACAAAAACAATGCATTTTATAACTTAATAATGATGTTCGTCATCAAAATCTTTAACATCATTATCAGCAATAAAACTCGCATTAGACAACCTACGCACGTGCGCAGTTTGGAACATTTTGAATGTTTGTACTTTAAAAACTAACAAAGTCCAAATACAATTTTAGCAAAAACACAAAAACCAACAACAACAACATTCAAATTAAATTTATTTATTTAGCCTTAGCCCAGTAATTCAACAACAATATGAAAAAGAAAAATAAAACTCTAAAATTAGACAAAACCTATAGTTTATATATTGCTGACAAATAGCAAGACGAGTCTTTAAAGTGACTTCTTTGCTTCAGTAGCAAAACCACGTTCTTTTTTTATTTAAATTATATAACAAAGATTTTTAAATTTATATTTTATTGACTTTTTATTTTTTGTGCTTTCATTGAATTTGATCATAAACTGTTGCGAGAGGCCTGAAATTCGATTTAAAAGATGTAGTTTAATTGATAATTGTTTATAAATTAATTAAATTGTTAATGTTTATGGCCAATTGTTATGACGTAATTGTATTTTGTAGGCTAAACCATAAACCAATTATGTAATAATTAAATTTAATTAAGTTGCAGAAAGATTGTATAACGGTTGTAAAGATCTAATCGATAAATTCACTTCAATTAACTGATTGTCGTAAAAATGGGATCAGAATCGAAAATAGTTTGAATATGAGATTGAACTATATTGGACTTTGTTTTAAACTATATTCTGCATATTTTCTAAACTATTGTCTGGAATATATTCTTGTCTATAGTCCGAACTATTGTCTGCTCTATAGTATAAACTATAGTTTTGCCTATGTAGTGTAGGATTATAAGCCTGCAATACATTCTGGACTATAGTATAGGGTATAGTTTGAACTAAAGTCTGAATATAGTCTGGTATAAAGTCTGAACTATAGTCTGGGATATAGTCTGAACTATACTCTAGGATATATTCTGTACTGTAGTCTAGGATATAGTCCGAACCATAGTCTGGGATATATTTTGGACTAAAATCTAGAATATAATCTGTATTGTAGTCTATAATATAGTCTAAACTATAGTCTAGACAAAAGTCTAAATATGAGGTTGAACTAAAATGAATAGTATGAACTATAGTCTGGACTGTGTTTTAAACTATATTCTGCATATGGTCTAAAATATTGTCTGGTCTATAGTCTAAACTATAGTTTAATCTATGTAGTGTAGACTATAGCCTGCTCTACATTCTGGACTATAGTGTAGGATATAGTCTGAACTATAGTTTAGGATACAGTCAGTACTACAGTCTAGGATACAATGTAAACTAAAGTTTAGGATATAATCTGAATTGAGTCTATACTATAGTCTAGGATATAGTCTGAACTGTAGTCTATAATATAGACTGAACTATAGTTTAGGATATGGTCTGATTATAGCCTGTACTATAGACTAGGATATAGTCTGAACTATTGTCTAGGATATATACTGAACTATAGCTTAGAATATAATCTGAATTTTAGACTCAGATATAGTCTGAATTAAAGTCTTGTATATAGTCTGAACTATAGTCTATAATATAGTCTAAATCATATTTTGAACTATAGTCCGGACTAGTGTGGAAACAATAGTCTGGATAAACTATAGATTGGTCGAAACCATTATTAATTATAGTCTAAACTATACTTAAGTATGGACTATAGTTGAAGTACAATTTGGACTAATGTATGAACAATAGCCCGAGCTAATGCCTGAACTTAAGTCTGGACTATAGTATAAACTAAGTCTTAACTATAGTCTGAGTTATAGTCATAACTACAGTTCAATCTATTGACCTGACTATAGTCTAAACCATATTGTGGATTATAGTCTGAAATATATTCTGAAAACAATAGTCTTAACAAAAGACTTGGGAATAATAGCCAGAACTTAAATCCAGCTAAAGTCTAGATTGTAGTCTGATCTATAGCATGAAGTTCGAGCTCTAATCTTTTAACTAGAACTATAGTCTGGACTATAGACTATAAAATAGTGTAAAATTTAGTCTGAACTAAAGGATATTGTCTATTTATTACCTGAACTTTAGTCGTCATAATCTAAAGTATAATCTGAACTATAGCTAGGACTATTGTCCCAAGTATAGTTTATTTATCATGGACTATAATCTGAACTTTTTTTCTAAATTATACACAAGATTTTTGTCTGTTCTTTGGTCTTAAATAAAGACTGAAATATCGACTCAATTATAGTCTTAACTAAACTATTCCCTGAAATATAGTTCAAATCGACTACAAAGGTTGTTCTAAGCCGATTGGCCAATCATTGCCTTGCAGATTATATGAAGCAAATTTCCAAAAAATAAAACAAACATAATCCTCATTAAATCAAAATACAACAAATTGCAATAAAATTATTTCAACAAAATAATAATCCCAAAATTACAGTAGCGTATTAGTGTCAACAACAGCATTACAAAATCCATAAAAAAACGAAATAACCACTAACCACAATTTCAATATTTAAGTATTTTGTCTTGTCTACAATATTTGGGGTACAGCAACAACATCATTATGATGATCTTCTGCAATTGCAATCTCTTCATCATCATTAAGTTATAGCTTAAGGCTTTTTTATATAATAAATGTTGTTACAAAACGGATTAAAAATCTAAAAAAAATTAAAAAAATATAGAGAATAGATAGATGCACGTGTCTGCTGCAACTTAACTACAATATCTTTTTTATTTAAACTACAATTTCTCCCCTTTTTTTAAAATATTCTTTTTTGGAAAATTCCTAAAAAGCTATAAAAGTATGTTAAAGAAAATAGAAATTTTTTTACTAAAAGAATGAAACTGTCAAATTATGTTCCTTAAACAGAAGAAGAAACAAAATAACAATAATTTTAATAAATATTTGGTGTCTTTTATAATTGGCAGATTGTTTAATTTAATTATATTTGTATCCATAAGAATAGGGAAATCTTTAAGTATGTGTAATTCGTTGATAACACACAGATCGAAAGGCGACAGGCAGTCAACAAACAATTTGAAATTGATGCCCCTGTTGCAGTCATAAAACATGAGAGAATTTCTTTCTTTTTTTTATAGACAATTTTTACTGACGTCCGTTTGAGTGCAATAAATGGGGTGTCTGTTTGTAATTTCATAATTATCAATTATACGGGTTCCCGTTTTTTATTATTGCTGTTTCTTTTCAATTTCAAAAGTGAAAATTTGTATGCATATACATACATACATATGATTATAGTGGTATATTTTGATTTAATTGAGTCTTATTACTATTTGAAAGAATGAAAAGAAAAACATTAATCTTTTCCATATGTTCTTTTCAAGGGGGTGATAAGGGTATATTAATGTCTTTATAACAAAAAAAGCAAGAAAAACATGACAAATAGGTTTGCCCAAATATCTGTGAGAGATATAAATTTTGAAATATTTATTTTTTTGAAGAGCTTTTTCAAAAACTACATAAAACGAACCAAAAATGTTGCTATACATATTTTCAAGAGAAAAGTTTTCAGTAGAGAAGAGAAGCTTTAATAATTTATAACAGATTTCTTTATAAAATGTTTAAAATTGAAACCTCTCTTGTAGAAAAGGTTTAATAAAGAAAAAGTTCTATAGAAAAGCTTTAATAGTGTAAACCTATCCAAATAAAAGTTTTAATAGCGAAAATCTGTAGAAAAGCTTTAATACTAAAATACTATTCCAAATAAAAGCTTAAAAAGTGAAAAATATTCCAAAGAAAGCTGTAGTAGTAAAAACTTTTCTATAGAAAAGCTTTGACTTCAAAATTTTTTGCTGATAAAAAAGCTGTAATAGAGTAAACATTAGTATAGAAATGCTTTAATAGGGAAGGAAACCTATTCTATCGAAAATATATAGATAAGCTTTAATAGCGAAAAGTTTTCTATAGAAAAACTTTAATAGGGAAAAGAATAGCATTAGAATAGATTTTCCAAGAAAAAGCTTTAATAGCGCAAACTCTTCTGCAAAAAAACCTTTAATAGAGAAAACGTTTCTATACAATAGCTTTAGAAAAGCTTTTCTTTAGATAAGCTTTAGTAGCGAAAACTTCTTTATAGAAAAGCTTTAATAGTGAACAATTTTTTATAGAAAAGCTTTAATAGTCTACCATTTTTTACAGAAAACCTTTAATAGCAAAAACCGTTCTATATAAAAGCTTATTATCTATAAAAAAGCTTTAACACCGAAATATTTTTTTTATAAAAAGCTTTAATAGCAAAAATATTCTATAAATACTGAAAACGTTTTCAAAAAGCTTTCAGTAACAAACTTTATTTATAAGTATTTATTACTGAAGTTTAGTTAGTTAGTTAGTTAGTAGAAATACACCTAGGCCTATATCGGGCCTGTTGTGCGCTCCTTAACCAGTGTCACAGGTGGGAATCGATCCCACCACCTTCGGTCTATTAGACCACTAACTTACCGGAGGCCACCGAAAGGTTTAGTATGGAAAAAATTTGAAACCAAAAAATTTCTCTAGAAAACGTTTAATACCGAAAGCTTTTTTGTTATAGAAAACCTTTATTAACAACAGGCTTTCTATCAAAAATGTTACCGAAAGATTCTCTATAGAAAACTTTTTATACTAAAATCATTTCTAAAGAAAACATTCAACACCAAAAACTTTTCTTTTGAAGAACGTTTGGCGAATACCACATTCAACCAATGATCGGTTATACACAGAACTTTATGCGATGTTTTAGTTTAATCTTAAAAAGCTTTCGCTTAAACTTTATTGATTACAATTAAAACCACAAAATTCTTAATAAAACCAGAAACTCACAAGAATTTTTTAAAACCATAATTATTTTAAAAGAAAATTTCTCTTTAGGTACTCAGATAAATTTCCATTTAATATTCCTTTGCTCTGAATAACAGAAAAATAATCTATCAATATACATTATAAATAATTATGACTACGTGTCATTAGACCACAAATTCAATTTGCTCTTTAAACGACTTTAAATCAATCACATACTTAAATACATATAAACCCTTTTTCAAGACCCCCTTTCGCTTTTGAGCAGGCTGTCTAACCAATCTGACTGAATAGCTCAGTAAATCAAATAGTTTTTAAATACTTATTAAATACAATATAAATGTTTTACACTACCGCATTTCTAGTACATACACACATACATACATTCATATTAATACAAATAATTATCATTCTAGCCAAAACCACAAACACTTTTTTTTAAATAACTGTCAATCATTTCATTTAAATTTAGACGAGAGAGCGAAAAAAAATTGTTGACTTGTCGCCATGTCAAGTTAGGTTTTAATTTTATGTTTTTTTGAAATGAAATGACAAGCAGAGATCAATAAAAAAAAATTAAAAACTAAAATCAAATAAACGCCAGACTTTAAAAATTGTTTTTTCATTAAAAAGGCGTAAAATCATTTTTAATCGATTTTTATTTGTTTAATTTATTAAAATTTTAATAAAGATTAAAAATTACTAAAGAGGCAAAAATAACCGAAAAAATATGTTTATATTTGTATGTACTACAAACTGTTTGTGGTAATCTGAAATTTTTATTAGCTCGACAAATTTTTTTATTAGGGATTATTGTTGTTGTTGTTGTTTATATATGCTATAAAGTACTAAGTACCTTAAATATACGATTTTAGACACCACACACTAAGCTTTTTTTGGACGGGTGTAAATGTCTTTTTCGTTTTATTTTGTCTGTGAATTTATTAAGATTTTTTTAAGTTTCTTTAATAAATGGTTTTTTTTTGGATTTGACTTAGAAACGGACCAAATTAATTATTTGAACCTGTGAGGACATTAGCCACCAGTTGAGAGGTTTTTTAACGGTTTTTTTAAAAGAAGTTGCTACATTATGACTTGGGTCATTTATAGAACGATTCTAATGGAATTTAATAAAGATTAGGTTTGGGTTTACAGGCAGTTTTAGCTCCGTGGGTATCAGTCAGAATATAAAAAGAAAAAGAAGCTCCAGAAATCAAAGTTGAAGAACTGAGATAGAGGGACAGGTGTCATGTGTGTTGCGTCCTTTTAAAATAGTAAATGATTTATGTGATTTAGCACAGTTAAATGGATTCTTACATGATCCATTTAGTCGTTCTAGTCAAATATCAAAATCAAAAGAATTTGCACTTCCCAGTTCTGAAAAAGTTAAGATTATCAAAACTGAAAGTAATACCTGATACTAGACAGTGAGATCTGTCTTGCAAAGAATACGTAGATCTTTTCTTTAGAACAGCAATACGCAATGAGCTCTCAAATGAGCTGCCTTGTATTATATCTTTCAAATAAAAACAGTCAGAGAACATATTTTTTTACTCTCTCCATTTCGCTGCTTTAGAATGACCCGATTCTTAATCGGCCAAAGATTGTCAAGACAGTAAATGTTGTATCAATCTAACGGTTTTTTCCAGAGAAGAACAACAACTGATAGCTGTTACAACAACATTTTATATCTGAGAACACCTAGTCATTGAGTATAAAAGTGATCCGAAAAAGCAGCTTTCGATTTCGTATATCTATGTTTAATTCTTCTCTATAGGAAAAGCAGTTGAGTTCTCTGTACAACAGTTTTTCTATACATTTCTATATGACAGTTCTTCTTAATAAAAATTTTAGTATAACAGTTTTTCCATTTAGAAATCTGTGCCTTAAATTTTTTCTACAGAAAAAAATTAGTATAACAGTTTTTTCCATAAAAAAATCTGTATATGGGAGTTTCTTGAATAAAAAAACTATGTATAACAGTTTTTCCTTACATAAATTTATGTACAAAATTTTTTGTTATAAAAAATCTGTGTATAACAGTTTTTTATATAAAAATTAAGTTTCTTTATACATAAATCAATAGTTTTCTATAAAAAATTCGTTTATAACAGATTTTTATAAAAAATTTTAGTATAAGAGTTTTCTACAGAAAAATCCATGCTTTTCTATCAAAAAATCAGTTTATAACAGTTTCGCTTACAGAGAAGCTTGTATATACCGGTCTTTTCTAGAGAAAGGTGTGTATAACAGTTTTTTCTTTACACACATTTTAGTACAACAGTATTTGTTATAAAAAAAATCCGTGTATAACAGTTTCTCTACAGTAAAAATGTGTATAACAGTTTTTCTATAAATAAATCAAAAGTGTTTTTTTATAAATGTTTTTTGTATAGTTAAATGTGTGTATAATAGTTTTCTATTGAAAAAAATCTATGTATAATAGTTTCTCTTACAGAGAAGACTGTATATAGCAGTCTTTTCTAGATAAAGATGTGTATAACATCTTTTGGATTAATAAATTTATGAATTTTCTATTAAAAATCTATGTATAACAGTTTTTTATGTAGTCAAATCTGTGTATAATAGTTATATAACAGTTACTCTTACAGAGAAGCAGTCTTTTCTAGAGAAAAGTTTCTTTATAGAAAAATCCGTGTATTACAGTTTTTTTTGTAAAAAAAAATCTGTGTATAACAGATTTTCTACATAAAAATCCACGTTTTTCTATTAAAAATCAATGTATAGCACTTTTGTCTTTAGAAATATCTGTGTATAACCGTTTTTCTTACAGAGAAAACTGTATATAGCAGTTTTTCTAGAGAAAAGTTTGTTTATATATAGAAACAATTTTTTCTTTTTAGAAAAACCAATGGTTTTTTAAGTGAGTGAAGATAAATATGCCGAGTTAAATATGTAATGACGTAAAGAGTTACGTCATTACATATTTGCAAATATGTCTCAGGTATTTGAAAAATATGGGTTAAATACAAATTTGACATATTTCCAAATATGTTTTTGTATTTTCACCGTATTTATAGCAAAATTAATATTTTTAAATAAATTAAAATTCTTAAATGAAAGGAAATTAATCCCCAACCCTTGCCTTTAAATGAACATATTTAAAAAATGTCATGTTTTGACTTTTAACACCTTTTCACAGTAGTTGAAGAATTTTTCGAAAATCTTAAGTTTTACCACCATGAAATGATGCAAACGGACGGGTCATACCTCAAATGAAATGGAATCGATAGCCCTACCGTTACCTTTCAATACATTTAAAAAAAAATTGTTATTTCGATTTTTAGCGAATTTTTTCAAAGATAAAATTTCATATAATTTTAACTTTCGTCCCCACCTAAAGCGATACTGGGGCGGTTCATACCTTAAATTAAGGGGAATCCGTCCCCTTACCGTTACCTACAAAAACATTTTCAAAAAGTTAAGTCTTCGATTTTTGACAATTTTTTCAAAGTTAAAATTTCTCAAAATTTTAACTTTCGTCCCCACTAAATGGGTTAATGGGGCGGGTCATACCTCAAATTAAAGGGAATCCGTCCCCTTACGGTTACCTACAAAGTCATTTTCAAAAAGTTGAAATTTCGATTTTTGATAATTTTTTCAAAGTTAAAATTTCACAAAATTTTAACTTTCGTCCCCACCAAAAGGGTTAATGGGGCGGGTCATACCTCAAATTAAGGAAAATCCGTCCGCGTACTGTTACCTTCAAAGACATTTTCAAAAAGTAATATTTTTGATTTTTCACAATTTTTTAAAAGTTAAAGTTTCACAAAATTTTAACTTTCGTCCCCACCTAAATGGTTCATGGGGCGGGTCATAACACAAATTAAGGGGAATCCGTCCCCCTACTGTTATCTTCAAAGACATTTTCAAAAAGTTATTTTTTCGATTTTTGACAATTTTTTCAAAGTTAAAATTACACAAAATTTTAACTTTCGTCCCCACCTAAAGGGTTAATGAGGCGGTTCATACCTTAAATTAAGGGGAATCCATCACCCTACTGTTACCTTCAAAGACATTTTCAAAAAGTAATATTTTTGATTTTTGACAATTTTTTAAAAAATAAAATTTCACAAAATTTTAACTTTCGTCCCCAAAAAAAGGGTTAATGGGGCGGATCATAACTCAAATTAAGGGGGACTCATACCCCTTCTGTTACCTTTAAAAACATTTTCAAAAAGTTGTAATTTCGATTTTTGGCAATTTTTTCAAAAATAAAATTTCACAAAATT
>NC_060951.1:44275480-44302799 GCF_022045245.1 Lucilia cuprina | reverse complement strand
CTTTGGTACTTTTTCGTAATTCACTGGTACTGGTACTTTTAGAGCTTTCTAAAATATTGAATTTATAAACATAAAATTAAACACGCAGTATCCCAATTGAACGAAAATGGAAAAAGCATACTCTGGTACTTTTTTTGTTTTTTTACTAATACTTTTCGAATTTTCTATAATATTGAACCTAAAAACATTAAATTGGACATGTAGCTTCCTGATTGTATAAAAATCTTTATGCGATTTTTTTTGGTTTCTGGTTGAAAATTTAACATGCGTCATCCTGATTTAATGAAAATATATAAAAAGGCACTGTCTGGTACTTTTTCGTTCTTCAACTGTTTTTTCTAATTTTCTGTAATATTGAGACTAGAATCATAAAATCAAACTTAAAGAGTTCTCTAAAAGGGGAATTATTGATATTGCAGATATATATACATTTACAATAATGATATTTATTTTATTCCACTACGATGAGGGTAGCGAAGCACACTGGGTATAGCTAGTGACAACATAAAACTACCGAAACTAAACTGAAAAAAAATCGTTGTGAAAAACACTTGCTCAAAATTTTTTTACAAAAAAAAAATACTAAATCGAACAGTTGCTGTTATGTTTTGCTGAACACTCATACACTTTCAGGTTGCAATCTAATCGAACAAACTAACAGATATTTTTGTATGTACAAACAACAATAAAAATGTTACAAAAGAACGCCTTCACACATTCTGTTATAAGACGTCTACGACGTCGATGTCGGTGTGTAAAACCATCATCAAAAAGCCGACTATGCTTGAATTTTTTATGAAAAAAAAACACTGAAAAGAAACTCAACAAAAAATGATATAATAATAACTAGTTGCTAATATAATCGAAAACGAATGCAGGCATTTCAGTTTATATGTGAACAAGTATCTACAAGATAGTCAGTCATACATATGAAAGATAGATTCAGTTGGTAGGTCGTTTCAGTGTTTAAGTATGAGTATGAGCAACGATGTTTCCGAACAGACATCTACACATTCTTAAGTCAGCTGTTTGTTGGTTGTGTTATAGATTTTTTCGCTTGAACTAAACCAAATGTGTATAGAAACGAAGAAGCAAAAAAAAAAAACTATCAGATACATAAAGTATTTGTTGTTGCTGCTGCTGCTCAGAAATCGATAAGATATTAAACACACTCACTCATACAAAAAGCAAACAATAACAAACCAACTAAATATGACGACAAATTTGCTGAAAAATCTAAAAAAAAACTACAAAAAATTGAGCAAAACAAAACGAGGGAGTTACTTGCTTCGATAACTTATATGGAACCTTTAACCACTTTAAAAAATACGTTTTATTTTAGATTAGATACGTTTATGACGAGGTTTTCCAACCATTTGTTTTAAATTGTTTGTTTCTTAAATTTATTAAAGTTGAAATATATTTCTTTGGATTTTCTGTTTGAAAGTCTTTAATTTCCAATGTTATAAAAAAGAAAATACACTTGCCATAAAATAGCTGCTTTTTTCTTCACCCATAAAAATTGGTGGGAGGTAGTTGTAGAACATGTAAGAAAATTTCAATTGAAAATGAAGGAATGAATTCTTAAAATAATTTCTATAATTTTAAGAAATTTTAGTTCATTTCTAGTTCAGTTGTAATTCAGTAGTATTTCAGTTGTAGTTCAGTTGTAGTTCAGTTCTGGTTCAGTTCTGGTTCAGTTCTAGTTCAGTTCTAGTTCAGTTCTAGTTCATTTTAGTTCAGTTCTAGTTCAGTTCTAGTTCAGTTATAGTTCAGTTGTAATTCAGTTGTAGTTCAGTTGTAGTACAGTTGTAGTTAAGTTGTGGTTAAGTTGTGGTTCAGTTGTAATTCAGTTGTAGTTCAGTTCTAGTTCAGTTCTAGTTCAGTTTTAGTTCAGTTCTAGTTCAGTTCTAGTTTAGTTCTAGTTCTGTTCTAGTTCTAGTTCAATTCTAGTTTAGTTCTAGTTCATTTCTAGTTCAGTTCTAGTTTAGTTCTAGTTCAGTTCTAGTTCAGTTCTAGTTCAGTTCTAGTTCAGTTCTAGTTCAGTTCTAGTTCAGGTCTAGTTCAGTTCTAGTTCAGTTCTAGTTTAGTTCTAGTTCAGTTCTAGTTCAGTTTTAGTTCAGTTCTAGTTCAGTTCTAGTTCAGTTCTAGTTCAGTTCTAGTTCAGTTCTAGTTCAGTTCTAGTTCAGTTCTAGTTCAGTTCTAGTTCAGTTCTAATTCAGTTCTAGTTCAGTTCTAGTTCAATTCTAGTTCAGTTCTAGTTCAGTTCTAGTTCAGTTCTAGTTCAGTTCTAGTTCAATTCTAGTTCAGTTCTAGTTCAGTTCTAGTTCAGTTCTAGTTCAGTTCTAGTTCAGTTCTAGTTCAGTTCTAGTTCAGTTCTAGTCCAGTTCTAGTCCAGTTCTAGTTCAGTTCTAGCTTAGTTCTAGTTCAGTTCTAGCTCAGTTCTAGTTCAGTTCTAGTTCAGTTCTAGTTCAGTTCTAGTTCAGTTCTAGTTCAATTCTAGTTCAGTTTTAGTTCCTTTAAAATCATTCCTTTAAATAGCTTCTGGCTCCAATATCCCCCTATACTCCTCCTTCCCTTTTAAAAGGATTTAGAAACCAGAGAAAAGAAAACAAATAACAATTCATGTGTTTTTGTTTATCCTCTTTGTGTATGCTTTGTTGTTTTTTTTGCAGCGACATAATAATAAAATGTAAATAGGGATATAAAAAGTACCTTTTGTAAACGTATGTTGGTACACGAAATTCTACAACAAAACAAAACATGTGACATTTATTATTAACAAACAAAAAACAACACAATAAACGAAAAAATATCAACTGTTTTTGGGGAATATTGCGTTTGGAGCATGCGCTTTTAGTAGAAAATTTTCAATTTCCTATTTGACAGCTGTCAAATTCATGTGGTTCTATATCCTTGTAGAGTTTTTCATCTTATGACAGTTAGTATGAGTTGCTTGTGTGTGTTTTTTTGTAAAAAGAGTAAAAGTAAAATAGTGAAAATCCTTTTTAAAAAATTCTACACTTTTAGTCCGTTTGCTGTCTGTGTTTTACTTTAGTAGAGAGTTTATTATAATCCTTTGTAACGTTAAGACGTGTGTCGTGTGTGCCGCGTTGTGTCGTGTCTCTTTAACTCTGATTGTGTTTTTCGTTCCCGTTATTTTATACACAAAAAAAAAAAAACACACTCACACACACTTTTAAACTCAATTACGGTTGCGGAATTTCCGTTTCTTTTTTTCTTCCTACTTTTACTAAGTCGTCGTCGTCTTTATTGTTGTTTTATCTTCCTTGTTCTTGTTTATATATTTCGGTCGCTAAATAAAATGCTGCTCCTTCCTGATTTTGCAGTTGAATACCAAAATATTTCAATATTTCAGCACCAATAATGCAAAGAGTAGTAAAGATAATAATGAAAAATTTTTGCATTTTACCTATTTAGGGTGGAAACCAATCAGTGTTTATCAAAAAAAAAAAAAAAAAAAATAATAATAATAAAAATAAATGAAAGTTAAAATTGTCATACAAACAGTTAAAGAAAACTGTATCAATAGATAGAAAGAACAGAAATTTCTTAAACAAATAAAAGGTGGGTAATAAAAAGAACTAATAGCGAAAAAAAGAAAGAATAATTTAAATAAATATTAAAAGATATTGTTTATCTAGATAGTTA
Source organism: Lucilia cuprina (assembly GCF_022045245.1). Classification (NCBI taxonomy): domain Eukaryota; kingdom Metazoa; phylum Arthropoda; class Insecta; order Diptera; family Calliphoridae; genus Lucilia; species Lucilia cuprina. The sequence continues at coordinate 44,299,127 of NC_060951.1, read as the reverse complement.
AAGAAAGTTATTTCTTTCGTAGAAAAAAAAAAATAGGGAGAGTAAGAAGAAAATCAGCACAACCATTATTTCAGTATCTTTTAGCTCTGGCATTGATATTCATTTATGTATTTGCCAGACAGTTTAAATAGCTTTATATATATAGAAAATGTTTTCTGTTTTTTATTTGTAATAAAAAAATTGTTTCGCAAATTTTAGCGACAATCAAGAGTTTTGTTGAATATTTATGTTTTTAAAGAAATGTTTTTATTTATAATATTTAAAAATTTATTAGGGAAAAGTTTTTTAAAATGTATACATTTTCTATGATTTTAGTGAAATTTTATTAACAATTTTAACAAATTTCTTCTACTATAAACTTTGCCGCGCCCTTTTATTTAAAATTATTAAGTTAACATATTTTCAATACTAAATTAGCGGATAATGAAACCCAGCTAAAATAAAATGAGGTTCTTCCAAAAGAATAACATTATCACCACTTCAAAAGTAGCACTAAGTAAATTTTTCTACCTTCTGTGAAAGTGATGTTACTTCCTAATAACTTTCAAAAGAAAAAAAAAACAACATAAAAACTACTTCCTGAGAATGACTTTAGTAGTAGTGAATTTGGAATCAAATAAAAAGGACATCCCTCCTATGACAAGCCTGTGTTAAAATCATCACTTATTGCATGAACTAAATTCTACTTCTTTGTTCTTTTTTTGCTAGGAAGTTCTTTTTTTTTTTGCTAGGAAGGTTTTTTTGCCGAGTAACTTGATATTAACCATACGCCTTTTGTGGTAAAACGATCTAGTGTCTCTAGTGCGAATACATGCTTAGGGTTAATTATTATACATGGTCAATTACAATTACTTGTAATATGTAATTAAGCAATAATCTATTAAAGTTACTTGTAATTGTTATTGTAGAATAACTATTATAATTGAAGTTTATCAATTACTTTTAATTATAATCTATGGAAAAAATCACAATTACAAGTAATTGTAATTAGAAATTCTTCTACATAGTTAATTACAATTACATGCTTTATGCAATTGATCAATAATCTATTAAAATTACATGCAATTGTTACGGTAGTTTTATTTACTTATTCTATTACTTGTAATTGAAGTTTACTAATTACAATTACTTGTAATTGTAATTCATGTATTACTAATTACAATTCGCAATGTAATTGTAATTGTGAATGTTTTACTTATACATTCACCATCATAGGTAATTGTAATTGAAAATTCTTCAATTACAATTACAAGTAATTGTAATTGGCAAAACTTTAATTGTAGAAACGGATAAGCGTAATTGAAAATGTAATCATTACCGGACTCATTCAGAAAGACTAGATAAGTACTAATCTAGAAACTAGTTTATATACTAATCTATGAACTTGCCTAGAGTATAGTCTAGAGACTAGTTTATAAACTAATCTAGATATTAGTTTAGAAAAGTCTAGAGAAATGTATGAACTTATCTATGAACTAGTGTAGTGACTAGTTTATGAACTAATCTAGGACTAGTCAATGAATAGTCTAGATACAAGGACTAGTCTTTGGAGACTAGCGAACCATTATTATCTAGTCTATAAACTATTCTAGGTTTAGAGATTAGTCTATGAAATAGTAGTAATTAGTCTATGAAATGATCTAGAATCTAGAATATCAAATAGTCTAAGGACTAGTCTGTGAAGTCGTCTAAAGACTTGCTTATGAAATAGACTATAAACTAGTTTTGAGAACAGTTGATGAAGAAGTGTAAACACTATTAACCAGTTTATAAACTAGACTATTATTTTATATTAATACTAGTCTATTATATAGTTTATGAACTAATCTAGAGTCAATACTATGAACTAATCTAGAAACTTGTCTTTAAACTGGTCTAGTCTAGACTGGTCTATGATCTAGTCAAGAGATTAGTCTGTGAACTCGTCTATAGATTCGTCTATGAACACCTAGAGTACTAGAGTCTATGGACTACTAGACTAGTATAGAGATTAGTCTTTAAACTAGTTTTAAAATATGACTGTGAGTTAGACTAATGACCAGGCTATTATTTAGTATTGAACTAATCCCAATAATAGTTTATGAACAAGTGAAGAGACGCATCTATGAACCAGTTAATGATCTTATCTAGATACTACTCTATGAACAAGTCTATGAACAAATATATAGACTACTTTCTCAAGTAGTTGTTGGACTGGTCTATAAATTGGCATTTACCTTCGTTAGAAGGTTATAATTTGTCATGCCTGATGGGTTCGAGGCAGCAATACCGTTGAGAGACTAAAGTCGCAATTTGACGCTTTTTCAATTTAACACAGATTTAATAAAATGACTTTAACTATTTTGAAACTCTCTTGCTTTAGAAATCCCCTCGGTACCTCGGACTCTGAGTTGGAATTTTTGGAATTAGCTCATTTCTTAAATATTTTTAAAAAATATTAAGTAAAATATATTTAATTTATTGTATTGCAACTTTATCAAATTTAAATATTTTGAATTAAAAAAAAACATTTTGTAAATGATTTATTATAAAGTATTTTTATGTTTTTAAGGGCGTTTCTACTAAACAAAAATGTTACATTAAATATTACTAAACATTTTTTTTTCGAAAAAGATAAGAAAACTGTCATAATAATTTTGTAGGAAATTATACAAATGTATAGTTAATGGATGATAAATATTTATTATAAAAAATTTACAGTTAAACTGAATAAGAAATGATAAAAGCAATTTTGTTAAAGAAATACAATTTCTATCGCTTAATATTACATTTTAAAAAATAAACAACAAAAATATATAGAAAATTTTAAACTAAAGACTTTAAAATATAGTAATCATGTAAAGCAATTAGTTGTCTTAACTAAATATAAATTATAACAACTAAATATTTTGTTTAAGACAACTAAATTATGTTACTGGTGTTAAAATTTAGCTTTTAAGTCTTTCTATGGTTTAATTAATTAGCTCAGCATTTTTTGCTACAAAAAATACAACATTAATGTAAAACAATTAGTTGTCTTAACAAAATATAACTTATAACAACTAAATGTTTTGTTTAAGGCAACTAAGTTAGGTATAACTCGTGTTATAATTTAACTTTTAAGCCTCCCTATGGGTTAATTAATTAGTTCAATTATTGTTATTGTTTTCAATATTATATTTTTTTTGCCATAATCAATAATTAATACTTGTTTTATGTTGTTATTGTTGTTTTTGTATTGTGCTCTATCTCTTACATTGTTTTTTAGAACAAATCGCTTAGAGACGTCGACCCAATCATTGGTTTTGTTGCGACGGTTGTAAATAAATCATTTACAATTATTTTCCAGACACTTTATCTCTTATTAGAGGAACAATTTTTTGTAGCAAAAAAACAACAAAAACATGAGTTTAATTAAAATGAAATTGAAATCTATATCGTTTATAATAGAAAATAACAAAAATTTGTTGGAAAAAAATTAAAAAATATTAATTTCCTTAAAACTTATTTAAAATTAATAATTTTGCGGTTTTTTTGCTTAAATTGAGATCATTAGTACAAAAGGGAGGGTGAGAGATTTTAACAAAAATAAAAAATATTTTAAATTCCTCAAGTTACTTACTAATTACTAAAAAGTTGTTAAATCTAATCAATTTGTGTATTTACAGAAAACAATACTTATTTGAGGTAAACAAATTAAGAAAAAAAATTAACAACTTTTCATTAAGACAACAAAAAAAGAACAAAATTTGTAATTAAAAACTTTAAAAGAACTTTTATAAGAACTTTAAAAAGTGTCATATCTCCGTTATTTTAAGGATCGATATTCGATCCCAGATAACTGGGACTTGATGAACACTATATAAGCTTTTTAAATTTTCTCTTAGACGAGAATAATATAGAAGGTTTAGAAGCAAAATTAGCTAACTTTCCATATAATATTTGAAACATTAATTTACTATTAAAATAAAGCCAACTTCTTAACAAATCAAACAACTGACCATCAGTCAAAGTTTACAAAGAAAATGGATTTAGTTGACTTTGCTTTCATAACGCCTTCAATTAGTTGCATCCATTATATTGTTTATTTTCTTTTAATGTCAATCAATTTAAATATGCTTGTGTTTGGTTTTTTACTTAAAAAATAAAAATTGATTTTTAAAATCCGCTTATAATTATTCTTGCACTCATGCAACACATTTTTTTCCCTTAAGCTTTTACTACTAGTTACAAGAAAATCTAGACTAAATAGTGTTTAAACAATAAAAAAGATTAAATAATTAAATTTTCTAGTTTTTTTTTGCGTTTGTTAGTTAAACAAAAAAGAAAGAATCTTTTAAATGAGCTTACAAGTAAATGTTTGTTGGACAAACTTTTGTTTTTTTGTTTTGGAAAATATTTACAGGTATTTAACATTTTACATAATGACGTAATTACAAACTATTTGAAAGGGAATAATTTGAGAAATTTTAAACGAAGGAACACTGTAAAAATAACTAGTTCAAAAATTGTTCTAAAGAAGACCAATATATTCTCTAAAGCTTCTCTAGAACCGTTCCGCTACAATTATATTTTTATAATAGATATCCTTCTCAATAAGCTCTCGGTATATGCTTTATTGAACTCTTGATAACACCTTGATTTCGATCTTTTTTCTAGATCTCTCTTCTATCTCTCATCTGCTCTCAGTATTTTTTCTTTCTGATCTTCTATCGATCTTACACATTCTCCTATCTCTCTCACATTTCTCTATCCTAATGATCACCACTTAATTACTTTTTTCCGATTTAAAAAAACTCTTTCGCAATACTTACGATCTTGTTGAAATCTTCTTTCGTTATCTTTTCGATCTTTTATTTCCTTTCTGATCTTCTATCATACTTTTCTCCATCTTAATAATCTTCACTCAACCATTTGCTCTCAATATTTTCCTTTTTGATTTTCTTGATCGATCTATCTCATTATTTCATCGATCTTTTCATACTGATCTCTATTTACTTCACTCATTGTCGATTTATCTATCTAGCGATATTCATGTGATCTTTTTGTTATAATTAAGTAAAAGATGTATCTCTATCGATATACAAACTTCCGATCTTTTTGTTTTAATTAAAACAGTAAAACAGGTCGCTCTCTCTGATCCACTTTCGTTCTTCTTTATTCTTGATTTTTAAACTTCTACCGACTTCACATCGATCTCATTCTACTTCTCATATTTACTATGCCATTCCTTATTTATACTCAACCATTTCCTTATTTATAGATCTTTCTTCGATATGATCTTTCGAACGTCTCATTTTTACTTTAAAAACTTTCTTTTTGTTTATGTGCACAGTGATCAGTTCTAAAAATGTTTATTTTTGATCTTCTTTCGATCTATAACAATTTACTATCGATATTTTATATTCTTTACTGATCTTCATTCGATTCTTAACTCATCGTCTTTTCAAACTATCGATCTTCTATTGATCTTTTATAATTCTTTCAGATCTTCTTTCAATCTCTTCACATATAGTCTTCTCGATATTATTGTTTTTCTATCTCTTTCTCCTATTGATCTTTTCTATTTCTTTCACATTTTCTTTCAACGTCTTCCGTATCATCTTCTCGATCTTTAGGCATACTTCTGATCCTTTTGATTTAATATTATTCTTTCTTTTCGATCGTTTTTAAATATATCACATTCTTCTGTCCATTTTTTATATTTCCTACTAATTTCCATTCGATAACTTAACGCTACTGCTTGATCTTTTAAAAAGTAAAAATGTTGATCACCTTCTTTTGAATTGTCTCTTCACTCAAGCTTTTCTCAAAATTTCTAAATGAATTTTATTTCTGAGATTTTTCGTAGTTTATTATATGAACTATCATCATGCATGAGAATGTCATAAGGTACTTCCCAGTCTTTCTGCAATTTATATCCATAAGTAATTTGAAATTCGCCATAACAACCGTCAATAGTAAACAAAAAAAAACCTAAAGAATATTTATAGTAAAAATAGCATTTTTTCAACAACAAAATATTAATACAATAATAAAAACCATGTAGTTTCTATATGGCTACAAAATATCTATATAAATGACGCGTGTTGGCAAAAATATAATAAAAATCCAATGTAAAAAAAATTATTAAAAAAAAAACTAAATATGCAAGAGGGAGTTAGGAGCTTTTTTCTTCTTACCCTGGTGTCATGTAATACGCCAACCCCCCACCAAAAAAAAAGTAAATAAATGGTGTCATAGGTTCTATTTTATTAATAGTTAAATGGAAACAAAATACATGCGGACTATGTCATACATGAGTCATACGATTCTAGTATAAAACCCTGTAGACGTCTATTTATTTGTTTGAGTTCCTTTTTTTTTTTTGTTGGTTGTTTTTCATAAATTATTCATTTCAGTTTTAATACTTTTTTATTTAGAGATTGTAATATAGTATGACATGCAATATTTAGCGTTTACAAGGATTTAAAAGGAAAAACTTAAATAGTCATACATGTTGTTGTATGTATGTGTTTGTGAAAAGTTTTTATTATAATTTGGCAAAGGTAGAGAAGTATGAAAAAAAGTGTTAAAATGTTTTTGATGGATATTAAAAATTAAAAAAAAAACGAGGACAAATATGTTGTAGTAGTTGTTGTGTTAGTAGTTTTGAACAGAAATTTGATATTTATAATTAAATGAGATTTTTATTAAGTTATACAAGGATTAAGGATTAAGATATTAAAAGTTCATTCTTCTGCTATGCCGAATCTTATACACCCTAACATTAAAAAAGTATCCATAAGATGCTTCCCGTCCCTGAGGGAGATAGATAAATAGAGATGTAGATAGATAGATAGATAGATAGATAGATAGATAGATAGATAGATAGATAGATAGATAGATAGATGTATACATAGATAGATAGATAGATAGATAGATAGATAGATAGATAGATAGATAGATAGATACATAGATAGATAAATAGATAGATAGATAAATAGATAGATAGATAGATAGATAGATAGATAGATAGATAGATAGATAGATAGATAGATAGATAGATAGATAGATAGATAAATAGATAGAATGATAGATAGATAGAATGATAGATAGATAGATAGATATATAAATAGATAGATAGATAGATAGATAGATAGATAGATAGATAGATAGATAGATAGATAGATAGATAGATAGATAAATAGATAGATAGATAGATAGATAGATAAATAGATAGATAGATAGATAGATAAATAGATAGAATGATAGATACATAGATAAATAGATAGAATGATAGATAGATAGATAGATAGATAGATAGATAGATAGATAGATAGATAGATAGAATGATAGATAGATAGATAGATAGATAGATAGATAGATAGATAGATAGATAGATAGATAGGTATATAGATAGATAGATAAATAGATAGATAGATAGATAGATAGATAGATAGATAGATAAATAGATAGAATGATAGATAGATAGAATGATAGATAGATAGATATATAAATAGATAGATAGATAGATAGATAGATAGATAGATAGATAGATAGATAGATAGATAGATAGATAGATAGATAGATAGATAGATAAATAGATAGATAGATAGATAGATAGATAGATAGATAGATAAATAGATAGATAGATAGATAGATAAATAGATAGAATGATAGATACATAGATAAATAGATAGAATGATAGATAGATAGATAGATAGATAGATAGATAGAATGATAGATAGATAGATAGATAGATAGATAGATAGATAGATAGATAGATAGATAGATAGATAGATAGATAGATAGATAGATAGATAGATAGGTATATAGATAGATAGATAGATAGATAGATAGATAGATAGATAGATAGATAGATAGATAGATAGATAGATAGATGAATAGAAAAAAATCTAATTTTATTCATACATTCTTTCCATCCCTGAGACCAACTAGTTGGGAAACTAATACAAATTTTCCTGTGTTACTTTCGTAATTTCGGAAAAAAATAATAATCCCCTAGCCCCCACATTTAATATAGTTTTATAATTTTTTCCTCACATTAGAATTCCACAGATATTTGTTTTTATTACACATGGTTCTTTAGTTTAACTTGACCAAGATAGCCAATTTCAAATCTTTCCAAATAATTCAACATGAGTGTTCAAAATGTCGTAAATGTTTAAAGAAAAATAAACACGATGATTTCACATCTATTTCCTAAAAAAAATAAACTAAAAATTCTATAAAAAATGAATCATAATTTCTTTAAAGATTTCTGTTCTTTTTTTTTGCAAAATGTTGAAGTTGTTGAAATGAGTTTTCTGTCTATAATCAGACAAATCCGCAAAAATTTATGTTTTTTGAAAAAAAATACAAAACAGAACATTTAAAAATGTAGTGTTGTAGGTCAGTTTTATTTTTTGGCTAACAATAAAATACGAAAAAAATTTCAACACTACAACATTTTTGTTGTTGTAATATTTGTCATATTGGGCACAGTGCCCATTAAGTTACAAACGAAAATTTTACCCAAAATTTATAAAATATGGTGCAAAATATAAAAATAAGTTTTATTGCCTTAAAAAAAGTGGACAAAATCACGCAATATTGACATTCAATTTAATAATAAAAAAAAATTTAATTAATTTTTATTGTTGTTGTTGTTTTTATGGGGCGCCCAAAAAATATGAAAAAATGCTTGTAATGCAGTTGATTTGGTTTTGATAGATGGATGTTTGGTTGGATCGATCGATCGTTGCTGTTTTGTTGTTTGGGTGGGTTTTGTTAAATGACGCCCTTAAACATGCGTGTTGCTTGCCTTACATGATAACAACAACAACAGTTAAATGTCTGGGGCCCCCCTAAACTACATGGATCTGGGGAACGAACATGTTCTTTTAGTAAATTGTCAAATGTATTTTTTTTATAGACAAACAATGTTATTGTTGTTATTTTCTTCATTTATAATGTCTGGCTTGTCAATTATTATGTTATTTGTGATGTTTTGTTGTTGTTATTTTAAATTGTTTATTTTTTATTGCTGTTGTTGGTTTTTTATAAATTTAATCGATTGCCAAATAGTTTAAGTAGTCAGTCAGTCACACACTTCATTCATTCACTTAAAACGCACTGTAATATTTTTATCATTTTTCTTACATTACTTGCTGTTATGTGCCACTTGTAACTGAAGAATGGAAAAAAAACTTCATGTTTTTTGGCGTCAATGTCATTTTCAGAATTAATATAATGAGACTCTGAAACTTGAAAACTTAAGTAAGAAAAAACTAAGTGACAAAATTAACTCCCTTCAAAGAAAACAATAAAAATTTACAAAACTAAAAGAGTTACATTGTTTTAGTTTTTTAAAAGGAGTTTGAAAGAATTCATAAAAAAAATAAAATAAGTTTTCTATAATTTCGATCTTCTCTCGTTCTTCACACGATCTTCTATCGATTTCTTATTGATCTTCTCGTTTTGCTGTCGATATAATCTTGATGTCCACCTGCTATCGCTCTTTCTTTTTTTGACCTTCTGTCAATATCTTCTACCGATCTGTTTTATGAATTATGGACCCCACTATATCTCTTCCCTCAATCTCTTTTCGATCTTTTAACTATCTATAGTTATTTTCTATTTATAATTTTATAGCATTTAAACGAAAAGTCATTGTTTTGATATTCTCCTGGTTTCCTTTGGATCCTCTCTCAGTCCTCGTTCGATCTTTTATTTATTATCTTCTTTATATGCTCTTGATATTTGCTATATTGATCTCTCGATCTTTTCTTGATATTCTTTTATTCCCCTGTTGATCTTTTCTTGATTTTTTTCTTAATTTGATCTGATCTCTTCACTCATGATCTTCTCGATCTGTTGATCTTCTATCGTTTTATTTCTGATCTTTTTATTTTAATTTAAACTACATTAACGATCTTCTGTAGATCTTGTTTCGATCTTTTCTATTTCCATTTCGGACTTTTCTTGATCTCTAAGATTCTTCTATCGATATTTTATATTTTGTTCAATTCTCAATACGATCTCTCCTCTTAACGATCTACTATCGTTACATTTCCGATCTCTTAATGTTCCCTTGTTATTTTGTTCTACTTTCGATATTTTATTGATCTACTCACAATATCTCACATTCTTTTTCCAGACTTTTCTATTTACTTTTAAACTTCTCTCAATATCTCAAATTCTCTTACCACACTTTTCTATTTCCTATTGAACGTCTCTTGATCTTTTTAGTGATCTGTGGATCTTCTTTGTTAATTTGCTCTCAATATTTTCCTTTTAAATATTTTCTTAATTTGTCACATTGTTCTTATTCTTCTTAAATAAAAAGTAATTTAAAGGAGTCAATCTCCTCTTGATATTTTGATGCTCTTAATAAATTTCATTTTGATCTTCTCTCGATCTCTTATAGATATTATAGATCTTTTGTAATGATCTTTGCCTTTTCAGTTATCTTCTTCTAGATTTATCGTTCTTCTATTGAAATTCTTCCAATTTTTTTATTTTAATTTAAAAGTAAAAGGTTTGATCTTATCTTGGCCTTCTTTTAATTCTCTCCGCGATCTCATCGATCTCATCTTGACCTTTTCTCATTCTCCCTACGATCTTTCCTTTATCTGGTCTATATGCTCTCAATTCTTTCGTTTTTGATATTTGCTCAATCTTTCTCATTCTTCCAAAGATCGTTTATATTTGCTACTGATCTCCTTTCGATCTCTCTTCTCTGTTATGGATCTATTGATCTTATATCGATATACGTACTAAACAAAACTATAACATTTATATTAAAAATAAACTTTGTTGAGCTCATAGCCCCGAGTCTTACAACATACATTTAATACTCTTTTAAGATCTTATTGTGTTAAATCAATAACATTTTTTTGTCAATTACCAACAAGACGCCATTGTTTACATTAAATTTATTATTTAATTTAATTTTTATAAAAGAAAACATTTTTACAAATGCCACATATTTAATGTAAATAAAAGATAAATACTAGAAAAAAATAAAAAAACTTTTCAATAGTTAAAATGCCAATTAATTAAAAATAATGACATTATATTTACGCATTTTTCACACACAACCCATTTAGTTAAGACTCTTTAGTAATATTACAAAAAATCTCCTTTTAGAAAAGAGTTCAATTAATGTTTATTAATTACATTATAATAAAATTTATTATTAAATTATGTTTAGCATGTGTTTATTAAAATGTTTTAAGTAGGAAGAGTGGCGCTGAAAGATATTTTTTTAACAAAACTATTTTTATTGAGTTTTTTTATTTTTTTTGGAGAAGAAAATATTGTATCGATATGATGATCTAATTTTTATTTGTTTAGGTTTTTATAAATAAAACTTACATAATTTGGTTTATTAAATTAAATTGTTTGAATACTTTTAAAGCTTTTGTTTATGTGGCTATTGACAAAATTAATAATAAATAGAAATTGAAAGTTGTTATTGAATTGAATTTTAAATTTTTTAGTGTTTTTTGTGTAAAATTTATTTAGGTTTTAATTTTGAAAATAGGTTTTTTAAAAACAGTTTTAATAATATTTACAACGTTTTTCTCTCTATTTTCAGGTAATAATTAATCAAAGAAATTATGTTTAAATATAAGCCTGGTAAGGAATTATTGAAATATTTTCTAAATTAAAACTAAAATTTGGAATTTCTTTTTTTTTTGGAAAACTGGTCTAAATATTTTTTAAAGCAAATAATATTATTTAAAGAAAAGTTTCGACTAGTTTTTCATATAAATTAATTTTCCAATGAAGTTATTATTCATTTTCTGTTTAAAACACATTTTTGAAGAATTTTTTATTAAGAGAAAATTATCGACGAATTTTCTTCTTAAAAAATAACATTTTTGACAAATTTTCTATTCAAAATAAATATTTTATAAATTTTCAACAAGTTTTTATAAGAAAATTATTTAGATTGATTTGATTTAAGGAAGATTTTCTATGAATTTGTTATTGAAAAGAATTTTCAACGAATTTTCTATTCAACAGAAATGTTTATTAAAAGTTTTATTGATTAATATTGATTGAATATCAAATATTCAATTAATATTTTATTTAGAGAAAATTTTCGACAAGTTTTCTCTCAAAAAAGTTTTTTTTGGTAAATTTTCGACAAAAGAAACAATTTCGACGAAATATCTTTTTAAACGAGTTTTTTTATTTAAATAAAATAATTGACAAATTTTTAAATTTTAAAACATTTTTAATAATTTTTTTTTTAAATAAAACTTTGGTCGATTTTTTTTTATTAAATAAATTTTTCGACAAGTTTTCTATTTAAATACAATTTTCCACTGTTTTAAGAAAAGTTTCGATTAAAAATAAATTTTAGAAAAAATGTTCGGCGTATTTTAAAGAAAGTTTTTGATAATTTTCTATTCAAATAAAGATTTCGAAGAGTTTTCTATTCAAATATAATTTTCTACTGTTTTAAGAAAAGTTTGGATTATTTTAAATTTTAAACAAATTTGTGATTTAAAGATAATTTATCACAAATATTCTATTTAAAGGCAAATTTAGTCAAAATTTGTGTTGAAAGAGAATTCTCGACGAAATATCTATTAATATAAATTTAGATTAGACGAGTTTTCTTAAAAACAAAATGTTTGACAAATTATTTTTTTTAACATTTTTGATGAATTTCAATTAAAAAAAATTTTTTGGATGAATTTTCTACCGAATTAAAATTTCGACGAGTTTTCTATTTAATATGATTTTTGACAGTGTTAAGAAAAGTTTCGTTTTAATATTTTATTTTAGACCAGTTTTCTATTTATATAGAATTTTCGGATGTTTCGATAAAACATCAAATTTCGACGAATTTTCTAAAAAAGTTTTTTTTTTTTAAATTTCGACGAGTTTTCCATCAAAAGAAAATTGTAAACGAATAATTTACTAAAATAAAATTTTGAACAAATTTCGATTCAAAATTAAATTTTTTACGAATTTTTTTTTAGTAAAATATAATTTTAGACGAGTTTTCTATTTAAATGCTGTTTTCGACTGCTTTAACGAAAGTTTCGATGAAAAATCTATTTTATAAAAATGTTTGACGTAGTTTCTTTCATAAGAAAGTTTTCTATATTTTTATTTTTTTTATTTATTTAAATAGAATTTTTATATTTTATTTATTTAAAGAAAATTTTATTAAAGGTGATTTTGCGATAATTTTTCTAACAAAATAATATTTTCGACGAGTTTTCTTTTAATAAATTTAAAACGAATTTCATATTTTGATAATAAAATAGGAACATTTTCTATTTAAAAAAATTCGACAAGTTTTTTATTAAAAAAATGTTAACAAATTCCAATTTTTAAGGAAATTTTCAACTAAAAGAAAGAAAATTTTCGCAATTTTTGTGCTTTTTTTTAAAGAAAAATTCATCTGCCATATTCTATAACTAAAGAAACTTGATTCTATAAGTTAGAAACATTTTTTTCCACAAACAAATCAATGAGTTAAAAATCCTAATTTTTCCTTTAAAACACATTTTTATTTTTCTCCACTAAAAATATTTTCCCAAAAATTTCCATAGTTTTCGTGGAAAAAAAATCAGCTGTAATCTAGTGTAAATAATAATAAAGTGTGTTATCATTTAAAATAACAACAGAAAATTACACTGGAAAACCTTTTTAATCCTTTCAATAAAACACTTCCTAAATTAAACACACAATAACAACGGCAACAACAACAAAAACGTTGTTAATAACAACAACCATAATAAACGGATGCACATAAAGTAAATTTTGTTGTTTTCACACCTCATGTTGAAAATGAAATGCCAATGATGATGGTGGTGATGGTGTGTGATTATTTTCATGGTTTATTTTCTGAGGCGCCTCCTAAATCCCTGTGTAATCGTCAGTCAGTCAGTCAGTTGCACACACAGAAAAACTACTACGCAGCTTTATAAATTGCACAGAATGTTGGAACAAATTTATAATTTTATATCTTGGTAGTGGTGATGTTGATAATGATGATGATTACATTTACACAGTTACACTACATTTATATTTACATTACATACAACTACTTACACGTCTCATTCTCTCATTTATGTTCAACAGAGTACACGAACTCGTTCAAAGATAAACTATTATTTTTAAACGTTATGGTATGTGTCATCAGGGGTTTTTAAAATATCCCTTAATGTTCTATTTTAAGACCCATTTTAAACAAAATTAAAAAAAAATATATATTTAGAGAAATTCTCTATATAAATGGAATATTTGACGAAATTTCAATTTTAAAAATATTTCGACGACTTTTCTATTGAAGAGAGTTTTTGTGGCATTTTGTATTTAAAGAAAAAACTTCGACAAAATCTTTATTTAAAGACAGTTTTTGAGAAATATTCTATATAAAATAATTTTCGACGAATTTTCTTTTGAAAAAGTTTTTTGACAAATTTAATATTTTAATAACATTTTCGACGAGTGCAAAATTCTAAGAATATTTATGACATATTTTTTTATTTAAATAATATTTTTAACGAACTTTCTATTACAATAATTTTTTTTATAAATTTGTTATAAAAAGATTAATTTTAAAGAAAAATTTCGACGAAATTTAAAGGACAATATTTTGAAATGTTACATAATTTATCTGTTTAATGTAAATTTTCATCGAATTTTCAATTTAAAAAGGTTTTTAACAAATTGAATTAATTGAATAAAACGTATTTAAAAAACAAACTTCTGCGACTAAAGATTTTTTTAACAAAATAATATTTTCGACGAGTTTTCTTTTGAAAAACTTAACGACTTTTAATTTTTAAGAATACATTTATATGTTTTAGTAAAATTTTATATTAAAAAAAAACTTCAACAAATTTTCTATTGTAACAAAATTTTTCATGAATTTTCTATTAAAACTTTCTATTTAAAAACATATTTTCTATTAAAAAATAATTTTTGTTAAATTTTCTATATCAAGAAAATTTTCGACGAGTTTCCTAATGGAAAATAATGTTTGTTAAATTTTTCTATTTAAAGAAATATTTCGACAAGTTTCCTATTAAAAAATAATTTTTGTTATATTTTCTATTTGAAAGAAAATTTTCGACAAGTTTCCTATTTAAAAATAATTTTTGTTAAAAGTATTATTTGAAAGAGCATTTTTGAAGAATATTTTATTTAAAGAAAGATTTAGACGATTTTTTTATCTGAAAAATGTTTTTGACGAATTTTCTTTTAAAGAAAATTTTTACCAAATTTTCGTCGAAAAGGGTTTAAAAAAAAAATTGACGAATTCTCAGTTTAAAGAAAATTTTCTAAAATTTTTCGATTAAAATAAAGATTTTTAAGATTTTTTCTATTTAAAGAACAATTTTCACAAATTTTCTATTTAAAAAAAGGTTTTTAGAATGTTTTATTTGATAGCATTTTCGACGAATTTTCTAAAAAAATGTTCGGATGATTTTCTATTAAAATGCAATGAATTTTTTAGATAAAGAATTTTTTAACGAATTTTCTTTAAAATAAAAATTTCTAAAAAATGATTAAAAAAATAGTAATTTAAAAATAAACGTTTTATATAATGTTTTATTTTAAAAACAAAGAAAATTTTCGACGAGTTTTGAACAAATTTACTTTTAAAGAGAATTTTTGATAATTTTTTTAATTTAAATAAAAATTTGGACGAATTTTGTTTAAATAATTTTTTTGATAAATTTTCCAAAAGAAAATATTCGACGAAATTTTTATCCAAAGAAATTTTTGCAAATTTTATTTTAAAATATAACTTTCGATGACTTTAAATTTTATGTAAAATAATAATCGACTAATTTTCTTTTTAATATTTTTATTTAAGTTAAAATTTCGACGAATTCTTAAATTGCTTTGTTTTCAAAATTTTTTTCCCTGAAATTTTCCATAATGAAAATCCTAATCAGAGCATATGTTTGTTACATTTATTACAACACAAGTATGAATTATTATGATTTTTTTTGTTCACTGTAATTGTTGTTTTTATTGTTGTTAATTCTTCTTGTGTCAACAAAAACGATTTAGTGACGATATTCTTCATGCAGCGTATGTTATGATTGA
Source organism: Lucilia cuprina (assembly GCF_022045245.1). Taxonomy (NCBI): domain Eukaryota; kingdom Metazoa; phylum Arthropoda; class Insecta; order Diptera; family Calliphoridae; genus Lucilia; species Lucilia cuprina. Next base: position 44,283,074 of record NC_060951.1, on the reverse strand, counting down.
TAAAGGTATGTTCGTTTATTCGACTGTCTATAATACGATACGATATCAAGACTATAAAAGGCAGAAGTTCTTAAACTAGAATTAATGAAAAAGAAGACTTTTAAATATTTCTACTTAATTAACACACTTTTATAATGAATTGTTAAGAATCCCTGTTTAATTTGAACATGCATTAAACTGCATGTGCATGTTCTTTGTTCATTGATTTTCCTAAAAAAAACAGAAGAACTTTTGAACGTCAGTCTAGAACCTAAAAGCTTGTTTTAAACATTATTCAATATCATGTCATTAATACCAACTAAAGAAGAGTGTCATAGTACTTTAGCAAGCAACCTTTTGTGTTCCCATTATATTTATCTTACAACTACTACAACGTTGCGACTAGTAGAGAAGAAGACTTGAGTGTGATTTGTCACACTTGAGTTGCAAGCTTTACGACTGTTAAAAAAAAAATACTAAATTGAATGAATAAAATTATTTAACAGAATTAAATATTAAATGTTCTGTTAATAGTTTTTGTATATAGTATTCTCTTACGTTCAAATTATTGACAATTTGTTTATTTGTTAAATTATGATTGTTTTGTTAAAATTACAGATGTGACTCAATATTTGTTTTAGACAAAAAAATTGTTTTTATTGTTTTTTTTTTGTTTTATTTGTGAAACGTAAATAGTACGTGTTGTAAAGAGCGAAAAAAAAGTTAAATGTTTAAGGTTTATGTTTTCGGTGTTTTACTTTTGAAGTTATTGGGGGGGAGGTTAAAAATGATGATTAATTAAAAGAGTGTTTGTTTGAGTTTGGGAAATTAGGTCAAATGTAAAGTATAACTGAAATATAAAGGTATTGGTATAAAATATGAACAAGAATTTCAAGGAGTAAATGAAAAAAACTTGTAAAAGAAAAAGTTTTCAAAATAATAATTCAAGGAATTTTTTATTTAAATAAAAATTTTGTCGAAAATTTAGGCCAATTTAAATTTTAACAAAAACTTGGTTAGTCAGTAAGTTAATTAGTTAGTCAGTTAGTTAATTAGTTAGATAGTTAGTTTGTTGGTTGGTTGGTTAGTTAGTTAGTTATGTAGTTAGTTACGTAGTTAGTTACTTTCACATAAATAATTAATTTAAAAACTTTTCTTATTCAAATAGAAACTTCGTCGAAAGATCTCAAAGTATCTTTAAATACAAAACTCGTCGAATTTTCTTTTTTGAAATTATAAAACTTCTAAACTATCGTATGTATTTTAATACAAAATTCGACGAAAATTGTCTTAAAACTATAAAACTTGTTAAAAGTTTCCTTAAGTAAAAAACTCGTCGATTTTTTTTATATTTAAATCTTTATTTTCTTTAAATAGAAAACTTGTCGAACATTTTCTTTTTATAAAAAAATTTGTCGAAAATTTTCTTAAACCTATAAAACTTCTCGAAGATTTCTTTAAATAAAAAACTCGCCGAAATGTCTTTGAAATTTTAAAATTTACCAAGTGTTTTCTTTAAATAGAAAACTCGTCGAACATTTTCTTATAATAAAGGTTTTATTAACACATTTTCCTACATCGAATGTTTTTTTGTCATAAAATTCGTCAAAAATTGTGCTAAAATTAAAAAACTTGTCGAAAATTTGTTTTTAAATACAAAACTTTTCGAAAATTTGACTTTAAATAGAAGGCTTATCGAAATTTTTATTTAGTGAAATTTAAAAATCTACCAAGAAGTTTCTTCATATAGAAAACTAGTTAAAATTTTCTTTAAGTAAAAATTAAATAGAAACCACGTCAAGAGTTCTTTAAAAATAAAATTAGTTGAAATTTTTCTTTAAATTAGAGAACTTATCTTAAGTTTCTTAAAATATAAAACTCGTCGAATATTTGTCTTTAAATACACAGCTTACCGAAATGTTAGTTTGATACAGTTTTTAAATCTATTGAGAATTTTTTTTAAACTCGTCGAAAATTTTCTTTTAATATAAATTTTATTAAATAGAAACTTCGAGGTTCTATTTTCTTAAATAGAAAACTCGTCAAAAGAGTTTCATATTAATAAAATTAGTCGAAAATTTCTTTTAAATTATAAAACTCGTTGCAAATTTCTTTAAATAAAAATCTCGTCGAAATTTTTCTTTAAATAGAAAACTTATCGAATTTTTAATTTAATGAAATTTAAAAATCTATCTAGAATTTTCTTGAAATAGAAAACTAGTCTAAAATTTTCTTTAAATAAAAATTAGAAACCTCGTCAAAAAAAGGTTTTTTAAAAATAAAATTAGTCGAAAATTATGAAACTCGTTGCAAATTTCTTTTAATATAAAACTCTTCGTAATTTTTCTTTAAATAGAAAGCTTATCTAAATTTTCGTTTGACGAAATTTTTAAATCTATCGAAATTTTTTTTTAAAACTCGTCAAAAATTTTTTTTTAATAAAAATTTTAAAATTTTTTTAAATAGAAAAGTTTTCTAAATACAAAATTTGTCAAAATTTTTCTTAAAAAAAACTCACTAAAAATATTTTTTATTTTTTAATTAAAAAGAGTACTCGTCAAAAGTTTTTTTAAAAGTTTGAAGTTTTTTTCTTTAAACCTAAAATTTTTAAAGAATTTTCTTTGAATTAATAAGATTCTTTCTCTAAATAGAAATTACTTTTACTACATGACGTAGTTATGAGTAACAGAAAAACGTAATAAAATTATAAAACAATTAAACTTATATAGACTATAGACTTAAGGCATTAATTGTCTCCACTAAAATTTTAATGTCGTAATAATAAAAGTGTCGTTATTTGTTTCAGTCGTAAAAAAAACAAAACAAAAACATAATTAAATGACGTAATTAAAAAGTAATTATTAAGCTAATTTAAGTTAAAAAGTAGCAACCATAGGTGGTCAAAATTCCTACTTAAAATTTTGTACATTTGTTGAAATTATTGTTTGTGTAAATCAAATTCTTAGTCATGACAAACAAACAATGGGTGATAATTTGTTTTCTGTTTTTTCAACTTTTATAAGCCTAATTAAACAATTTCAATCTTTATTAACTTCCTTATTTACGCCAAGTTAACCATCTAGTTTATTAAAATTTCTTGTTTATTTCTTAAATAAATTTTAAGCCTAAAAATAAACATAATATTTTATTTTTGAAACAATATATAAAAAAACATTATTTAATATTATTAAAAAAAATTAAAGGTCATTTGGGCTTTGTTGAAAATTTAAAACTCTTTATTTAAGTGTAAAATAACAATATTATCTTAAATGGTCAAACCAAGACAAAGCCAGTGATAATGACCTTTTAGTTTTTAGTTTTTTTGTTGCCAAATATGAGTGACTATTGTTTGCTTTTCAGAATCTGGTGTTTATTTTATGGGTGACATCATTTTTTTGTCTATAACTAAATATTTCTAAAAAAACCGTTAATTTACTGCCAATATTGTTGAAGAATTTTTTTCAAAAATTAAATATTAGTTTCTTTTTTTTTTTAGTATAAAGGGCCAGACTGTGGCTTGTGTTTAAAATAATGGCTAAATATGGGCTTGTCTTTGTTTGGTTTCAATTCTTAGCTTTTTACGTTTTAAAGAATTTCTTTGCAAGTTAATGTATTCTTTTTCTTCTTATTGATATTCTTTTTAATGATATTTCTGTTTATTTATACTTTTCTTTTAATACAAATGACAAATATATGTTTAGTTAAGCCAAAAAAAAGAAGACGTTTTAGTAAAAATATTTGTTTAAAATATTAAAAATTTTATAAACTTTTTTAATGGTTGGTTTTTTTTGTAGACTTTTGCTTAATATTTTTGCTTTTAGAGCTTTTATATTGTACAAATTTGAGAAATTATTTAATGAATTTTAAAGATTAAAAAAAAAACATGTATTGCTTACTACTTACATTACTTGGAGTGAAATGGGTAATTACAGTTTTATTTATTATACTGTTATTCACACTTTCCTCTAGAAAATAATGCTATAAACAGTCTTCTATGTAAGAAAAACTGTTATACACAGATATTTCTATAGAACACTGTTATACACAGATTTGTCTTTAGAAAAAAATACGTATTTCTGGAAATACACAAATTTTTATATAAAAAAACCAAAGTGAGTGAAGATAAATATGCCGAGTTAAATATGTAATGACGTAAAGAGTTACGTCATTACATATTTGCAAATATGTCTCAGGTATTTGAAAAATATGGGTTAAATACAAATTTGACATATTTCCAAATATGTTTTTGTATTTTCACCGTATTTATAGCAAAATTAATATTTTTAAATAAATTAAAATTCTCAAATGAAAGGAAATTAATCCCCAACCCTTGCCTTTAAATGAACATATTTAAAAAACGTCATGTTTTGACTTTTAACACCTTTTCACAGTAGTTGAAGAATTTTTCGAAAATCTTAAGTTTTACCACCATAAAAGGATGCAAACGGACGGGTCATACCTCAAATGAAATGGAATCGATAGCCCTACCGTTACCTTTCAATACATTTAAAAAAAAATTGTTATTTCGAATTTTTTCAAAGATAAAATTTCATATAATTTTAACTTTCGTCTCCACCTAAAGCGATACTGGGGCGGTTCATACCTTAAATTAAGGGGAATCCGTCCTCTTACTGTTACCTTCAAAGACATTTTCAAAAAGTTATTTTTTCGATTTTTGACAATTTTTTCAAAGTTAAAATTACACAAAATTTTAACTTTCGTCCCCACCTAAAGGGTTAATGAGGCGGTTCATACCTTAAATTAAGGGGAATCCATCACCCTACTGTTACCTTCAAAGACATTTTCAAAAAGTAATATTTTTGATTTTTGACAATTTTTTAAAAAATAAAATTTCACAAAATTTTAACTGTCGTCCCCAAAAAAAGGGTTAATGGGGCAGGTCATACCTCAAATAAAGGGGAATCCCTCCCCTTACCGTAACCTACAAAAACATTTTCAAAAAGTTAAGTTTTCGATTTTTGACAATTTTTTCAAAGTTAAAATTTCTCAAAATTTTAACTTTCGGCCCCACTAAATGGGTTAATGGGGCGGGTCATACCTCAAATTAAAGGGAATCCGTCCCCTTACCGTTACCTACAAAGTCATTTTCAAAAAGTTGAAATTTCGATTTTTGATAATTTTCTCAAAGTTAAAATTTCACAAAATTTTAACTTTCGTCCCCACCAAAAGGGTTAATGGGGCGGGTCATACCTCAAATTAAGGAAAATCCGTCCGCGTACTGTTACCTTCAAAGACATTTTCAAAAAGTAATATTTTTGATTTTTGACAATTTTTTAAAAAATAAAATTTCACAAAATTTTAACTTTCGTCCCCAACAAAAGGGTTACATGTTTTATTTCATCTCTATTTAGCTCTTAAGCAGCGGTACACAATGATCTATATTATGACCATCCTTGTACTCTTGTGCTGCACTAAGTGACAGTTTCAAGAGAGTTTTCTCTTAGTTAATATATGTTTTATAAAGTTTTGATAAAAAACTTATAAAAAATTTTCCGCTATGAAGTTGGTATCAGCAGAATATATGTAAGCGCAATAATAGTACCTATAAAAGCTTTAAAAAAATGGTCCGCTATGAAGTTGGCTTCAGCAGAATATATGTAAGCTCATTCAAATTGAGCCAAGTCCTAAAATCGCTTTGGCAGTCACTTGTTATTTAGTCTTTGATAAAGGAAGTGAAAATTCCAAAAGTTAGAAGTGAAAAGTTAAAAGTGAAAATGTTACCAATTCAGCAAAAATTTGTGTTCATAGCAAAAATTTATTTTTTAATAGAAAATAATACTGAAAAGCTCGAAAATGTATTTAATAATCCTTTTTTAAAAATTTTTTTTAATTTTGCCAATTCCATTCTAAACAAAGCAAATATGAAAAAATTTGTTTTAAATAAACGAAACATTATGGGTTTAAGCTCTATTTATAAAAAAATGGTAAGTATTGGTTACTTAATTATTTTTTATTTTTTATCTCAGTGTTTTAATTAATATTGCAATTGGATTTTTACAAAAAGTTATTTACATGCTTTGTTGCTTAGGACTTTAATTTTGAAACACTTCATAAAAATTGATACATATTTGAAAAAAAATTAAACTTAATTTTGAAATCATGAAAATAAAAAAGTTAAGCAATAGTTATACCTTATTTTTTATTGTCCACTAGTGCCCGTAAAATGTGTTTTAAAAAATAAAACGTTTACTTTTTTAAGTAGGAAGTTTTCTATGCTCAAAAACATTTTTATTTACACCTTTTTGCCTATGTAATTAATCGTAATTGTAATCATATGCTGTTTGATATAATCTGTAACCATACACTTATAAATTTTTGTCCTTGGGTAAATATTTTTGTATATTTCAAGCAAATATATTAAAAATTTAACTATTATTCGGATAAATTAAAAATAGGTTTTTTGTTATCAGGACAGTAATGGCGATAAAGTAGTAGTGTGGTATTTTGCCGCCCAAAAATAGTGATACATATGTATGTATGTATATTAAGGTTATAACTATAATAAACAATAAAACGAATTTTCACCACTGTATATTCAAACATATTTTACCCATTTTAAAACGTTAATGTTGTCCCTTTTATAAAAATTTTATTTATATTAGTCTAATCATAATAATTCTGTATTTGAAATCATTGAATGAAAAATTATTTTATATTCAAAAATCATAATATAATAAAAAAAATAATATTCATTTTAATGATTATAACTATACATTTACCGAAATTTTGTCTTTTTTTATTATTAGGGAAACTTTTTTGAAAAAGTATTTGAAGGTAACAGTATAGGGTTCGATTCCCTTTAATTTGTGGTATGAAACTAAAATTTTTAAAAAAATCCTAAAAAATAGAAAACTTTAACTTTTTGAAAATGTCTTTGAAGGTAACAATAGGGGGACGGATTCCCCTTAATTTGAGGTATGACCCTCCCCATTAACCCTTTAGGTGGGGACGAAAGTTAAAATTTTGTGAAACTTTAACTTTTAAAAAATTGTAAAAAATCAAAAATATTACTTTTTGAAAATGTCTTTGGAGGTTACAGTATTGGGACGGATACCCCTTAATTTGAGGTATGACCCGCCCCATTAACCCTTTTGGTGGGGACGAAAGTTAAAATTTTGTAAAATTTTAACATTGAAAAAATTGTCAAAAATCAAAAACTTAACTTTTTGAAAATGTTTTTGTAGGTAACGGTAAGGGGAGGGATTCCCCTTAATTTGAGGTATGACCCGCCACATTAACCCATTTAGTGGGGACGAAAGTTAAAATTTTGTAAAATTTTAACTTTGAAAAAATTGTCAAAAATCAAAAACTTAACTTTTTGAAAATGTTTTTGTAGGTAACGGTAAGGGGAGGGATTCCCCTTAATTTGAGGTATGAACCGCCCCATTAACCCTTTAGGTGGGGACGAAAGTTAAAATTTTGTGTAATTTTAACTTTGAAAAAATTGTAAATTTTATCTTTGAAAAAATTGTCAAAAATCGAAATATCAACTTTTTGAAAATGTTTTTGTAGGTAACGGTAAGGGGACGGATTCCCTTGATTTTGAGGTATGACCCGCCCCATTAACCCATTTAGTGGGGACGAAAGTTAAAAT
>NC_060951.1:44271334-44275380 GCF_022045245.1 Lucilia cuprina | reverse complement strand
CTATCTATCTATCTATCTATCTATCTATCTATCTATCTATCTATCTATCTATCTATCTATCTATCTATCTATCTATCTATCTATCTATCTATCTATCTATCTAATTTACTGTTTTCATTTTTGTTTGTCAAAACATATGCTACCATATGGTATGGTCTTAAAATTACTAAATAAAATCACACAATGTTGGTTCACCCTGACCTAATACATAGAACGTGCCACAAAATTAGCACTTTTCTTCCTTTCTTTCTTGTTTTTACACAAATTCTACTTTAAATAACAGAGCATATGGAATATATTATTCTGTATATTCCAGTCATTCGTTTATTTACATACGACAATCAAATCTATTTAACACACATTTTTAACACCTTACAAATAACATTTCTATTGATTTACAAATTAACACAGACTTTCATAACATTACAACAAAATGTTAAATTAACATTAGAATTTTCACATTTTATTATTATTAGGAGCACCCTGTCGATTGACAGCGAACAACAACACTGTTATTTTGTTGTCTGCTAACATCATACAACATGTTGTATTATGTTGGCATAAGGTTGTGTTTACGTTCGCTTATGTATCTCAAACAAGCAACGAACTCAAATCGAATCGAATTTTTAGCATTCATTTATAAACGCAAGATTTCAAACGACAAAGTTTCAGTACAATTTCTGCAACGTTCGTGTACGTGTGTTCACAGCTCGGTTATAAAAAGTGTAGAGGAATTTTAAAATGATTTGAGTTTTAAGAAAATTAAAAAAATACTAATTAAACGGTTTTAAAACAAAGCGGTTTTTTTTATAAAGATTTAAATAAAATACGAATTATCGACAACAACACCCCCGTTAGTTATTGGAATAATTAACTAGTATTTTTATAAAAATAACAAAAATAAACGTATTAAATGGAAAATTTAAAAAATATACATAAAGTGTTGTATTTAACTAAAAATTAAAAAAAATATATGTATTTTTATTTAAAAATATGAAAATTTTTTAAAAATTTTAAAAGAAAAATATTTGAAAAAGAAAAATTTTATTAAAAATTTAAGTTAAAAGTTTTTTTGTGCTAAAAATTTCCTAAAACTTTTTAAATACTCTTGTAAAGTTTATTTAAAAAAAGTTTTGAAATTTAAGAAAAATTTTAAAATTTCTTGGATTATTTTGCTGGATTTTATTTGCCATAATAATATTTGTTTTTATTTAAATAAAAGGTTGGTGGAAATTTAAATACTGATTCATTACTATTTATGTATATGTTTGTGTTTTTAGTTTATTTATTTACTCTTATCAATTTATTTTAATAAAAAAAATTTCTATAAAATACAATCAACAATACATGTGCTACTACTAGGGATGCAGTAGACTTTGCTTTTTTTAATAAACAAAGTGAAAAAAAATTATAAATTTGTTGTTTTGAGGTCAAAATTAAGTTTTTGTTTAGTCGGTTTATTATGAATATTTAAATCGTTTCAGTTGTGTTGGGGTGTTGAAGTATTTATCGTTTTTTATTGTAATACAAAAGGGTTTATTTTAACAAATTCTTTTAAATATTTTAATTTTTTTAAAATTTCTTAAAGATTTAGAAAAAATTTAATTTTTGATATAAAATCGTTCATTTTAAAATTTTACATAATTTTGCTTTATAAGTTCTAAAGAAAAAAATTTTGTTAAAAAAGTTTGAATATTCAAAAAGGAGTTTACTAAAAAAAAAAATTATTATTATTATTATTTTTTTTTTGTAAAATTTTGAAATATTAGAAAATTTGATTGAAATAATGTTATTTGTTTTTTAATTAAAAATGAATTAAAAATTTTGTAGAATTTAAAAAAAATATAAACTTTATTAAAATCTTTTTTTATTAAATATTTTTGAAATAATAGAAAATTTTATTGAAATAAATTTTTAAAAAAGATTTTTATTTCTATTTAAACATTATTGTGAAATTAAAAAAAAATATATTGGAACATTTCTTTAAATTCAAATTAAATAAAAATGTTTCAATAAATTAAATTAAGTTTAAATTTTATTTTATTAAATATTTTTGTAAAATTTTGAAATTTTTTAAAAATTTTAATGCAATAAATTTTTATAATTTAAATTTTTTCGAAATTTTTGAAAAAATACAAAATTTTATTTGCAAAATTTCAGTTCAGTTCTAGTTCAGCTCTAGTTCAATTTTAGTTCAGTTCTAGTCCAGTTCTAGTTCAGTTCTAGTACAGTTCTAGTTCAGTTCTAGTTCAGTTCTAGTTCAGTTCTAGTTCAGTTCTAGTTCAGTTCTAGTTCAGTTCTAGTTCTAGTTCTAGTTCAGTTCTAGTTCAGTTCTAGTTCAGTTCTAGTTCAGTTCTAGTTCAGTTTTAGTTCAGTTCTAGTTAAGTTCTAGTTCAGTTCTAGTTCAGTTCTAGTTCAGTTCTAGTTCAGTTCTAGTTCAGTACTAGTTCAGTTCTAGTTCAGTTCTAGTTCAGTTCTAGTTCAGTTCTAGTTCAGTTCTAGTTCAGTTCTAGTTCAGTTCTAGTTCAGTTCTAGTTCAGTTCTAGCTCAGTTCTAGTTCAGTTCTATATTCTTTACAGAGTTTGAAACGGAATGAAAAACCTATACATACATATATAAACATCTGACGGCGATGAAGGTTATTAAAACACACTTTAATTAATTTTCTTTTAACTTTAAAAATAAAAGTCGAATCAATATTTGTTCGAATTATATAATATTTTTCAATAATTTGTTTTATAATTTCAAAGAAATTTTGTTTAGCAAACATTGTTTAATATTGCAAAATGTTAGATTGAAAAAATTCCTATTTTTAAAATTCTTTGTTTTAATTTATTAAGAATTATTTTTCTAACAATTAAACATTTCTATTTCTCTCTATTATGGTTTAAGTATTTGTTATAACAATTACTATTGTATTCAGTTTAATTGTAATTTACTTTTGTTTCTGAAAAAAATAATAAGAATAAAATAGTTGAAATGATTAAGATGTTTTTTTTTTATTTTGTTGTTCATATATATAGAACATATAGAAAGAATAATAATTATTCATTTTAATTTGTCTTATTACTCACACTCATTACTGGATATTAAATATTATTAAATGGTTATTAAATCAAATTGTAGATATATGAAGATTTTAATAATGTTTTTTAAAACAATTTTATTTCGAAATCAATTCAAAAGTTATAAAAAAATTTCTAAGAATTTTTTTTTAAAGAAATTAAAGAATTTTTTTGCAAATTCAGAAGTTTTTTTAACACTTTTATAAAAAAGCAATTTTACTTTGTTTAATTGTAAACTATAGAACAAGTCAATAAACTTTAGTTTAAATGTTAAAAAATGTATTTGTATTTTATTTTTACAATATAAAAGATTATCTTAATTGTTCTATTATTTATTAAATATATTTATTAAACCGTGGGATAAAATTCTTTATAATTTGTTAAATAATTTATTAAATCATTTATTTAATGTTCAACTATGTAAGGGACCCGCAGAATTATGAGAATTTATTTTAGCAAATTACTATGGGAATTCTTATCGTTAGAAGTCAATATTACACCCTCATTTAAAGCAGTTGATCTTTTTGCTTCTAATTTCAATTTGATTCCAAAATTTAATGTTTCAATTTATAATTTCAAAAATATTATTTTTTTTGGTTCATCAAACAAGTTTGATGTCTTATGCAAACATATTTATTTGTTATATTTTTGTGTGTGGGTTTGAAATATAAAGTTGTCAAAAAAAGTTTGTAAAATAACTAGGTTTTAAAAATGTTAAATTTTTATTGTTGTTGTATGAAGAAACAAATAGTTTGGTTTTATTATTATAAAGTTCAAAATTTTACACAAAGAAGATGTAACAGAAGATTTAAAACAAGACAATTTGAGAAATTTTTTATAAGAAACAAATGTGAGATTTTTGAAAAATTAGTACTAGTTCAGTTCTAGTTTAGTTCTAGTTCAGTTCTAGTTCAGTTCTAGTTCAGTTCAGTTCTAGTTCAGTTCTAGTTCAGTTCTAGTTCAGTTCTAGTTCAGTTCTAG
>NC_060951.1:44188599-44271234 GCF_022045245.1 Lucilia cuprina | reverse complement strand
AGATAGATAGATAGATAGATAGATAGATAGATAGATAGATAGATAGATAGATAGATAGATAGATAGATAGATAGATAGATAGATAGATAGATAGATAGATAAATCTCGAGCTAGCAAAATCAATATTTCTTGGCTTTTTCAACCAAGTATTAATTGTTTCTATCAACTACAACAACAACAAACTAAATTTAACTACATCAATAAATACCCACTAGGCATTATATTTCATATCTCTATGTAATATTTTTTTAAATTATTTATTTCAATTCTATGCACAACAAATTGTTTTATGTCAAACATCTATTGTTAAGACCAAAAAAACAACACTTTAAAGAAAAAATAAAAAAAACTCCAATTTGAAATTGTATACTGTTGAATTTTTATTTTTTCATTATTTAAACATTAAACACACACACACACACATAGTTTAACATAAACTTACCATTTGATTTATGCAATCAAGTCATTAAAATTATTTTAATATTCAGTGTAAATTTGCTAAACATTTTTGAAGAAAAATCAAAAGAACAAAAACAATTTAAAAAAATGTGAATTGGAAAAATGAAACGTGAAACAAGTCAAAATACATAATTTATAAATATTTTTATTAATTTATTTATTGTTCTTAACGAGTTTTAATCTGGTTTTAATCCATAGACATCCATCTCGTTCGGTTGTATGGTTGTTGATGTTGTTGTTGTTGGTTTCTTAGTAAGGTGGAGGTGGTGTGTATTTGTTGGTGTTTAAAACTCTCAGTAACTAAATACTGGCAATTTGCTGTCGCCGTTATAGACCAGACCAGACCACACCACACCTTTTATGGTTGTCTAAAATCGAAAAGAACATGATCAAAATTGTAAATTGATTCTTTTGTACATGAAATCATTTTATTATTTTTTTTTCTATTTTTTGTTCCTTTTATTAATTTTTTGACAAGTTCTTGTTAAAGTTTATTTTTTTAATTTTGGTTGGTTTTTACCATAAAAAACATAAAATTTGTTGGTATTAAAAATGAGTTTATAATTTACTTATAGTTTAATGTATTTAAAGGGCGATTTATGTTTCAAATTTGAATTTATATCTTTTTTTTATAAATTACGCATGCGTAACAAAAAAAATTATACAAACACAGTTCTACTATAACTAAGTACATTTTTTTTTATTTTTTTATAAAAATGTTGTGTTGAATCATAATTTATTTTTTTATTAGATGTTTATTCAAGATCAATCACACTTGAAATTATATTCTTATCTTGGTTTTATTATTAAGATTTACATAAAATTTTAAACAAGTGTAGGTAGGTAGGAGTTTTTAATTTTTCATATAATTGTTTTTTCTTTGAAGTTATTTAATTAAAATACGGTAAATTTAATCTAACACGAGTATTATAATTTTAATTTTATAACTAAGAACTGCTTAGATTCGATAACATTTGGCGATTGTATTATGCGTGGCAACTTAAAAAGTTGTTAATGATATGAACAGAAATAAATAGAACTGTACAGAAATGAATAGAAATGAACAGAACTGAACAGAAATGAATAATAGTGATTTCTGATCGGTTATGTTTATTTCTATTCATTTCCGAAATAAACAGAACTGAACAGAAATCAACAGAAATGAATAGAACTGTACAGAAATGAATAGAAATGGGCAGAAGTGAACAGAACTGAACAGTAGAAATGAACAGAAGTGAACAGATCTGAACAGTTCTCATTCAGAAATGAATAGAACTGTACAGAAATGAATAGAACAGAAATCACTTTTATTCATTTCCGTTCAGTTCTGTTCACTTTTGTTCATTTCCACTGTTCAGTTCTGTTCACTTCTGTTCATTTCTATATATTTCTGTTCTTTTCAGAACTGAACAGGAATGAACCAAAAAGAAATAAACAGAAATGAACAGAACCGAACATAAATGAATAGAAATAAACAGAACTGAACAGCAATAAACAGAACTGAGCAGAAATGAATAGAACTGTACAGAAATGAATATAAATGAACAGAAGTGAACAGAACTGAATAGAAATGAATAGAACTGAACAGAACTGAATAGAAATGAATAGAACTGAACAGAACTAAACAGAACTGAACTGAACAGAACTGAACAGAACTAAACAGAACTGAACAGAACTGAACAGAACTGAACAGAACTGAACAGAACTGAACAGAACTGAACAGAACTGAACAGAACTGAACAGAACTGAACAGAACTGAACAGAACTGAACAGAACTGAACAGAACTGAACAGAACTGAACAGAACTGAACAGAACTGAACAGAACTGAACAGAACTGAACAGAACTGAACAGAACTGAACAGAACTGAACAGAACTGAACAGAACTGAACAGAACTGAACAGAACTGAACAGAACTGAACAGAACTGAACAGAACTGAACTGAACAGAACTGAACAGAACCGAATCGAACATAAATGAATAGAAATAAACAGAACTGGACAGAAAATGAACGGAACTTAACAGAACTGAACAGAAATGAATAGAAATGAACAGAATTGAACAGAAATGAACCCAAAAATGACGATCCATATGTTAGCAAAACTTCATTAACAACAAAAATAATTCCCTCCCCATTTTATATCAACCTGTTGTGGGTGTTTACAGAGATTTACAAATCAAATAAATCCCCATTAAATTATCAAACAATGTTTATGATCCCGCTAATTTGCACTTGAGCACAACATACCACTACTACTACTGTAACGGTGTGTGTTTAAATAAATTACAGATTAAAATTAACTATATAATCAGAGCACAAGAGCACTTAAAATAACTAAGATACTAAACAACAACAATAATACACAACTTACTTAAATTTCAATCATTCCTTAATAAACACCCAATTTTTATTATACAAAATACTATGTTTGTATGTATAACTACTTACCGACGTTAGCATGGGGTAGCTGGATGTTGATGTTGTTTTTGGTGGTGCTGATAGTAGTATTGTCTTCAGTGGGTGGGAGATTTAAATACATAGCTGAAACCAGATTAAATGGTCAAAATAGCAAGTATATACTTACATTAAATATCCTCTACAAATTGTGATTAATTCTAAACGCTGTTAATACACCAACAGGCATTCATCCATCCATCCTAGCTGTCTCTTTCATCAAACCACATGTGAAATTATTTTGTTTTTACTTTCCTTTGCTGCTCTCCAAATAACTATTTAAGCAAATACCCATAGATGAGCTTGTATTGTTGTTGTTCTTGTGGTTGTTGCTTCGTTGTTGAGCGTTATTTGTTCTTCGAAAGTGTGTATGTAACCAAGAGTATTAGTAGTCAGACAGTCGGTAAGTGAACCTTTAAAATTGACTTTTAGTGAGTCTGACTAACTGTCTCGTCTTGTATTGTATACGCACAAAAGAAGTGTTGCCAAACACAAACATCAGCTGCATCCATTTCTTTTACGTTTTTTTTTTCAATTTATTTACTTGAGTTTCTCTTCACATCTTTTTTTACCTCTTATTATTCATCTATTCCTTTTATGCCTCCCCTTTTGCCCACACCCTAACAAGTAGCAGTCGCATTGGAAATTCAATGAGAAGCAACAGGGTTTTTCTGTCTGTCAGTCAACTAACATACATACAAACACAACAACATACATTCAAATACAATTACTAAGTCACTCACTCACTTGGTTACACACTTCCAAACATGCACTCACGTTCCCTCACACACACACACATACAGTCATAGTGAATCCTATATTCAATATGCAGACAATATGGCTGAATGTTAAAAATAAATACAATTGTATCATCATCAGCCAAAAACAACTACAACCCTCATATACATAAATACATACATCTAAACACTCACACTCCCCAAACACACACTTTTATATGTATATTGGAGAATACAATATCCTTAACATTGTTGTTAAGTTGATTATTGTTGTATTGGGCTGGTCGGTTGGTAGGCCCCTTGCAAAGAATGCTTTAAAACTGGGGATGCGTAATGAGTATTTCTATGGGTACTAACGAAATTGTTGCAAAAATTGTAGTTTTTTTTTCGTTAACACTTTAATAAAAATATGTTAAGTTATGTGTAAATATGTTTAGAAATGTTTAGGAATTTAAGAAAATTACTCAATAGTTTTTTCTTGAATAGTAAAATTTTGTTTCATTTTAGTGTTCAGAATTATAAAAATCAAACATTAAAAACTTTAAGAAGTTAATCAAAACTATTTGAGAACTTATTTACATTTAATAGGAAAAAGATCATTAAAAACCACCTTTACAAAAAGTTACAAATGTCTTGCTTAGATAAACTGAATAAACATCATAGTTCTCGCTTTGGATCTGCCTTGCCCGAGTCAATATTCTTTGTTTTTTTCCTAAGAATTCACTATTGTTCCACAAGTCAAATTTTTCATTCAATAAGTGTCTTTGCTTAAAAAAACCTCTTCAGGAAATCTTTATATTTAAAATTTCGCGATAGTTTAAACTTTGGATCTGTTATACCTTTCGTCTTTTCATTAGAACCCAAGATTTAACCAGAGATTTAGTTATATAGTTAGTTCCGATGAGCAATATTGTTTCGATTCATTGTGCAAACTCGTGATCACAGTCACAATGATTTACAAATCGTTTTCACTGAGAACACTGAATTCCTAGTTTAAAATGAAACCACTATCAGACCAGTTGTGTACTCCTTTTAGAATCTCTTGTGAACTTCACGACTATCAACTAACCTACCGAGGAACCCAGCCAGTATTGTATATAACCCAAAAAAACAAAAACGTCATATTAATTGTGGACGAATGATTTGTAAACTTTTAAGTTTCTAACTTTTAAAATACAATTGTTTAATAAATGAAATTGCATCAAGTTTTCACTAAAGTTTTGTGGCACTTCAAAATAAGTGGAACAGCTAGAATATTTCTTATCATATGACACATCGTTGAAAGGCATGTTGCAAACTTTTCATGTGTAAATAAAGTTAATTACTTTGAGAAATTGTTTTTTTTATTTTCTCTTTTTTTTTGGAGTAGAAAGTGTGGTCATGATAAATATGGCATAACTTTGGAAGAGTACATTTGTTTGGGCAATAAACAAGGTGTGGTCTAAAAGGTGTTTTAAACTTTTTTTGTTGTAATACAAATAAAGATTTCAATCTCCGTACGATTTTGATTCTTATACAAGATGTTTATCGTTTTTTTTTTAATTCTTAAAATTTTTCAAAGTTTTAGAAGTAACAAAAAAATTCAATTTCTTCATAAATCCGAGGTTAATATGGTGGTATGAATTTTTAATGGGTATTTGCGGAAGGGTATTTTTTCTGATCTGTAGTATTCTCATTTAAAACTTTTCGGTGATATCCTATAGAAAGCATTTAACCGGCACATTATCCTGCACTATAATACATTAGAGAATAACATGAAACTCAGATGATTTCCGATCACAATAGGCTCATATCTAAAATTCTCAAAGTTCATTTAGAAATTTCGCCTAGTAAAAGTGTCCTCTCCGATCACAATAGCAAAATATCCAAAATTTTGGATTAGTAAAAGCTTCCTCTCCTACTAGATGGAATATCTGATAAATTGGTTTAGATGGCTTATATCTTTGAGTCAGGCTAAATCATTAAATTGGTTTGTACTTCTCACAACTTTTAAGTGGTTTGTCGATATCGATACCAATAAAACGAATCGAGATAGGAAGCTCTCATTCCTAATGGATGTTACATCAGATATTTGAGATAGTTTAGATCATGAAAGTCTTTCGAAACGAAATACAAAACTTGAATAAAAGAAAAGTCAAAGTCTAAGTATATCTGCCTAAAGAATTGAGGTGCACTCAAGCTATAAGATCGCTCAGAATTTCTCTATCGCATCAGATTTGAAATATTTGAGGCGTTCAAGATTTGAAATATTTGAGGCATTCAACTGATCGAAATCTAAAATTTAAAAGTCCAAACTTGTCGTCTTTTAAATGATATTTTAACTAAAAGTTTTAAACATCTGAGGTTATATCTGATTCAGCTAAGGAATTAAGATAAACTTACGTTGTGATTCGTTTCACAACGTAACCTCAGTAAACCTATGACTTTTTTGTACAAACTTTGCCAAAACAAAAAGGCTCCTAAAAGTGGTTGGCACCAACCATGTTTATCTCTAAGACATATGAAAGAAGACACAAAAGGCCATAATGGTGAGGAATAAACGAATGAAATAGAAATGATGAATAAATAATAAATTGTCATTAGTTAGTTTAACATGCTACAAGGATACGTGGTTGATTTGAATATGATGCTTATTGTTGTTGATGTTATTGATGTTGATTTTAATTCAATACTTGTGTCGAGTAAATGAACATGAGATGCTGAGTAGTTGGTAGTGGCAGTCGTGGTGAGAGTGATGATGATGATGATGAATAACAATAATACAAACTCACATTCTTTTTCGCACAGTATACTATCACTCTGACAGTCAGTTAGTTCAATTTTAGTCCTTGATATACATATTCAATTAATAAAGAGAAGTGGATAGAATAAATAAGTATGAATGTATGTATGTAGGTATATATGTGTTTGAATTTGTAAAGGAAAAACATATAATTGATAGACGGGAGTCGGAAAAAGGAAATGAGATTGAACATGAAAATGAGCTGGTAAACGGAAGAAGCATCCATCCTCCCCTTTCTCCTTTAACTCTCTGTTTGCCTTATCACATATGTGGTGTTACGTTGTCAATTGATTGGTTTAATTGAATGGAATCCATACAATTCCAATTACAATTGTTAGGAAAAAAACAAGTGAATTTAAAGTGTGACAGAAAATATAGAGGGGAGGGTGGGGGTATGCTGTCTGAAAGAAAAAATAAAAACACTTTACCATCATTTTTTGGTTTTTTGTTTTTTTATTTTATTTTGAGAATTTAATTAGAATTTATTTTAGAATTAAATTTAATTAGTTAGTTAAATTTTAAATGTTTACATGTATGTTTTTTTGGGATTTTTTTGTTTTTTTTTTATTCATTTATTTATTTTTATTAAATTGTGATATAATTTATTTAAGAATTCGATCGAATTTTGGTTTTTTGTATTTTTTGTTTTTATTATTTTTTTTTTTTTTTGTTTTAATTTATAATTATAAGTATATTTTTTATAAGAGTCTAAAGTAAGAAAAAAATGGTGACGTAGACGCAAAAAATATCTGTGTAATTATAACACTGACAAGTGCTGCTGCTGCTGCGGCTTCTTCTCCTTCCTCTGTCTCTTCTTCTCGTTCTTCTTTCGAAAAAATAAAATAAAAATTCATCATGTTCTTCTGTATCTTCTTCAACATCTTTCTCTTCCACTCTAAAAAATAAAAAGTTTTTTTTTTGCACGGTTTTTATATATTTTTTGTTTTTGGTTTTGTTTTTTTTTTTTTTTTTGTTCAATAAAAAAAGTTCATTTTTTCTTCTCGTTCGCTTTTAATGCTGCTGTTCTCTTCTTTTCTATTATAATTCATCTTTTTGTTTTCTTCTGATTCATCTTCCTTTAGCTCTTCTTTCACTTCTTCTTTTTATTTTTTGCACACACACATATAAATAATCCTGTTGTAAGTAGTTTTGTTGTTGTTGTTTGTTATAGTTTATATAGTGGTAGACATACTGTCGTCGTGGCTTTCGTCGTCGTCGTCATTGTTGTTGTTTGGTTGTTGTCGTAGCAGTCGTCGTAGTTGTTGTTGTTATCATCATCATCGTCGTCGTCTAATTTTTGGATACAAAATCAAAAGTCGTTGCTCCACTAGCTTTGCCCGAAGCACTACGATGGAAATGGACATTCTGCCATTTATTATCGCGTTTATGCCAGACACGTGTCTCCTCCGACTGATGGGTGTGGGCATGACCCTGTTTATCGATATATTGAGTTAAGCGTACATAAGCAATACAAGCGGCATCCTCGCCCAACAGATGGACGTGTGGATTTAAAATGGTAGTATTGATGGCTTTGCAATTCTTGCCCAAAACATTTTCAAAGTAGAATTTGTGAAAGTCAATTCCTTCGACCAGATTGCCGAGGGCTTCCGGCTCGAAAGCAGTCAAATGCGGATCACCGATTTTGGTGTAGGCATCAAAATCACCACTGTTGATGGCCTCAATCAGTTGTTCCGTGATTTTAATGATCTCCTGGCGCCTGGCCTTGACATCGTCATCTTCCAACGTGGTGTTGGATGAGTCGGTCGAGTCCTTAACGGGCGAGCCCTCGCCCTTCTTGGTGACCATGCTCTTGCTGGAGAAGTTGCGCGTGGCCAGCATGGTGGTCAAAATGGCGCCCTTCAGCTTGCGACGGGCGTTGAACTTCTTGAGGCAATCAACAGTTTCTTGGCGGTGTACCACAGAGGCAACACGCTCGCGCTGGCATATCCAGGGGTGTTTGAGGGCCTCGGCCGCTGTGATGCGCTTGTGGGGATTGACGGTAAGCATTTGATTGATGAGATTTTTGGCTTCTGGTGTTACCGTATCCCATTCGGGCGATGGGTAATCGTAAGCTCCAGCCTTGATCTGGGAATACAGACGGTGCTGGTCCTCATCCCAAAACGGTGGATAACCAACGAGCAAAATGTATAAGATAACACCACAAGCCCAAATGTCCACTGGCTTGCCGTAGGGTTCCTTCTTGAGCACCTCCGGTGAGAGGTAGCCAGGAGTGCCGGCAAAACCGAACCAGGCCTGATGATCACCTTGCACCTCAATGGCCAGACCAAAGTCGGCCAGTTTTACGGCGGCACCCTTGGCCTTGCTAGCTAATAGTAAATTTTCCGGCTTCAGATCACGATGGACCACACCATTCGAGTGGCAGTGATTTACCGATTCCAATATCTGCTGAATACAATGCGATGCATCCGCCTCTGAATAGAATTCCCTTGCAACAATGTCCTCAAACAATTCGCCCCCGGTCACCAGATCGAACACCAAATAGTGATAGTTCTCCTCCTGTATACTGTCGTGCAGTCGCACAATATTTGGATGATGCAGCTTACGGCAGATTCTCGCCTCACGCTCTAACTTTTGAAAATCTCGTGCTGTTAACTTTTTGGTATTGATAATCTTTGCGGCAAACTCATTGCCTGTGGATTTTTGAACGCAACGTTTTACAATCGAAAAAGCGCCTCGGCCCAGCTCTTCTTTAATCTCATAATTGTCCGAGAAACGCGTACAGGCTGCAGGTGCAGCCATCGCGATGGCACACTTGAGAAAATCTATTGCGGCAACAAAATAAAGGACCCCACGTCAATCACAACAGTTGGTGTGTCGTGTCGTGTAGTGTCGGTCGCTCGATTTCTGTTTTTAACTTTTTTACAGAAATAATCAGAAAAAAAGGACCAAGAAATAAAAAGAAAACCTTTTTCTAAGTGACTAGTGGGTCTCTTGGTTTGGATACTTTAGTAGGGAGCAGAGTTTATTTTATTAATCGTGGAAAAGTTGTCTCCTCCTCGTAAACGTTTGAAGTCTCAATCGTATTTCGTAGCTCCTTTAGCCGTTTTTGTTGTAAGTTGTTGTTGCTGTTGCTGCTTTTGTTGTTGTGTGTTTGTATGTGGTTTTTTGGTGTTCTTTATAATGTTGTTGCTGCTGCTGCTGGTGTTGTTGGTGTTGTAGCAGTAGTAGTTGTTGTTGTAGTATGTTGTAGATGCAACTCTATATTTCGAAATAAAAAAAAAGAACGCAGAAGAAGAAAGCAGTCGATTAAATTGATTTTTAACTTGATTTTTTTTATTGTATATTTTCTAACTATATTTTTTTCAAAACTTTTGTTAGGATTTTTTTCATTAAAAAAATTTCTAGGTGTAGAGCAAGCAGAAGTTTTTTTTATAATTTAATATTAATTACTATAACAATAAAAACAGGGGGCAAGAGTTATTATTAAAGCACTCGGTTAGTAGTTGGGTTCTTTTTTTAGGTTTTTCCTTTCTTTCTTTTCTTCCTTCTGTTTTTTTTCTTTTTTTTGGTTAATATATGTATGTATAAATGTATATAAATATTGTATATGTATGTATATTGTATATACTCTACTTGTATGTATAGCAGATATTTTTCATACGTTTTTTTTTTTTTGTAACAATGTATGTATGTATTTTTATTTATTATATTATAGATTTCTTTTTTATATTATAATTTATTTATATTTTATTATTATTTTATTATTAAAACATTAAGTTTAGTTGAGATGAGTTAAGTAGAGTAGTTCTTTTCAATTTATTGCGAACTATATATTTATTTCTATTTATTCAGTGTATTTCTGTTCTTATTCGTTTGTGTCTTAAACTCCAACTGACCCAGATTCGGGGCAGAGTGTTGAAAATCAAAAAAAAAAAAAAATAACTTGTGAACAACGGAAGTGTATGTATATGTAAATTCTAATCAGTCCTTGTCCTGTAATGATTTTTGTTATAGTTTTTTTTCTCTTCTTTTGGGAATTTTTTTTTTCAACATTTTATTTCAACTTTTTTTCTTTTATTATAAAAAATCACTTAATTTTTAGCACATTTTAGTTTTTACTTTTTACAAGGAAATTAAAAAATAATATTTATTAGCAAAATTTATATTAAAATCGTTTAAATTCGTTTCATAAATAGTTCTTTTAATAATTTTTATCTTACCCGTTCAACAGTTTGTATTTTTTGTTAGTAATTTTTCACTTTTTTTCTATATATTTCGGTTTAGTTGTTAACGAAGCACTTAACCAGCAGAGAAAAAAAGTTTGTATCTACATTTTCAACGTTGATGCGTTTTCTATATATTTTATATCTCGCATCCAACACTCTTAGGGAAAAAACAAGAACAAGAACGGTTATTTTCTATTCTATTCTACTTGTCTCCCCTCATTGGGAATATTTGTAACTGTTGTTTAGTACGCAGAATCAAAACTACCGAAAAATTGTTCTAAACCCACCACCACAGTTTGTGCACTCATCACTCACTATTGTACGGTGTGCCACCACTAAAGGAAAAAAAACTTATAAGGTTATTTTCTTGCTGAAATACAATTGGAAATGGTCTGACTATGTGTCGCAATTATGTTGCCAATTAGCTTAGAATACTTTTAAGTTGGTAACACTAAAAGAGCATTTAGCACAAAAACTACATTCTAACGGTAAATAAGGGTAGTTCTCTCTCTCTCTATTCCAAGCTCTCTTGCTTTGAAAATATGTCTGTATGTTGTGTAAAAGTGTTGAGTTTTTAAATACAACCCTGTTTAAAAAGGGAAATTTTATTCCCAACAGGATATTAGCTAGAAAGTTGCCATAGTTTTTAATTTTTAATATTGCCACATTTAACATTTTAGTTTGATTTTTCCACAAAACACCCACTTTAAGATTTTGTCGTTTGTTTACAATAGTGTCGCAAATAAAAATCAAATTATTTCTTACAAAAAAAATTCAATTAATTAATGTTGATTAATTTATTATTAAAAACTCAACAATATACAATAACAAAAGCAAGAAGCAGTCTACAAAAAAATAAGACTTGCTTATTGAAAACTGCACAAAATTTGAATAAATGCATTAAGTTTAAAAAACTTTAAAGTTCAATATTTGATACAAAATTATGAAAAAATACTAAATTTATAAATGTTCGACAAATTCCGAAAAATATCAAGTAGACTATAGACTAGACTATAGACTACACTATAGACTAGACTATTGACTAAAATATGGGCTAGACTATAGACTAGACTACAGACTAGATTAAACAAGAATGTAGATTAGACAAGACTATACACTTGACTATAGACTAAACTTTAGACTAGACTATGGACTAGACTATAGACTAGATTATAGACTAGACTATTGACTAGATTATAGACTTGACTATAGACTAGAATATAGACTAGACTATGGACTAGACTATAGACTAGACTATAGACTAGACTATAGACTAGACTATAGACTAGACTATAGACTAGACTATAGACTAGACTATAGACTAGACTATAGACTAGACTATAGGCTAGACTATAGACTAGACTATAGACTAGACTATAGGCTAGACTATAGACTAGACTATAGACTACACTACAGACTTGACTAGACTATTGAATAGACTATAGACTAGAAAATATACTAGGCTATATACTACAATAAAGACTATTGACTATAGAATAGATTATAGAGTATATTATAGACTAGACTTTAGACATGACTAAAGACTAGACTATTGACAAGATTTAATTGTTTTTTTTTTTTTTTTGCAAAATTCTGTTCATTTTAATTTAAACGCCAGTGTATTTTTAAGACAAGTGTTAAGATATAATCACAGCTGCATGTGTAGACAGTCCAATATATCTCTAGTTATTATTTTTGTTTTTTGTCAATATTTTTTTTTTTTTTTTTCTAAATAGTATTTTTTCGTAATTGTTTTTCTTTTCATGGTTGTCGGAGTTGTCAAGTTATGTTGTGTTGCATGCATGTATGCATGCAGCAAGCAACATTTGGCATACCAAAATGTCAACATAAAATCATAAATTATATAAACATTTCGAAAAATTTAGAAAAAAATTTTTTTTTGCAGAAATTTTAAGAATATTTCAAGCTAAAGTTTGTGGTGTTAGTTGTTTTTTTATATTATTGCTACAACAAGGTGTCATAAATCAATTTTATTTTGAGAGACATATAGAAGAAAAAAATCAAATAAATAAATATTTTAAATATTTTTGTTTGTTAATAAATGATCAAAGATAATGAAAATTAGCTAAAGCAAGACAAAGTTGTTTATTAAAACTAAAAATGACTTTATGTATTTTCATAAAATAAACAAATAGATAGTTTTGAGTTAAACTAAAAATTTTATTATTTATCATTTAGTTTAATGACTTTGATAAGAAATGTACAATGACCTGTTTCATTTTTAGTTTAAAGGTTAAATTTAAGAAAAGTCAATGAATATTGATTGAACAGAAATATTAATGAATTAGAAATAAATTAAACAAAATACTAATAGTTATAAATTGAACAAATAAGAGTCTTGAGGAATTAATTAACTAACTAACTAACCAACTAACTAAATAACTAACTAACTAACAAACTATCTATCTACCTATCTATCTATCTATCTATCTATCTATCTATCTATCTATCTATCTATTTATCTATCTATCTATCTATCTATCTATCTATCTATCTATCTATCTATCTATCTATTTATCTATCTATCTGTCTATCTATCTTATTACCTATTTAACTAACTAAGAATTAAGATTTTGTATAAAAACTATTGAAATTTATAACTTAAATAACAGTTTTTTTACAACATTTCTATAAATCCTCATAACTCTTAAATAAACAATTAACATTTAAAAAACCATTAACAATTCAATTATTAACATTATCGATTATTTTTTGTACAAAAAAATTTCACACAAATCAACCATTAATTTTCATTAAATTAAACGTGTTCATGTGGTTATGAAATATTTTCGCCAAAATAATTAACATTAATTAAAACCTTACAACGTTACAAACACTTTATAAATGATTTTTATATTAAAGTGGAATTTTTGTTCAATTACAATTTGTTTACGATTTAAAAAAAAAGTCATAATTTTTTTATTACACCAAATCATTAAGAGATTCATTCCATTTTTATATGGGAATTAGCCAACAAATAAAATGAACTCAATAAAAACAATTGCAACAATCGTTAAAAAAAACTGTAATATATTTATTTAATAAATTTGACATTGCCAATAAACAAAGCAAAAAAAATTAAACAATAATAAAAAACTACAAGCAACAAAACAATATTTTTCATAGTCTTAAGAAATAAATATTAAAGTAAATAAATACAACAACACAACCATTATTTTAATATAACAATAACAACAATTGTCGCACTTGATTAGCTTTCCTCCTTGCTCTGACTGTCTATATATATGAATACATTTGTATAAGTATGTATTTTGTAGGTGTGTGTATCTGTCTTTGAATTCAGTGTAAAATTGGCAATTGTACCGTTTTTTCTAAAGTAGTGTAAATAAACGATTAATATTTAAATTGCAAGAAACAAAGTGTGACAAATAAACAACTACAACAACTAACAGCAAAAAAATGTCGATGCTCTGTTGTATACATATTTACTCTTATACAAACAAATTTCTGTATTGAAAAAGACAATTTTTAAACAGACTAATTGCAATTGACAACTTGAAAAATTGATTTTAGTGTTTTGAGTTTTTTTATGTAAATTTTTGAAATTCCAAACAATTAAACACACATTGAAAAATCATCAATTTTAAAAATGACTTTTAGCACTATTATCGAAAATTAAGTAAAAATAAATTGGTATTTAAAAAAAAAGAGTAAACAAAAAAGAATAAAGTGATTTCAATTGAAGCCGTAAGAAGGTCGAATTTTTTACACAATTAAAAGATTTTCTTAAAAAAAAAACAAATATTTTGCGCCCTAGAAAATTGTGGGCTGTAGTGGACTATAGATTAAACTATAGGACTAGACTAAGCAGACTAAAGTCTGGACAAGACACAATGGTCTATTATAAATAAAAGTCTCGACTATAGATTAAACCATAGTCTAGACTATAGAATAGACTATAGCGTGGACTATAGAATAGACTATAGCCTGGACTATAGAATATACTATAGCCTGGACTATAGAGTAGACTATAGTCTGACTATAGAATAGACTATAGTCTGTCTATAGTCTGGACTATAGAATATACTATAGTCTGGACTATAGAATAGACTATAGTCTGGACTATAGAATAGACTATAGTCTGGACTATAGAATAGACTATAGTCTGGACTATAGAATAGACTATAGTCTGGACTATAGAATAGACTATAGTCTGGACTATAGAATAGACTATAGTCTGGACTATAGAATAGACTATAGTCTGGACTATAGAATAGACTATAGTCTGGACTATAGAATAGACTATAGTCTGGACTATAGAATAGACTATAGTCTGGACTATAGAATAGACTATAGTCTGGACTATAGAATAGACTATAGTCTGGACTATAGAATTTACTATAGTCTGGACTATAGAATAGACTATAGTCTGGACTATAGAATTAACTATAGTCTGGACTATAGAATTTACTATAGTCTGGACTATAGAATAGACTATAGTCTGGACTATAGAATAGACTATAGCCTGGACTATAGAATAGACTATAGCCTGGACTATAGAATAGACTATAGTCTGGACTATAGAATAGTCTGGACTATAGAATAGACTATAGTCTTTACTATAGAATAGACTGTAGTCTGGACTATAGAATAGACTGTAGTCTGAACTATAGAATAGACTGTGGTCTGGACTATAGAATAGACTATAGTCTGGACTATAGAATAGACAATAGTCTGGACTATAGAATAGGGTATAGTCTGGACTATAGAATAAACTATAGTCTAGACTATAAAATAGACTTTAGTCTTTACTATAGAATAGACTGGACTATAGAATAGACTGGACTGTAGAATAGACTAAAGTCTGGACTGTGGAATATAGTGAATATATAGTACTTGTTGTGCCTTTGACTAGTCGAAAATAGAATACTATATTACACTGTAGACTAATCTATAAACCTACTATAGTGTGGACTATAGACTCAACTATATATAAACTATAGGCTGGACTATAAACAATAGTCTGCTCTTTAGACTATAGTTTGGAGTATATACTATAGTCTGGACTATAAACTATATTCAGGACTAAAGTTTGAAATACAGACTATTGTCTGGACAGTACTATAGTCTGGACTATAGACTATAGTCTATGTCTATAGTCTGTCTATGTCTAGACTTTAAACTGAACTATGGTCTGGACTATTAATACTTTTTGAAATAAAAATGTATTACAATTCAAGAAAACACACACCTTTAAATTATGACAAACTCTCACAAAATTACACCATAAATTACCAATCAAATGCAACAAAATTCGTCATAAAATCTCAAAATTTCCTATTAATTTAAAAAAAATTTTAAAATTTCAAGATTTTCACATTTACAATCATATCAAAACCCCCCATCACAAACAGACATCAGGTGCCCATCATAAATAACACTTTCGATTTCAAACGCTTTCTTAAATAAATACCAAAATAAAATTGAAAAAAACTCAAAATATTAACAAAAATTCAAAAATATTAACAAATCTATAAAATAACAAAAACAAAACCTAAATGAGGTGTTGGTGGTAAACTAAGGTATTATTAAAATTGATGGTCCAAGTCTTATTCGATTATAAAAGTTGATATTAAATTCTTTCTATTTAAATTCAATTCAAACACTTTTTAACGTCACATTTTTGTATTCATTGCGGTTGTTGAGTTAAAATCGATTGATCGTTCGATCGATCTATCGGTTGGTCAGTCGTCAAACATTCATTCATTGATTTTTGTTTTGTGGTATATAATGAATATGTTTATAATACAAATTGATCCATCTTTTATTTATAAATGTCTTTTGTGAGGCTGTGTCTGTCCGTGGGGGTTTTGAATCAATTTAACAACTTCTATTATTTGTGGGCGTTAGTTTAATATTTTCTTCTTTTTATTTGTTTGTTTAAAATGTCTTTCTTTTCACTGATTAATAATTTGTTCCTACTCTTTTTATCAATTTGTTAATTTCATTTAATATTCATAATTTATTAACGTTTTTATATCGGATAACGTTTTTGTTACAGGTTTATTTTCGACAATAAATACCTTCTGAACAACACTTTAATTTCATCTTAATTTACCAACAAATGATTGGAAAACGTGCTCGTGTCTTTCTTTCAAAGATTATGAGGTGTGAAATCAACTCGTTTGGATTGTGGAGAAACAACAAATTTCGAGTTTAAATTGAAACTTTTACTTTCAATCAAAATTTAAAGCCGTGTTTAAATTTTTAAAGGGTAAGTGAAACAAATTTGAGAATTATAGTAAAAGTCGATCATACGGATAAATCGTATAATTTTCAAAATGAAATTGAAAGTTTATTTATTTGTTAAATTGTACTTTAAATTTCAATGGCTTAAAGAAATCTCATTCATACAAAAATTGTTTTAAAGACAAAACTTCTTTGCTGATCTTAATTTAAAGTTGATCTCTTTATGTTGAATATTATTTAACTCCATTATTGAAAATAACCACAATTTTCGCCAAAGCTATTCGCTATTAAAGATTTAATAATAAATTTTATCCTATTGGACATTATTGTTTCAAATTACACTTATCTGCCAAGCTCTTGGAAAACAATTCACTGTTTGCGATTTTATTTAAATAAAATTAAATATATTTTGTCTTAATCACCACGTTTAACTGATTAATCTGTATTGTCTAAAACCTCATATTAAACGAGGGAGAAAAAAACGCAATATACATTGTAATCTCTATAATTATATGAGTATAAATCAAATGTCTGTCTATATGTTCATGTAGTCTAAATATATAGAAATAATGTTCGTAAACGAATGTTAGGACACCCTATGTATCTTCATAAGTTTTCTTCTAAAAAATATTTCAGTTTAGTAAAATTTTTAAGTCGATAACGATCTCAACGTATATTTTAAAGTCCGATATTTTCTCCGATAATCTTAAATTATAACCAGACTATAGGCTTTAATGTAAACAAGGATATAGAATATAAACTGACCTAAAGACGGGACATAGTCTAGTCTATAGTCTAGTCTATAGTCTAGTCTATAGTCTAGTCTATAGTCTAGTCTTTAGTCTAGTCTATAGTCTAGTCTATAGTCTACTAGACTATAGACCAAACTATAGACTAGGCTATATATAAACTAGACTAGATTATATACTAGTCTGTAGACTAAACTATAGACTAGACTATAGACTAGACTATAGACTAGACTATAGACTAGACTATAGACTAGACTATAGACTAGACTATAGACTAGACTATAGACTAGACTATAGACTAGACTATAGACTAGACTATAGACTAGACTATAGACTAGACTATAGACTAGACTATAGACTAGACTATAGACTAGACTATAGACTAGACTATAGACTAGACTATAGACTAGACTATAGACTAGACTATAGACTAGACTATAGACTAGACTATAGACTAGACTATAGACTAGACTATAGGCTAGACTATAGACTAGACTATAGGCTAGACTATAGACTAGACTATAGGCTAGACTATAGACTAGACTATAGTCCACCTATTCTAAAACCTAAACTGAAAACGTTTTCTTAAATAGAATAGAACACATTTTGGAACCCATCACTGTTGCCATAATTCATTATTCGACCAGCTAACAAATGAATGAAATCAATTTGAAATGTCCAATTTTCAAGTAGCTACCATTTAATTTTAATTTAATTTATGCCACATTAAAGCTTTAAAATTGTTGTAAAAAAAAGAAAAACTAAATTAAAGTCTGCATATGGTCATGTGTAAGTGAATACATTTAGTGCGGTGGTCAGTGGCAGAGTGTTGTTTTAGCGGTTTTGTGGCGGTGCTGCTGCTGCTGTTGTTGTAGCTCTCGTAATAACAGAATGTTATTAACTTTACACTTAATAAATCATAATGGTTTATTTATGGTTGTTTTTTAATAATATTATAATGTTTTTTGTTTTTTTTTCATATACATATTATTAAATTCTGACGCTAAAACATTTTACAAAAAAAAAAAAAAACAACGAACATTTTTATTGAAATTTTATGTTTCTTTAAAGGAAAAAAACTAAAAGTGTTTGGTTAAAATAATGAATCATACCTAAATATAGAAATATGTATATTGATTAAATAGCGGCTCTGGTCTTTAATAAATGAAATCTAAAATAGACACCAAGTGTTTAATGGAAAATAAAATTACATGTAAATAAAATTATTAGATGGTTTAACACAAATAGTCTTAGATCAGACCAGTTCTTAAGTATAATTTAACCAATAAATTTTATTTGGCCCGACAAAAATCTTTTAGCTACAAGACAACTAACAATAAACGTCTATCATTAAAGTCAAGTACAATTATTATTAATAATAATTTCAATAATTTTCCTATGATTTTTTTGTTAATGTTTTTCTTTTGGGGTTAATAACAATTATATACAAAAAAGCGGGTGCTAGAAAATTGACCACCACCACCACCATAATCACAACATATTGGAATAAAAAGTGTTTGTACTGTTCTGTAGTATTATTTCGAAAAACTAAATTTTGTTTATAACAACTAAAACCACTTCTACATACCAAATAGCTATTAGACAATTTATGTCTATGGAGTTAATATTTTACCCTCTCTATATGTTTGTTTATAATTTTCAATCTATATACATAAGGGAGATCCCAAAATAAACGTAATAAACTATTATATGGGCAAGACATTAATTCGGACAATAGGAAATACTATAGACCAAACTATGTAGTAATCAATAGTAAAGACTATGAGATTAGATTATAGTCATGACTATGGAATAGGCTATAGTCCAGACTATGGACTAGTCTGTAGGTCCGGCAATAGACTAGTCTATAGATCAGACTTTAGACTAGTCTTTATACTAGACTATGGACTAGTCTACATACGAGACTATGAACTAGTCTATATATCAGACTATGGACTAGTCTATATATCAAACTATGCACTAGTCTATAGACCAGACTGTGAGTCTAGCCCATAGTCTAGACTATAGACTAGACTATAGTCTATAGACCAGACTGTGAGTCTAGCCTATAGTCTAGACTATAGACCATAGACTAGACTATAGACTAGACTATAGACTAGACTATAGACTAGACTATAGACTAGACTATAGACTAGACTATAGACTAGACTATAGACTAGACTATAGACTAGACTATAGACTAGACTATAGACTAGACTATAGACTAGACTATAGACTAGACAATAGACTAGACTATAGACTAGACTATAGACTACACTATAGACTAGACTATAGACTAGACTATAGACTACACTATAGACTAGACTATAGACTAGCCTATAGACTAGACTATAGACTAGACTATAGACAAGACTATAGACTAGACTATAGACTAGACTATAGACTAGACTATAGACTAGACTATAGACTAGACTATAGACTAGACTATAGACTAGACTATAGACTAGACTATAGACTAGACTATAGACTAGACTATAGACTAGACTATAGACTAGACTATAGACTAGACTATAGACTAGACTATAGACTAGACTATAGACTAGACTATAGACTAGACTATAGACTAGACTATAGACTAGACTATAGACTAGACTATAGACTAGACTATAGACTAGACTATAGACTAGACTATAGACTAGACTATAGACTAGACTATAGACTAGACTATAGACTAGACTATAGACTAGACTATAGACTAGACTATAGACTAGACTATAGACTAGACTATAGACTAGACTATAGACTAGACTATAGACTAGACTATAGACTAGACTATAGACTAGACTATAGACTAGACTATAGACTAGACTATAGACTAGACTATAGACTAGACTATAGACTAGACTATAGACTATAGACTAGACTATAGACTAGAATATAGACTAGACTATAGACTAGACTATAGACTAGACTATAGACTAGACTATAGACTAGACTATAGACTAGACTATAGACTAGACTATAGACTAGATTATATAGACTAGACTATAAACTAGACTATATAGACTAGACTATAAACTAGACTAGACTATAAACTAGACTAGACTATAAGCTAGACTAGACTATAAACTAGACTAGACTGTAGACTAGACTAGACTGTAGACTAGACTAGACTAGTCTATAGACTAGACTATAGACTAGTCTATAGACTAGAGTATAGACTATAGACCATAGACCAGACTATAGGCTAGAATATAGACTAGACTATAAGCTAGACTATAGACTAGACTATAGACTAGACTATAGACTAGACAATAGACTATAAACTAGACTATAGACGAGACTATAGACTAGACTATAGACTAGACTATTGACTAGACTAAAGACTAGACTATAGACTAGACTATAGACTAGACTATAGACTAGACTATAGACTAGACTATACACTAGACTATACACTAGACTATACATTAGACTATACACTAGACTATACACTAGACTATAGACTACAATTTAGACTAGACTATAGACTAGACAATGGACTAGATTATAGACTAAAGACTAAGCAATAGTCGACAATATACACAAGACTATAGACTAGATATAGCCCAGACTGCATACTAGACATTAGTTCAGGCCATATACTAGACTACACTACACTAAAGTTTATTACAGATTATAGTCTAGACTAATGACTTAACTATAGTTCAAACAATAGAATACGTGATTGACTAGACCAAGATTGTCCAAAACAGACAATAGTCAATAATTTGGACGAAAAATTAGTTTATTCCATACTCTAGGATAAAGGAATTGGAAACATAAGTAAGTTCGATTTCAAAGTCACCCTAATAATTATATATCTACCAAAGCTCACCTAAAACTATAAAGAAATTATTACCACCAAAAAAATAATGATATTGGAAAATATTTGTGTTTATATTTGTTAAGAATCAACAAAAGTCAGGAGTATGAGTCTTAATGAGACACCACTTTAGAGTCCATCGATACAGAAAATTTTCAAAACATTTACATTACAAGGGGTACTAAACAAAAATACAAAAAAAAAACTGTACAACAATTTTCAAACCAAATGAACACTTTATTTTATTATTATTTCTATCGTACATACATACTTATTTGTGTACTTTGGTCTTGCTGTTGATGTTATTCCATTTTGGGGTTGTGTTATGATGTTATACATGATGATTGTATGTAAATATCTACATAAACAAATTGTTTATATACTAGAAGATACATTTTGTATGTACATACATATGTATATATAGGTTACCCAATTATTAAAGATAAAATAAACAATAATAACAACAAATTTGAAAATTTGTTTAGCAAAAATATAAACCACAAAATTTTTTGGATATAATCAGCCAAGTACGCCTTCAATGGTGGGACTCTCTCTTGCTCTATCGATTTTGACAGTTGTTTAAATAAACCTACACTAAAAGAAGATTTTTGTCATGCGACTTATTTATGATTTTATTAAATACTTCAACAGGATTGTGTTTATATTTATTTAAGAATTTTACAGAAAATTGTTGCTAAAACTTTTTCTTTGTTGTCTACAATAAGAATAAATACAGTACAAAGACATTAGATCAGACGGCTTAATGAAATGGAAAAAAATCTGCAGTTACCCTACGATATATTAAGTACTTTTTCTAGATTATAAACTTCTAAATAAGTAAATTATAGATTAGGCGTAGGCTTGTTTTAAATATAGTCCATAGATTAGTCAATAGTCTGTATATTATACTAGACTGCTCTACTAGTTAAAATTATCATGGATTCTTTCTTGAGTCAAGCACTTTTGTACTTTTTTCACTTTTTAAGTTATGTTAAATACATCAACACTAGTTCAAGTGTTACTATTCAAATAGCTCCTTTTTACTCTTAAAAGTAGTATGTAGTTCCTATTAACTGATAATTTATACACCCATTGTTTTATTTCCACTTGTTTTAATAATTTTACTTCTAAAACCTATATTCTCATTTTGAAAACATTCAACGAACATTAATATTAAGTTAAAAACAAATCCATGCATATTAGACAATCCTAACATATAATTAAATATCAAATACCGATTAAAATAATATACTTAGGATTATTACTCTATTAACCCCATAAAACTTAATTACCTAAATTATTATAAATCAACATACATATAATATATATGTATGTAATATTTAATACTAATACTAACTTACAATAAAAGTATTAACATTTATTGATTACACAAAAACATTTTGAGTTAGTATTAAAAATGTATAATAAATTTACCGATACAAAAAGCTAATTAGTTGCAGTAATTAGTATAAAGCTGGATGGATTATAGGAAAATTAAATAAATAATATTTAATACAATTTAGTTCAACATTCTTTAGGCATAAATGCATAGATAGATAGATAGATAGATAGATAGATAGATAGATAGATAGATAGATAGATAGATAGATAGATAGATAGATAGATAGATAGATAGATAGATAGATAGATAGATAGATAGATAGATAGATAGATAGATAGATAGATAGATAGATAGATAGATAGATAGATAGATAGATAGATAGATAGATAGATAGATAGATAGATAGATAGATAGATAGATAGATAGATAAATAGATAGATAGATAGATAGAGATAGATAGATAGATAGATAGATAGATAGATAGATAGATAGATAGATAGATAGATAGATAGATAGATAGATAGATAGATAGATAGATAGATAGATAGATAGATAGATAGATAGATAGATAGATAGATAGATAGATAGATAGATGATAGATAGATAGATAGATAGATAGATAGATAGATAGATAGATAGATAGATAGATAGATAGATAGATAGATAGATAGATAGATAGATAGATAGATAGATAGATAGATAGATAGATAGATAGATAGATAGATAGATAGATAGATAGATAGATAGATAGATAGATAGATAGATAGATAGATGGATAGATATATAGATAGATAGATAGATAGATAGATAGATAGATAGATAGATAGATAGATAGATAGATAGATAGATAGATAGATAGATAGATAGATAGATAGATAGATAGATAGATAGATAGATAGATAGATAGATAGATAGATAGATAGATAGATAGATAGATAGATAGATAGATAGATAGATAGATAGATAGATAGATAGATAGATAGATAGATAGATAGATAGATAGATAGATAGATAGATAGATAGATAGATAGATAGATAGATAGATAACCGAGTTGTAGATCTAACCAGGCTTAGGGGCTAATGATTACATTTTACAATTAATGATTACAATTACAATGCTCAATTACACTTTATTAGTAATTGCAATTAAACATTCAATGAGTTACTTTATGTAAGCATTACCCTAGAGCAAAGTAACACAATGATTGGAACTAATAATTGTTGTTTTTTTTTTTTTGTAAGTTGCGTAAATGTTGTTAGTTTGTAATTTAATTTCAATTTACTATTTATAATATTCTGCAAATGAAACATAATTTTATACATTTAAATAATAATCGCACACACACACCACATATAAACACTATATTCTGAATAATGTTTAAACACTTCAGTTGAACAAACATTTAATAAAACTTTTTTTTCTAAATTTATAACACGAGAAACAAAGACTTTAATTGTTAAATAAAAGTAAAAATATGTAAAATATTTAGAGACAAAATAGTATAAAAATTTTCTTTTTAATGTGTTTGTATTTCATTAGTTTGTATTTATGTAAAAAAAGCTTTAATACAATGTATTTATTAAATAAACTCACTGGTCAAATAAAAACTTAAATTATCCTTCTGTTAAATTTTAGAAATTGTTGTTTGAGGTTTTGAGAAGTAGAAAACAATTTCCTTAACAATATGTTTGCAGCAATAGTTCTAGTTTATCAGTCATATTCCTATAATAAAAGAGAGAAAAAATAAATTAGTTTTATTGCCTTTAATTAGTTGTTATTTCATAAATAGATTTACTTTGTATATAAAAAATTTTGGTTTAACTTTAATTTTTTTGTTTATTGATTTTCTATTTACCTTTCCCTACTAACCTTAACCTTATTTATTATAGATTTTCATTAATTCTTAAATTAATGTTTACCCACGTACCTATTACTTATTTCTATAACTATAACACACCAACAAAACAATCCGCCACATGCCATTGTCTGTAATTTAGTCACTTTTATAACTTATTTATAAACATACATACACACAATCCATCATAATGCTTAATAATTTCATATTGTTATTGCAAATTAAATTAAATTGAAAATAACGTGATTTAAAACAATTTTCTATTAACATGTACGAACGAATGAACAAATCGAAATAATATCTATTTCAAACACGTAAATATTACATGTAAGTTAAAGTCAATGTTAGTTATTGATTAAATGTCACAACTTTAATGGAAGGATTTTAACAAAGAATTGTATTTTTTTGGGGGAGAAAAAAAAACAGTTTCACTTCTACTTTCTTTATGAGATGATGCGTTTGTTAAGGATTCTACAAATATTTGAAATCCACATTACTTTTAATTTGTTATATATTTTGGAAATTCAGCTGGCTGAACTAGGGCGGGTTTCTTACTACTCAGTTATACTAGGTTTAACTTGTTGTAAGATTAAACTGGAAACAAATTTATGCGGAATTTTAGCGATGATTGTGTTTTTCAGTTGTGGATCTAGGTTTTTTTATTATTATAACACTACAACAATACGACTTCGATTGTGAATTGGACAATTGTTTTAAGTAAAAAGTAATATTCTGATTTGTTTTATTATACCCTTCACCTTCGTGAGAAGGGTATATATAAGTTTGTCATTCCATTTGTAATTTCTATAATATAATTTTCCGACCCTATAAAATATATATATATTCTGGATCCTTATAGATAGCGTCTGTCCGTCTGTCTGTTGAAATCAGTTTTTAGAGGTCCCCAGATATCGGCGAGATCCGAATCTTCAATAATTCAGTTAGACATGCTTTCGAGAAGATCGCTATTTAAAATCAGAAAAATCGGTCTATAAATAACTGAGATATGAGCAAAAATCCGAGACAACCCCTGAAAATTTCATCAAAAAAGCCACATTTTTTCATGCTTTGTTAAAAAAGCAACAACAACACAGTGAATTGGATAAAGATGTTCATATACGTGGTAATACAGCTCTTATTTGTTTGAGGGTGGTAATACAGTTTGACGGTGGTAATACAGTACAACGGTTAATATTTCTTTCTGCTACAGTTTATATTTGTTTGTGTGTACGTTATATGTGACATGTGTGCAGAGATACAAAATAAATAAAAACTGTTTTTTAAAACATACTTGGTGAAGGGTATAAAAGATTCGGCACAGCCGAAAAGTTGGCAATACTAACAAAATTAACACTTATGAAAGTGTTTTTAATTATAAAATCTTAAATTTTAGTCTATTTTAATTAGCTGAAGTAAGTTTAAAACTATTTTTATAAAAAAACTACTTAAAATAATAGAAAACATCACAAACGTCATTTCTAATGAAGTCTATTAAAGAAACAAGTTTTTTTTTTGCTCTAACTTTCTGTGATAAGAACGAACTCTTATCTAAATTTTAAGGCTTAAAAGTAAATTAATTTGATTAAAAACTTACCTAATTTGTTTTCAAAAATATCTACATATGTATAACTATATAGTTAAGTTTTAAGACCTTTAAAGTTTGACAACTTGTATAGTATTTGTTAGTAGATAACTCCTTATTTAATGCAGCAGTTTGCTTATTTATCATACATATTTACTCTAACAGCCATTTTGTTGTATTTAAATATTTCATATATTGTAGCATATTTATTTTTTTTCTTTTTCTCTGCTTGAATACTATTTGCTGTCTATCCAATTATAATTGTCATTATTTGCTGCAAACTCGCAAATCACCTGGGAAATTGTACCTTTATATTAAATGGAAAGAAAAAGAACGGAAAAAAAACATAGAAAAAAATTTAGGATTAATATGTGTGTTTAATTGGTAATTTATACAACTTACTTGGCTTAGTTATTATAGCAATTACAAATATTTGTATGTAGTATACATATGTACATATGTATGTATGTATTTGTAAGGAGAGTGTAGGTGGGTGTAAATGATTTTATACCAGATAAATTAGACTTCTTGCTACCAGTATTTTATGATGAGAGAGATTTCTTCTTCCTCTTCTCTATCGTAAGGATGCCTTTTCATTTTTCACTTGTGGTAAATGTAATGTGTGTGTGTATTTGTGTATATTGTTAACAAAAAAACATTCATTGCAAAACATTTCTACTAGTAGTAGGGATTATTAACACAATTGTCACTTCTTTATATGGATTATTTTACACAAAATTCTTCTTCACTTTAATTAAAAGGCACAAAAACTAAACAAACGTCACTTATGTACAAACACACATATACATGAATTAAAAACATATAAGTCAGTTTATATTGTGGTTTTTACATATGTATATAAAATATATATTTTTATTGTGTGTACTATTTAAGATACTATTATTTATTTAATGCGAACAAATTAAAAGCTTAAAACCTTTTGAGAAATCTTATCTTGTATTAGACCGAAATACATTTACATACATTTATTTGAGGTTTTATAGTTTAATTTTATTTTTTTGAAATAATATCCTTGCTTTAACAACTAATGCTTAGTTTTAAATCTAATTGGAAATTATTGAGGTTAAACACGTTTGTTTATGTAGTTTAGCTTTTGATTAAGAAAAGTTAGGTTAGGTTAGGTTTAAATAAGATGATTTTTTAGAAGAAAACTTATAGAACTTAGGGCGGGTTTCTTACTACTTAGTTAAACTAGGCTTAACTTGTTGTTAAATTAAAATCTGAAATTTTGGCGGACTTTAACCGATGATTGTGTTTTTACACTCAGAGCGGGTTTCTTACTACGCAGTTAAACTAGCCTAAACTAGCTGTTAGATTAAACTCTGAACAAATTTAGGTGGACTTTAACCGATGATTGTGTTTTTCAGTTATGGATCTAGGATCAGTTAACTTAGTTAGTATTGCCAACTTTTCAGTCAAAAACATAAACAATGAACAGCAGCTGTCTTTTGCAAATATCACTTTTGGAAAATGTAAAATTTTAGAAAAAATTTAAATTAACATTTAAAACAATAATAATATCGATAAAAATAATTAGATTATTACTATTTACTTAAAATATTAAGTTTTTCTTCATTTCTGAATTCATTATTTTATTGTTTCTGTTGAGCTTATAACTTTAGTTTAATTGACCAATTACACTTAGTTAAACTAAGGGCGGGTTAATTATTTATCAGTTAAACTAGGCTTAACTTGCTGTTAGATTAAACTCGGAACAAATTTAGGCGGACTTTAACCGATAACTGTGTTTTTCAGTTTTAGATTTAAGCTCAGTTAACTTTGTTAGTAATGCCAAGTTTTCACTCAAAGACATAAACAATGAACAGCTGTTTTTTGCAAACAATACTTTTGTAACTTTACTGATTACTGAAAAACATCAATCATATATTAAGCTAGGTTTAACCAAAGAATAAAGAATATCTTTATCAGAAAAACCCGCCCTTAATTAGTTTTCCAGATATAAAACAAAATAATAAATTATATCAAGAAGTTGTTCCTGTAAGCATTCGCAGACTGTAATTGTTGTAATTAGTAGTTGAGAAGAAGATGGAATGTTATATTATGGGCTTTATAACGTTATGAGTTAAAGTGTCTATGGTCTTTATGACACTTTCAAAAGTGTCACGTAAAGATTTAGAACTGGCTCATGGTTTCAACATTCTATCTATGAAATGGTTTTGAAACTTCTTCTTTTGTCTAATAAAGATCTTTGATCAAATTTGTAGCCTTCACAAGAACTTATAAGGAAGCTTTAAAGAACATATATACTTTCTCCAGAACAGTTCTAGATTTACACTTTCTTGAGTATAGTTCTGGAAGCAGTTTTTTGTTAAATATTTTAAAAGATAAAAACCAATTTTAAGAAAGAATTGAAAACATAATAAACTTTTCAGAGAAACGCTCCGGAATTCTTTCCATTTTCGGCGATTTTTGTTTGAAATTTCGAGAAAAATATGATATTTGAAATCATTTGTGCAAAACTATATGTCTTAGCAAGTTACCAAGAGAGTAGTCTTTAGAGTTACTATGAATTCCAACAATGGTACAAAGAACAAGTTTAAGAAGTTATGTCAACATCGCTAGAATTCCAACAATGATGCAGTGAACAAGTTTAAGAAGTTGCGTCAACATCGCTAGAATCCCAACAATGATCCAGTGAACAAGCTTAAGAAGTTATGTCAACATCGCTAGATCCTTGTCTGCTGCTTCACAAGAATATGAAGAGGTTCTGATTTCACTTAATTTAGAACAAATTGTTTTTAATAAATTCTAATAGTTTTTCATTTAAAATGAAAAATTTCTTTTCAATCCTATTTTGCTTAGGAGTTATTTTATGCCTGAAAAATTAAACTATTCCTAACATACTTGCCTAGAACTCTACTATTAACCGCTATTTTGATTTTGTGTTAGTTGAAGCCAAGGTTGTTAGTGTTGTTGTTGTTGCTCTTGCTAAGCCAATAGAGTTGTGGCAGCAGCTCGTTTTCAACCATGTTTTTTTTTCTACAGCTCTTTATAAGTAAGCGCATAACTTATTAAACATTTAGCTCTTTTCAATTTCAGCCTTTATTAACATTTTAAACGCTGCAGGCAACATTATGTCCTTTAAGTTGATTTTCTTAATTGTGCTGTAATTGTATGAAAATGAGCATTAAAGAAAAAAACAAAAAAAGAAAATAAAATTCACGAAACACAACCCCAAAAAAAATGAGCGAATCACCATTGATGAGAGTAAACATATTAAATGAGTGTAGGAATGAAACCTGCTCGTAGGACCATTTAATTTTAAACCAAAAATATTGTACTTTAGAAAGTTTTATATGATTTAAATCAAATAAAAAGTATTACTTTTATTTTCTATAGGAAATTGAAATCTTGTACTACTGCCATCAGGCCTTTTAAAGTATTACATGTTATAGTTTGCTGGCGATATAACATGTAATTTATTTTGCTGCTTAGCGACCCATAATTTTGTTTTATTGCTTGCATTTTTTTCATAAAAAGTTTTTTTTTGTTTCTTTTTTATAAAAGAAAAAGTAAGTCAGTTAGTTTTGGTTTTACACACACACACAGTTAATTAAGTTTCCTTAAAACTTATGAAATCTAGGAAATATGTTCATATTTTGTTTTGTAGGTTTGTCCCACATTTTTTCGATTTTTCTCTTTTTGTATTTCTTTAGTGCGTTTTATGCGATAGAAAATGTATGTAATAAAAAGTTAATTGTTACTTTGTTAATTTTTTAGTTTATTTTGTTATGTTTGTGAAGTTATGTATTAATTAAGGTTGAAAAATGTTAGTTTTCTTGCGTTTGCGTTTTTCTACAGCTTTTATTTATATATTCATCATTAAACTCATTTTAATTTATTAAAATTGATAAATACGCATTTAATAAAGAATATAAAATGTCAAAATCAGCTGACATGTTCGTGCG
This sequence comes from Lucilia cuprina, assembly GCF_022045245.1. NCBI lineage: Eukaryota > Metazoa > Arthropoda > Insecta > Diptera > Calliphoridae > Lucilia > Lucilia cuprina. Next base: position 44,241,079 of record NC_060951.1, on the reverse strand, counting down.
CCGCTTGTGACACTTATGAAAGTAGAAAATAGATCTACTTTAAGCATTCTACGCGTTAAGGCATTCTACATTCTTCTACATTGATTCTTATTTTTTGACAGATGCATAGAATGCGAGAAAGAATAGAACGCGTGTTGTGGACTGCCAGCTTAAACAAAAGTCATGTGTTGAATTAATAAACAATGAAACACAAAAACAACAAAATATTCGGCTGTGCCGAATCTTATATACCCTTCACCAAGTATGTTTTAAAAAACAGTTTTTATTTATTTTGTATCTCTGCACACATGTCACACATAACATACACACAAACAAATATAAACTGTAGCAGAAAGTATTATTAACCGTTGTACTGTAATACCACCGTCAAACTGTATTACCAACCTCAAACAAATATGAGCTGTATTACCAACATATTACTGCTTTATCTCCTTGTTGTTGTTATACCCTTCACCTTCGTGAGAACAGAACAGCATCCAAACATACAAAAAAAAAAATACACATCTGAATAAAACCAAATACATCTCCACACGCACATGTCCTCCTTATCCAATTCACAGTGTTGTTGTTGCCTTTTTAACAAAGCATGAAAAAAATGTGGCTTTTTATGAAATTTTCAAAAGTTGTCTCGGATTTTTGCTCATATCTCCGTTATTTATAGACCGATTTTGCTGATTTTAAATAGCGATCTTCTTCTCGCCGATATTAAATAGCGATCTTCTTCTCGCCGATATCTGGGGACCTCTAAAAACTGATTTCAACTGACAGACGGACATGGCTTAATCGACTCTGCTATCTATAAGGATCCAGAATATATATACTTTATAGGGTCGGAAAATTATATTATAGAAATTACAAACGGAATGACAAACTTATATATACCCTTCTCACGAAGGTGAAGGGTATAATAATAAAATGGCTAAAAATCCGCAAACGCACTCCATTCAAATTACATTTTATCTTGCAACCAAAAAACGCAACCACATCCGCAGCTTTATATTTCTACTGTAAGGAATGCTTAATTTTTGTTTAACAATTTCTTAAATATAAACTAAATGAACATCAACAGCAGAATCATTTTAAGTCTAAAAAATTTTAATTAATATTTAAAGTCCCATATTTCTCTGAATACTGAGTTTATATCTACTTTTTGCTTCCACTATTTTTATCTAGAATTTTTAATATATGTAATAGCAGTTTTGATTTATTCTTATTTATTTAACTTTATCATGTAGATAGAATTCTTATTTGGATTTTTTTAACAAACAACTTTACTTATTTATATCACATTTAATTCTTTCTTTCATTTAATTAAAAAAAATGCAAAACAAATTACTACTATTATAATAGTATACAAATTCAGAGAATTGACAGTTTTAGCTTTAAAACTTAAGAAAATTAATTTATGTTATTTTTTTTTTCTCGAATAAAAATTGCGTCAATTGTTTTGTTCGCTAAACAATTATCAACGCCAATTAAGGTTTTGATGAATATTCTAAAGAGGGTAGAGAATAAATTTCCAACTATCAACGTAACTTAAGTTAAAGTTACTTAAGTTCAATAATTGCACTAAAGATACGTTCACATCTAACAAATATTTAACAAAAACTACGAGACACTTGTTATTGTTATCACTTGATAATTTGTTTATTATTTGTTTCGAAATTTGTTTACAAATATAGAAACGTAAATTTAAAAATTAATAAATATAATTATAATATAATAGATGTGAACATACACTAATCATTTCAATCAAATAAATGTTTGTTTACAAAATTCTACAACTACCCTTGTATGTAAAAATATTTGACATTCTTGTGACTTGTCATATACAAAATCTTAGGCATCATTTAGCAAATATTTAAATTGTATATATTTAATTGAAAACTAAAAAGTTTTATTAATAAAAATTTAAAGAAAAATATTTCTTAAATCTAAATTCAAAAGAATGAAATCTTCAAATAAAGAAAATATTTCCTTAAAGCTTATTTTATATTAGTATTATTTCTGTTCACTCGAATCCGAGTAAATTTCTAGTTTAAAACAAGTTTTCATAAAAGAAAATTTTTTTAAAATTCTAAAATTTCTATATGAAACGTCAAAGATTTGATGATTATATAGAATTAGTAAAATGAAGTTTTTAATGAAAACTTTTAATCATTTGGAGTCGCAGTATGTAGATGTTTCTTTAAAAACTTTAGCTATAATCTCAAGAGCTCCCTCCTTAGCATTTTAAAAATGTTCAACAAAAAGTATTAATATCAAAACTATTTCAAAATGTAAATTTAATTTCAATCTTAATTCAAAATCAATGTTTTAATTTTACACTTAATTCTACACCACTTTAGTCGATTAGTCATGTCCGTCGATTTCGACATGTCCTTCCGTCTGTTCGTACATGTAAACCTTGTAATCAAATTACAGGTTGAAATTTTGAAGATAATTCAATGAAATTTGAAACATGATCAATGAAATTCGAAACATCTATGGTACCGTCGACGAAGCCTATTGAAAATGGTTAACATCGTTGCATTATTTCACCTAGCCCCAAACAACTGGGCCTCATAAATATGTTTAATATACTGGTATGTCAACAAAAAAGCTGCATAACTAAGTTCTATACTAGCCTTGATGGCCCTAATAAACTCTATAATTATAGGGCCTCATTTCACCCTAACCCCTGTAAAAAGATCTCTTCAAAATATGACTTAAATGTTCACAGTTTTATTCAACAATAAATGGCTTAAGTATATCTGATCTTAAATGTTTTATTATAAAAACTAATTCACATTTTACTTTTTGTAACAAGTGTAGGGTATCGCTCGACTATAATATCTTACTTGTTTTGTGTTTTCACTTTTGTATTTAATGTCAATATAGTACTAAACTTTAGATTTTGAATATTGCATTTAATATATAGAAACTAAATTTTAAACTTAAATAAGAAATTTTATACAATAATTTTAAATTTAAAAGTAACGAATTTAAAAATTCAATTTTAATATTAGTTCAATTCACAAGCGATGTCGTATCGTTGTAGTGTTGTAAATCATAAAAAAAATTTTTTTGTTAATTAATTTTTTTGAAACAAAAACAAATCCATAATAAAAAATTACAACATACTACTGTACAACACCGATTGTAAATTAAACAATTATTGTTTTCAAAAATATATTGAATTTTGTATAAAATTCTTAAATAAAATTCGTACTTAAATTTGAATTTTGTACTAAATTTTGGAATTTTGCTTTAACTATGTAAATTCATTGAATAAAATTTCAATTCAATTCTAAAATTTCTTTCAATTTGTGAAAAATTTTGAGTAGTATTTTTGTTTTAAATTTAAAAGTTAATAAAAATAATAATGGCGGCATAGTTTTTTTTTAGAGCACACAATAGCGCTAAATTTATAAGAATAAAAATCTAAAGCAAAAGAAATAAAATTACTATTTTGCAATAAAAAAATAAATAAATGAAATGGCAAAAACACAAAATAAAACCAAAAAAATCTAAAATTCAGTCATAAACATTCCCAGACAAGGAAAATGTGCATATACTATTTTTGTTGTTTAAACATTTTCGATGCGCATTAAAATAAAGATTGAAATAAGAATTTTTAAGAAAATTACACTTAACTCCGTATTGAAAAAATATAACAAAATGATTTACTTCTTTTACACAGCTGACATTGAAGTGCCAATTGTAGGTCACTGGGGAAAAATTGTCCGGCTCACAGCAAAAAAAAAGACAAAAAATCATATCAATATGGATGGTATGTCGTCGTTGTTGTCAGTGTGTTTGTTTGAATGTGTGTTTTAAATAAAAAATTTTAGGTTTTTTATCTATTGGATGGGTTGGACAGTGGCTAACTTATCATTTCATGGATTCAATAATAAATAATACCATTTATATCGTCTGTTTTTTTGGTTAATATTATGATGATGTTAACTGTATATTATTGTACACTGTACAACAATTTATACAACATTTAACAAAACACAAACAAAATCATTTATTTACGTTTAACTTGGGTAAATTATTCATTTTATTATCAAAAAAAATTATATGTTATTTTGTGTATTTTAGAGCTTTTTTTTTTGTTTTTGTTGCTGCGTTTGTTTTTGTATCTTTTTAGATATAAAACACACATACATATGTAAGGACGTACAAACATACATACAATTTGGTAGATACTATATACAATTTGAACATACATCTGAATATTTTAATAGCATTCCTCACATCTTGTATTTCTTTTGTTGTTGTTTTTTTTTTTTTTTTTTTTTTTGTTATTTATGACAATAGTATATATATTTTGTATATATGTATGAATATATTTCTATATATAAATAGAATATTTTGTATACCTTCTTTTAATAAGTAAATGGATGTTTATTCATTTCATTTATGTTCCACATACATTCCACACTTTTTTTTAAACGGCCATAAAGCGAACAAAATAATAAAAAAGGAGTAAAAAGTTGTAAAAAAAACAAGAACTCAACTGTTTATGGTTTTACGTTGTTGTTATTGTTATTATTGTATTATATCTAACTTCACATACACAAACATACGCGTGTTTACATTTATTTCTTTTCACTTTTTTTAATCTCTTTTTTTTTTGTTTTTAACCGTTCACTGTTATTTTCTAACTATTTTTTATTTTGTTTTTTTTTTATTTTCTCGCTTTTTTTGCATTTCCCACAGAAATAATAACAACTACACTGCTCTATACACTCATGTGTAACTTCTTTTCCGCTACACTGGCATTTTCGTTTTCTTTTGCAATTGTTTTTTTTTATTATTATTTCTCTAATATAATTTTTTTTAATATTATTATTCTTGTTGTATTAACTTGTGTGTCTGTCGGATTTTTCTCGTTTGAGTAGAGGTGCAAAACAGTAGAGAGTCGGTCGCATGCAAGCAATTTACTAGAAATTTTTTGTGAAACGAAAATTTATAAATAAAATGTAGCACAAAACAAGAATGAAAAAGAAGAAAAAAACTGAAAGACACCAAATCAAATTACGTAATAATTGACTGACTGTGTGTGGTGTTTATAGGAGGCGCAGCAGCAGCAGGCAGGCAGGCATGTGTGTAAAGTAGTACTTACTTTTTTTCTTTTTGGTTTTTTTTTGCAAAAGAAAATAAAGCATTTTCGGTATTAATTTTCTTTGCCATTATTACAGAAAAAGAGCAGAAATGAAAATTGCTTTTTAGTTATGTTAAAATAAACAAATCAAAAACAATAGAAACATGCAACAATTTTTTAACATTGAATAATTTATTTTTTTCGTATAATTTTTTCGTTTACCTCACGTTGAAGAATAGCAACGTTGCTGGGACTTTTTCTATAAATGATTCTTTTCTCAACAGGGTGTTTCAATGAAATTCCATTACTTTTGTTCATTCTTTTCGTAACAAACGAAAGTATATATAAATGTAAACAACGACATATTTAAGTTAAAAATTTATAATTTTAAAAACCTTTTTTTATAATTATGTGGTAAAACGTTAAAAAGGGCTTTTCATTTAATGTTTGTTGTTGCTGTTTTTAAATGCCTGCAATTAATCGAACTTTTGTAAATAAATAGCGGTTATTTGGCAAATTGTCATTGAAGGCAAAGAGTTGCCACTATTTTGGAATATACAAAAAGCACTATAAAAAGCACTTTTTACGAACTTCGTTTAAAATAAACAAATTTGACTGATTCTTCGCAGTACGTTATAAAGTAGTTTGATTTAATTGCTATATATACACGGTTATTAGATCTTACAACGTTGGCAGTAAAATGTGTTAAAACAGTGTAAACTTACACATTTTGTCTACCAATATTGTCAGTAATGCCTTTTCTGACAACGTTGCAAAAAAATTTATTGAAAAATTTTATTTGCTAAAACATCTTAAACTACGCTTGCAATTATAGAGTAATCCAACAAATTCTACATATATATACATATATATGTATCTTTTTAATTGACTCCAGCATAACATATTTTAGCGGCTTACATTTTCAACCGAGATGAAAAATTTAAGCGTTTTTGTACATAAATTTATTAGAAATTATTGAATCACCCTGTTTATAAAAATCCTTCTATTTATCTATTATTGTTGCCAACTTGTATTACTTAAACAGAGCTGCCAGTGTTTACAATAAAGGTAAAGGTAATTATAGTGGTTTCTCGGTTTAAAGAACAGGCAGTACCTTAAATTGCGAATAAATGAGCGAATTTAGTACTTGATATAACAACTTTCAAAACTATTTTTTTTATAAAATGTGTTAAAAATAATACAAAACAATCATTAAACTTCACTATTAAAATTACGATTTTAAATCCAATTTCTTGGGCACATTTTAACGAAAAAAGTTTCTATATTTTGCAAACAGCAAAAAATGTGTATGTCATAATCTTTATGAAACAATTAAAAGGATATCAAGAAAAGACTTCTTATCATCCATTCCCAAATTTTTATCATCATAGAAAAATTTTTATTCATTACAACAATCGTTAAACAGGAAAATCTGTGTATATATTAAAAACGAATATAGCAAATGACCAAAAAAGTTCTTAAACTAATTTTTCCTGTAAAATTATATAAATTCGTATGAATATGAATTTAATTTTAAAAACAATTCAACCTTTTATGGAAGTATGTATATTTTACATTAATAATAACTTTTACGTTATTAACTTACAATTTACAGGGTATGTACAATTAAGAGTTTTATAATAACTTTCTGTTCCCATTATTAAATTATCGAAAAATGTTTAAGCAATTTATGATAGAAATGCATTAAGATTTAAAACAAATAACACAATTTGATGCATAACTCTTTTATTTTAATATACACAAATTTCGTCACAAACAATGACTTTTAAAACTTTTAATGTCTATTTTAGCTACCATTTATGGTTATTGAGTATTAATGTCAAACCATAAACAATAATTTTTGTTCATGCATTTACAACACCGACGCGATGTATAACATTTTTCTTCTAATAGTTTGTTGTACCTTTCCCCTTTTTAACAAAAGTGAGAAAATTGCCGCTTATAAATTGTACATTTGAAAAAAATTATACATAAATTAATAATTTCTCATGTTACTATTAAAGCGGCATTATGAGCCTTATAAATAATCAATCGAATTAAATTGAGTTAATAAAACTTTAATTTACAGGTGTGACAAAAAATTTAATTATTACCTTGTTTGATCTGACCATATTTGGCAAACAGTTACAATTTTTGCACACTCACCACAAACAACATAAGAACAATAGCTTTTAACATGTTTTGGCAAATGATCTTACCAAATATGGTTTTAAAAAATTAACTAATATATTGGTTACTCGTACTTTGATAATTGAAGTTAATTGTATGATCATGTTCTTTTCGATATAATTTTTTATAATTAAGATTTTAAATATAAATTGATGTTTTAAAATTACCTTTGAAGTTATTAAATTTGTAAATTAAACTCAAATTTGGTGAACGTTAACCAAAAACGGCCGATTTACAAAAACTAATACGTTTATCGATTTATTCATCTCAAAATTGTACCTTGTTACGTCATATGAGTTAGTTGGCTGGAGCGTTTAGAAGAGAATATCCTTATGGGTTATCTATCTATCTATCTATCTATCTATCTATCTATCTATCTATCTATCTATCTATCTATCTATCTATCTATCTATCTATCTATCTATCTATCTATCTATCTATCTATCTATCTATCTATCTATCTATCTATCTATCTATCTATCTATCTATCTATCTATCTATCTATCTATCTATCTATCTATCTATCTATCTATTTATCTATTTATCTATTTATCTATTTATCTATTTATCTATTTATCTATTTATCTATTTATCTATTTATCTATTTATTTATTTATCTATTTATCTATTTATTTATTTATTTATTTATTTATCTATTTATCTATGTATCTATCTATCTATCTATCTATCTATCTATCTATCTATCTATCTATCTATCTATCTATCTATCTATCTATCTATCTATCTATCTATCTATCTATCTATCTATCTATCTATCTATCTATCTATCTATCTATCTATCTATCTATCTATCTATTTATCTATCTATCTATCTATCTATCTATCTATCTATCTATCTATCTATCTATCTATCTATCTATCTATCTATTTATCTATCTGTCTATCTGTCTATCTATCTATCTATCTATCTATCTATCTATCTATCTATCTATCTATCTATCTATCTATCTATCTATCTATCTAGTCATGTCCGACTATTATTAGAATTATGATAAAGAACCTAAACCCAGACTACATCTTTTTTTACTTTCAGAAACCAAATCAGCAAAAGCAATTTCATATTTTTAACAGTCTACAGTCGTCGATTCATATACTATTTACAGCTTTCAACGTAGTTGAATGAATTCTCACGAAGGTAAAGGATATAAAAATAAAGTCTCCTGAGTTTAAAAATAAAACTATTTAAAATTAGTTTTATAACGAGAGAAATAAATAAAATAGTATTCAGAGGCATTGGCTAAGGAGTGCCAAATAGTCCCGATCAAAAACTAGATATATATCATCGGATTTAATGTATTTAATATACATCCTCCTTTTAAACTAAGTAGCCGGCATACAGGCGATTTTAAGCCGCCGATAGAATTTTTATTGTCAGACGCCGTAATATTTATCGACGCAGGGCTCTGTTTGCTGCACAAAAGAAACATCGCGAATTTTTATAAATATTGAGGAAATCAGAAGCGTGCGGAATTATTGATTCGTTTTTAAAGGAAGATCAATTAAATATCGTTAGTAAAATTAAATATCAATAGTAAAAATGAGTATTGAAGAGGTAATTAAAATGACAACAAAATTTGCAAAATCAATTCAACTAAATTTAATTAAATATCTTTAAAGTTGCGAAAGGATTCTGAGGAATTTACAAAACTTTTGTCAGAAGCCACCCGCCAGCGTGTTAAGGATGCACTTATCCATGCCAAAGCTGAGGTGGATCGTGAAATAATAACATTGGAATTTAAGGCAAAACAAGCCGAAGAACGTAAAGAGCAAGGACCTAAAAGGTAGGAAGAAGAAACAATTCGCTTCACAAACTATTTTCTAGAAATTTCGTTTGTTTGATTGTTTGCTAAAGTGCTTATGCTTTGTTTTTTCTTTCTTTGTTTTCTACAGATATTTTTGTGAATTAACAGAATACGGTTGGGATCAAAGTGACAAGTTTGTTAAAATATTTATAACATTGGGTGGCGTCCAAAATTTAGATGAATCATCTGTTGTCACTAAATTTACTGAGAAGTCATTGAACGTAAAAGTGCTAAATTTACATGGCAAAGATTATGGTCTTGTAATAAACAATCTGCTAGAACCCATAGATGTTGTTAAAAGTTATCGCAAGATTAAAACTGGCATGATTGCCATATATCTGAAGAAAGTCAACGAGAATAGACATTGGTCTTGTTTGACTTCAATACAAAAACGTCTAAAGGAACAACAGGATAGCGAATTAAAGTCATCAGACTCTGATAATCCTTCGGATGCTCTTGTTAATATAATGAAGAAAATGTATCAAACTGGAGACACCAAAACCAAGCAAATGATAGCCAAAGCCTGGACCGAAAGTCAGGAAAAGATTCATAAAGGTGATGGTAGCGGTTTGGATTTACCAACCATATAAATTAAATAAGACAAATGTTTGTATAAAAAAGCAGCCGTCTAGAATAGTTGAATTATTTTAAAGGAAATTTTTGATTTACGAATCATTAATTATTCCTAATTCCTTGAATTGTTTTATGTACAATTCCATAGATTTTAATTTCTGTATTTGTACAATTAATTACACATGTATTCTAATTGTAATTTTGTACTAATTCACTCCTAGCTTAATAGTTAGCCATCCTAATATTTAATCATTTATATAAATAACTCGTAAACATTTCATAATTTATATATACAGTGAATTTATAAACAAAGTTTTAAATTAAATTGTTTAAATTAAATACTCAATATGAAATAATTTTATTTAATTATTGTATTTGGTTAAATCGTAAGTATATATCAACGAATTTTTGTTAAATTACAAAATCATGTACATATTTTAAAACATTCGTTAATAATTTTTAAAAATCGTTAATGGCGTTTTGTAAACAATATCTTCTTCTGTAAACCTACCAAATTTGATGATTACAGCTCCAACATTGGGCAAGATTTGGACAAAACTAAGACTTTTTATTCAACCAAAATAAGTTGTTTTAATGGTTATATCACCAATAACTTCCAAGCGTTATAACTCCGAAACTACTGAAGCGTTTTATACGATTTCTTTTGCATGTGATAGATTGAGAAATCTAGTTTTGAATTCATGCAAAACTTTTATAATACAGATATATATGCTCCAAAATATTTAAAGTTTTCGTTTGAAAACGCTCCCAAAAAGCATAAGTAGATTCAATATGTTGTAACTTCCGAACCAGAGAAGCTTTTTCCAAAATGTTTTCACTGTAGTATAGAACGTGAAGTTGGCTTTCATAATCTTTAAAATTTTTTTTAAACTGCCACGCCCATTTTGCCTTATACAGCTTTTTTAAATTTAAACGCTTATAAAACCGAAATTGATGAGCGTTGTCAATCTTTTTTTAACTCTTTGGATTTATCATATCGTTTTCTATTGGCATGCCAAATTTCATCCATAAAGCTCAAAATACCCCAAAGTTACAAGCAATTTCCTGAATTTATGTTTATTCCACAAAAAGTGATTTTTGAAAATTTCTATTTTTTTGTAAAGTACTAGGAAAACATAATCGAACAGTAGGTGGATTTCGCATCGTACTACTCTTTGAAACGCTATAACTCGGAAACTAAAAAAGATAGCTGAATTTTGTTTTCGACATTTAATAGCTTAGAAATTGAACTATCATTTGGATGCAAATTTTTTTCTCAAATGCCACGCCCATTATGAAAAAAGTGGGCGTTTTACTTTAAAACGCTTGTAAAAAAGTTATTTATAAGCGTTTCTTAAAATTAATGATTGCATCGTTTAGGCGATATCATTCTCTATAAATATGTCAAATTTTATAGTCATAGCTTGAATATTAGCTACGCTTTGAACAAATCTCTGATTTTATGATTTTGCTAGAAAAAGCTGTTTATATGCCTTAAACATACTTTTTTACAAACGTTATAACTCTGAAACTAGCGAAGCGATTTCTATGATTTCTTTTTTATTTAAAAGATTGGGAAACGAGCTTTTATATGGAACTTAAATTTTTGTAAAATTGCCACGCCTCCTTTGAAAATAGTGGGCGTTTTACTTTTAAACGCTTATAATTACATAATGAAGAAGCGTTTTTAAAAGTTAATGTCAACAATTGGTAGACAATATCTTTCTATACAAACGTACCAAATTTGGTGGTGATAGCTTCAATATTGGAGAAGCTATGGACAAAAATGTCATTTCAATATTTAACAAAAATAAGCTGTTTTTCGGCTTTGTCTGCAACAACTTTCAAGAGTTATAACTCCGAAACTACTTAAGCGTTTTATACGATTTCTTTTGCATGTGATAAAATTGGAATTTAGCTTTATATTCATGCAAAAATGTCATCGTACATACATATATGCTCCAAAATATTGAAAATTTACGTTTTAAAACGCTCCCGAAAACAGATGTAACTTTAATATGTTGTAACTTCCGAACCGGAGAAGCTTTTTCCAAAATTTCTTCACTGTAGTATAGAACGTGAAATTGGCTTTCATAATCTTTAAAATTCTTTTAAAACTGCCACGCCCATTTTGCGTTATACAGCTTTTTTAAATTTAAACGCTTATAAAACCGAAATTGAGGAGCGTTGTCAATCTTTTTTTAACTCTTTGGATTTATCATATCTTTTTCTACCAGCATGCCAAATTTCATCCACAAAGCTCAAAATACCCCAAAGTTATAAGCAATTTCCTGAATTCATGTCTATTCCACAAAAAGTGATTTTTGAAAATTTCTATTTTTTTGTAAAGTACTAGGAAAACATAATCGAACAGTAGGTGGATTTCGCATTGTACTATTCTTTGAAACGCTATAACTCGGAAACGAAAAAAGATAGCTGAATTTTGTTTTCGACATTTAATAGCTTAGAAATTGAACTATCATTTGGATGAATTTTTTTTCTCAAATGCCACGCCCATTATGAAAAAAGTGGGCGTTTTACTTTAAAACGCTTGTAAAAAAGTTATTTATAAGCGTTTCTTAAAATTAATGATTGCATCGTTTAGGCGATATCATTCTCTATAAATATGTCAAATTTTATAGTCATAGCTTGAATATTAGCTACGCTTTGAACAAATCTCTGATTTTATGATTTTGCTAGAAAAAGCTGTTTATATGCCTTAAACATACTTTTTTACAAACGTTATAACTCTGAAACTAGCGAAGCGATTTCTATGATTTCTTTTTTATTTAAAAGATTGGGAAACGAGCTTTTATATGGAACTTAAATTTTTGTAAAATTGCCACGCCTCTTTTGAAAATAGTGGGCGTTTTACTTTTAAACGCTTATAATTACATAATGAAGAAGCGTTTTTAAAAGTTAATGTCAACAATTGGTAGACAATATCTTTTTATACAAACGTACCAAATTTGGTGGTGATAGCTTTAATAATGGAGTAGCTATGGACAAAAATGTCATTTCAATATTTAACAAAAATAAGCTGTTTTTCGGCTTTGTCTGCAACAACTTTCAAGAGTTATAACTCCGAAACTACTTAAGCGTTTTATACGATTTCTTTTGCATGTAATAAAATTGGAATTTAGCTTTATATTCATGCAAAAATCTCATCATACATACATATATGCTCCAAAATATTTAAAATTTACGTTTTAAAACGCTCCCGAATTACACATGTAAATTTAATATGTTGTAACTTCCGAACCGGAGAAGCTTTTTCCAAAATTTCTTCACTGTAGTATAGAACGAGAAATTGGCTTTCATAATCTTTGCATTTTTTAAAAAACTGCCACGCCCATTTTTGTTATACAGCTTTTTTTAAATTTAAACGCTTATAAAACCGAAATTGATGAGCGTTGTCAATCTTTTTTTAACTCTTTGGATTTATCATATCTTTTTCTACCGTCATGCCAAATTTCATCCATAAAGCTCAAAATACGCCAAAGTTATAAGCAATTTTCTGAATTTATGTTTATTCCACAAAAAGTGATTTTTGAAAATTTCTATTTTTTTGTAAAGTACTAGGAAAACATAACCGAACAGTAAGTGGATTTCACATCGTGATTTTCTTTAAAACGCTATAACTCGGAAACTAAAAAAGATAGCTGAATTTTGTTTTCGACATTTAATAGCTTAGGTATTGAACTATCATTTGGATGTAAATTTTTTTTCTCAAATGCCACGCCCATTATGAAAAAAGTGGGCGTTTTACTTTAAAACGCTTATAAAAACGTTAATTATAAGCGTTTCTTAAAATTAATGATGGCATCGTTTAGTCGATATCATTTTCTATAAATATGTCAAATTTTATAGTCATAGCTTGAATATTAGTTAAGCTTTGAACAAATCTCTGATTTTATGATTTTACTAGAAAAAGCTGTTTATATGCCTTAAACATACTTATTTACAAACGTTATAACTCTGAAACTAGCGAAGCGATTTCTATGATTTCTTTTTTATGTAAAAGATTGGAAAACGTACTTTTACATGGAACCTAAATTTTTTCAAAATTGCCACGCCCTCTTTGAAAAAGGGGCGTTTTACTTTTAAACGCTTATAATTACATAATGAAGAAGCGTTTTTAAAAGTTAATGTCAACAATTCGTAGACAATATCTTTTTATACAAACGTACCAAATTTGGTGGTGATAGCTTTAATAATGGAGAAGCTATAGACAAAAATGTCATTTCAATATTTAACAAAAATAAGCTGTTTTTCGGCTTTGTCTGCAACAACTTTCAAGAGTTATAACTCCGAAACTACTTAAGCGTTTTATACGATTTCTTTTGCATGTGATAGAATTGGAATTTAGCTTTATATTCATACAAAAATGTCATCATACATACATATATGCTCCAAAATATTGGAAATTTACGTTTTAAAACGCTCCCGAAAACACATGTAACTTTAATATGTTGTAACTTCCGAACCGGAGAAGCTTTTTCCAAAATTTCTTCACTGTAGTATAGAACGTGAAATTGGCTTTCATAATCTTTGCATTTTTTTAAAAACTGCCACGCCCATTTTCGTTATACAGCTTTTTTAAATTTAAACGCTTATAAAACCGAAATTGATGAGCGTTGTCAATATTTTCTTAACTCTTTGGATTTATCACATCCTTTTCTACCGGCATGCCAAATTTCATCTATAAAGCTCAAAATACGCCAAAGTTATAAGCAATTTCCTGAATTCATGTTTATTCCACAAAAAGTGATTTTTGAAAATTTCTATTTTTTTGTAAAGTACTAGGAAAACATAATCGAACAGTAGGTGGATTTCGCATCGTACTATTCTTTGAAACGCTATAACTCGGAAACTAAAAAAGATAGCTGAATTTTGTTTTCGACATTTAATAGCTTAGGAATTGAACTATCATTTGGATGCAAAATTTTTTCTAAAATGCCACGCCCATTATGAAAAAAGTGGGCGTTTTACTTTAAAACGCTTATAAAAACGTTAATTATAAGCGTTTCTTAAAATTAATGATTGCATCGTTTAGGCGATATCATTCTCTATAAATATGTCAAATTTTATAGTCATAGCTCCAATATTAGGCACGCTTTGAACAAATCTCTGATTTAACGATTTTGCCAGAAAAAGCTGTTTATATGCCTTAAACATACTTTTTTAAAAACGTTATAACTCTGAAACTAGCGAAGCGATTTCTATAATTTCTTTTTTGTGTAAAAGTTTGGAAAACGAACTTTTACATGGAACCTAAATGGAACCAAAATTGCCACGCCCACTTTGGAAAAAGGGGGCGTTTTACTTTTAAACGCTTATAATTACATAATGAAGAAGCGTTTTTAAAAGTTAATGCCAACAATTGGTAGAAAATATCTTTCTATACAAACGTACCAATTTTGGCCGCGATAGCTTTAATGTTGGACATGCTATGGACAAAAAATTGATTTTAAGATTTAACACAAATAAGCTGTTTTTGTGCCTTTAATAGCAAGAAGTTTGAAGTGTTATAACTTAGAAAGTACTAAAGCTTTTTAGACGATTTCTTTAACATTTGAAAGGTTTGGAAATCTAGTATTGTACACATACAAAAATTTTATTATAAAATGATGTTAACTTGTAGCAAACATTATTTTCTAAAAACATGCGAATTTATAGTGGCAAAGCTCTAATGTTGTAAGATTCTAATATTACAAATTGAATTAGTTCTAAGCAATAATGAGATGCATTGCAAATAATAGTTTTATAATTTTGTTTATATTTTTTCTTTATTACATTTTTGTGTGTTTATTTGTTTGTATGCATGTTGTTTAAGTTAAATTTTATTTATATTTTATAAATTTGTGGAATGAATTTTATTACATTCGTATAATAATGAATACATTTTAAATATTTCTTGTAAATGATAATGATATTTGTTCAATTTATAAAATAAACAATTTTTTAATAAACTACAGTGTTTATAAATTTATGTTTTTTGATTTTCTAAATAAATGAGTGCTTTAAATATTTTATATGTATTTTATTAATTAATAATTAATTTGTTTTTAAAGGCTGCCAGTCATTTATTAACGTTAACAGTTTTTGCTAAAACGTTTTATTTATATGTTTGTATGTATAATGTTTATAACTTTAAAACTAATTTTATATAATTTAATGTTTTTTTATGGATTTTTCTTAAGAGGCACAACTATTTTTTTTTTTAATTTGTTATTTTTAAAATAATATTTTATTTGATAAAATATTTTATTTATTTTAAGAAACTATATAATAATGAATTGAAATGTTTTTTGTTTTTGTAAATAAATCACTTTAAGTTTAAATATTTAAAAAATAAGAACATTTAAAAATTAATTATAAAATAATTTTTTTTTTAATAAAACTTAAATATTAATTATGTTTAGGTCTTTTTGTTCATTGTATTTGTTAAAAGCTGCTTAAAAATTATTTATTATTTCACTAATTATAAAGTATTCTTAATTTGTTGTTTTTTTTATTTATAAAAATACTTTTTTATATATTATGGTTTATTGCTTAAAACATTTTTCCTGATTAACCTGAAAAATGTGTGATTTTATTTTTATTTCTTAATTGCACTTTTTAATTTTTATTTATTTATTTATTTATTATTTTTTGTTTTGTTTAAAATATATTTGAGTTTAGTTTTAAAAATTAAATACATATTTTCTATAACGAAAAACTTTAAAAAGTAATAATAGATGCTTTGTTCTTTTTGTATAAATAATATTGGAAATTATTTTAAATAATAAAAACTAATCATGTCTTTTAAAAAGAAGTCATTGTTTTATAAGAAGAAAAAAAACGAACAAAATACTTTTAAAGAAAGGTTGTTTAAAATTACTTTAGACTCACTAGGGACACGAAAGTTTAAAAACTAAAATAAACACTTTATTTTATAAAAAAAGGAATGTCTTCTGTTTTTTTAATTTATGTTTTTTTCACTAATATTTTCATAATTTAAATCTTATTTAAAAAATTAAATAGTTTAACAAATATAGCTGTTTTTCCAAATCAAAAGACCATTTAACACATTCATTATCATATGAAGTTTTATAAGAATTCTTCTTTGACATAAAGTAATATCAAGAAGGATAAGACTGCGGTTTAGCCGCGCCTACAAATGAAGTAATTCGGTCTGTTGATGGAAATAATGACTTAATTTTTAGCTGTCAATGATGCTGCCTAATTTTTAACTAATATTTCTACAACTTCTACAACAAGTTTAACTAATTCTACTATATACTGCTAAAAAATTATCGCCTTTAATATTAGAGATTATAATAGTCGAGGTCATAGTCTAAACATAAGTCTAATCCATAGCCAATATAGCCCAGAATAAAGTTAGAATAGATACTATAGTCAGGACAATGGTCTAGACTATAGCCAGGACAATAGTCGGGACTATAGTCGGGGTAATAGTCTAGACTATAGTCAGGACAATATTCAAGACTATACTCGGAACAATAGTCTAAAAAGGACAAAATTCCAGAAAGCACAATAGTCTGTAAAGGAAAGTCTAGAATAGTCTGAACTATAGTCAGAACAATATTCTAGACTAGAATTTGAACAAAAGTTAAGATTACAGACAGGACAATAGTCTAAACTAATGACAGGAAAATAATCTTGACAGGACAACAGTCTACACTTGACAATTGTCTAGATTATAGTCAGGATAATACTTTAGGCTATAGAAAGGACAATAGATTAGACTATAGTCAGGACAATTGTCAATAATATGATTAGGACAATAGTCTAGAGTCTAGGCTATAGACAGTTCAATAGTCCGGACTAGACTATTGTCTAGACTGTAGTCAGGACAATAGCCTGGACTACAATATTGTCTAGACTATAGTTAGGACAATAGTCTGGAATATAATCAGGACAATAGTCTGAACTAGATTATTGTCTAGACTATAGTCAGGACAATAGTCAAGTCTATAGACAGGACAACAGTCTAGGGACAATAGTTTGGACTAGATTATTGTCTAGTCAATACAATAGTTAGGACAATAGTCTAGGCTAAAATCAGGACAATTGTTTAAACTAAAGTCAGGACTAGTCTAGACTATAGTAATTACAAGACAGATCAATAGCATGGACTATAGTTCAGAGTCTAAACTTTAGACTATAGTCAGGTCACTAGATTGGATCATAGTCAGGACAATAGCCTATACTATAGTCAATAGACAATAGTGTAGACTATAAACAGGACAATAGTATAGGCTATAGAAAAGAAAATAGTCTACAATATAGTCAAGACATTAGCCTAGGTTATAGCCTATACATTAGCCTACACTATAGTCAAGTCAATAATCTAGATATTGGTGTAGACTTAAGTCAAGACAAGTCTAACGTGTAGTAAAGGCACTCAAGAAATGAGCACCACCCATATCGAATTGCTGCTCATAACTTTCATCGGCCGACGATGATGCATTTTGTGCATTAGCTGCCGCAGTAGCTAAAGCTGCCATACTGCTGCTATTATTGTTGATATGATTGGCACTACTAGTGCCTTTAAGTTGTTCCATATCGATGAGAGGGGGTTTATCACCCGGCTTCCAGCGCCTGTGTATACCCATTGATTTTAATTTTTGACATACGGAAGAAGGTGATATAGCATAACCTTTTTCGGCTAAGCGAGCCGATACTTTCCAGTATTGTATATTGTTATCTTCTTTAATTAGTTCTAAAATTTCGCGTGTTATTTCTTTATCGCGTACTTCACGTTCGGCGGCCTTAAGGCGACGTCTAGGATTAGAGTGTTTTTGTTCGGGTGATTGGATTTGTTGGGTGGTTGTTGTTGTATGCTGTTGCAATTGTTTTTGTTGCTTTTGTAGGAGTTGCTGTTCAAGTTCTCTCTCCTGTTGTCGTTGAAGTTTTTGCTGTTCCAATTGCTGTTGTTGCTGTTGCAACTGTTGTTGTCTTTGTAGCAATTGTTGAATTTGTTGTTGCTGTTGCAAATGTTGTTGCTGCAATTTTTGCTGATGGTCCAATTGCTGCTGCACCAGTAGGGCCTGTTGTTGTCTTTCTGTATCAGTTTCTCTTCTTGTATCACTACCTTCACTTAACACACTTCCCGTGTCTTCATCGTGTCTCATCATGGTCATGCGAATATCACGTCTATTGCGATACGATAGCGGTACTCCTTTTATTATGGCATCTCTTAATTTCCAAGCAGTCATTTGTGAGACATTTAAGGCCTTGGCTATTTCCATAGTTGAGGCATTTTGTGCCACCAACATTTTGGCCATGGCGTATTTTTCATCGTCTATAAAAACGTTGGGTTTGCGGGGTTTCTTCTTTGAACCACTGAGGTTGTTCGATGATCTGTAATTGGGATTTACATTGGTTATATTTACAAGAAATATTTATTAGAAATTCGAAAAGTTATCTTAAACCTGAATCGAAATTTTCAATAAATATTCGAAATTTTATTACAAAACTAAATTTATTACAAAAATTTTCAATTCACACAAAATCCGCTTTTTCACTTACGTTTCACTATTCTGCATAGAAGCAATCGGTCGTATTGAAAGATTAACAGGTAATTGGTGGCTGTAAAATAGATCATTTAATTAACAAATATATTAAATTAATAAAAACTTATTAAACTTACATAGCAGCCGCTACAGCTGGTGATATCTGATTTAATAGAGGTAATTTTTTACCATTGCCCAAGGGATTTATAGGAGCATCTTCTGTATCTTTTAAATTAGTTGATTTTTGTAAATATAAAGATTGTTGTTGACTATTTACATGTTCAGTCTCTTGTTGTGTTTGTTGTTGTTGTTCGTGTATTTGATGAGAACGTTGATATTGATGATGATCATCATCATCATTATCACTGTCCGAATCGCTAGCGCTATCATTGTTATTATTTAGGTGAGCATTTTTATTAATTTCCATAAGTCTTTGTTGTTGTACTACAGATATTTTATTGTGCAATTTATGTTGTTCTAATATGGCGTTTGTTGTTGCAGTTGATAAATGTTGTTGTTGTTGTGTTTGCTGCTGAGCATTATTTAATTTCAATTCATTTGTTCGTTGTATTACTGAAGTGGCATTACTAAAATTATTACTTTCTCTTAATAATTGTTCTTGTTGCTGTTGTTGTAGATCCAGGTGATGTCGTTCTAGTTGCTGTTGGTGATGATGGTGATCCTCATTATCTGTTTCTTGATTATTATCATTAATACCCTCATCCTCTTCGTCTTCGGTAGCTGGCCGTTCACGTTTAATGTGTTCGGTAAAGGGCTGATGATTTAATTGATTTTCGGGTTTTTCTACAGCTAATGTGTCGTGGACATTATCGGCCATTTCTGTTTCATTGTTATCATTATCCTCTTCTTCATCTTCCGGAGGATCAATGACACGTTCATGTAAACTGACGCCATTGACAAGACTTTTACGCAAACGCCAGGCAAATGTCCGTGATATATTCAATTCATTAGCAATAACGGTGGTGGTGGCTTCCCTTAGAATCAATTGTTTGGCCAAGGCAATTTTCTTCGCATCTAACTTGATGCGAGTGCGTCCCTTGCGTTTGTTATTCGCCATGATAATTCTGTAATCGGAGAGAAGTTTTTTTTTTAATTTACAAAAAAGTGTAAATTGGAAACCCCTTAAAGTTTGACTTACTTTCTGTTATGGAGATAAATAGCATTTTCCGGTTTGCGAATGCCAATGCGTCTGGGGAAATTGTTATATTGCACGATATTTTGTTTGAAAAGTTGTTGCAAGGGCCTGAAATGTAACAAATATAATGAAATCAATAAAAATTCTTCTATAAAAGATGTCTATCTATCTATCTATCTATCTATCTATCTATCTATCTATCTATCTATCTATCTATCTATCTATCTATCTATCTATCTATCTATCTATCTATCTATCTATCTATCTATCTATCTATCTATCTATCTATCTATCTATCTATCTATCTATCTATCTATCTATCTATCTATCTATCTATCTATCTATCTATCTATCTATCTATCTATCTATCTATCTATCTATCTATCTATCTATCTATATATCTATCTATCTATCTATCTATCTATCTATCTATCTATCTATCTATCTATCTATCTATCTATCTATCTATCTATCTATCTATTTATCTATCTATCTATCTATCTATCTATCTATCTATCTATCTATCTATCTATCTATCTATCTATCTATCTATCTATTCATCTATTTACTTACATTTTTGCGGTTTTTGAAGGACAGCCAGTACGTTTATGCCAGCCCAAATGATGACCCGTAGGGAATAACACATTGCAGTCGGAACATTGCATAGGACGTCTTAAAATATAAATAAAATATTTATGCAAAAAAATTTTTTTAAATTAACACAAAACACCTTACGTTTGATTACGTCTTTTCTTAACACAACGGCCCCGCCTTATATGTTTCTCCAGGAAACGTTTATAAAAGTAGGTCTTCTTACAATTCGTACACTCATAGACGGGCCCCGAAGTACCGTGTACACTTTGCATGTGCGCCTTAAGAACTTGTTTCATTTCGAAAATTTGAAAGCAATGAGGACATTGATAACCACGCATGTGTGTCACACCAGCAGCATCTGTAGCTGATACTGAACCACCATTAGTAAGTGTAGCGCCTGCGCCTCCATCTTCTGATGGTGTTATTAATTCAATTTCCGGTATTAATGGCAGCGGTCCATCTTCATCCTCATCATCTTGATCGGTATCACTACCCGTGCCTTCGCCAGCCTCATCATCACTTGCACCATTAGTCTGGATACCGTTTAATTTACTTAAATGCTGTTGCATATACTCGTGCATCAAACGTATTGAGTTAAAATCAAATGCAGGTTTTTGTCCATTGGCACTTTTTATTTCACCATCATCTTCTACCACATCATTATGAGGCTGATCATCATCGTCCTCATGATCATTATGATCACCATTACTCTCTAATCTATGATCGCCATTTATTTGTCTCTGTAGATGATGTTTATAAATCTGTTCATTTAATTCTGGTTCCTCTTCCACGTCACTTTTTTGAGGGGCATTTTGATGATGTTGTCCATTTATTATTTCATTTTCTTCAATTTCATCATCTTCCTCCTCTGATTCTAGGGTATTTGTTTGATCTGATTTACTTTCTATTTTACGTATTAAGAGTTGTTGTCTGAAGAAATTATCGGCATCTTCACATTTCTTTTTGAATAGACAGGCCGATATGGTGTTTTTGGCACATGTTAGACAGACTTGTTGCGGTAGGGTATCGCCACGTTCGATCTGTAATGATATTAAGTGAATAAAGAAGATTTTAGTTAAGTCAATATACAATTTTAAATTTATCTGATAATGAACGAGTATATATTTTGGACTATTATATATGAAGTTTATAATCCCGACTATAGTCTGTACTAAAGTTTAGTATACTATATTCTGGACAAAAGTCTTGTCGATAGTCTCGATCATAATATGGACTAAAGTCCAGTCTATAGTCTGGATAATTGCCTAGTCTATAGTCTAAGTTTGGCCTATGCAAAGACTATTATATGGTATTGGTTGCAGTATATTTCATAGTCTATTCTATTATATAGTCTATATAGTAGAGAGTACTATTATCTAGTCCTTTGTCCAGAGAAAAATATTTTCTATAATCCTAAAACTATAATGAATCTGTTATATAATCAATACTTTTAAAAATCCATATGTATATATTTCCAAATAAAATTTGCTAAACATTTTGTATGCAAGTCTTGTTTTTATTAATTTGCACACACCATTAATTACAAACCCTAGTATACATTGTAAATCGATATTTTTTTAAACTATAAATAATTTTTTTTTTTATTTTTGATAAAAAAGGCCAGAATGACATTAGTAAAAGACAACAACGTTGGCTCAATTGTGAAGATAGAAACTACTTGTTGAAAAAAATAATGGAAAATATATTTACAAAATTAAACAAATAAATAAATAACTTAAAACGATAGACAATCATAAAATATTTATACGAAGAAACAACAACAAGAAGAACTAAAGCAACAAAAAAAAAACATAACTTAAAATATTTACAACAAAGTATAAAATTTCAAACTAAAAATGTAAATTATTTAGTTTTTTTTCGTATTTTCTTCATCGAGTAAAGGGAGTGGTTGAAATCTATATAAAAAAACAACTAACAAACAAATAATAAAAATAATAACAACAACAGCAGCGAAATAAAATTATAAAAAAATTGAAATAATATAAAACTATTGAATTGAATACCCATACACATTTACTTAACTTTATTACTACGTTTTCAATACACAAATAATGGTGAAATATTCAAAGTGTATAATGAAAATGAAAAAGAAACAGAACAAATAAAAAAAATTATTAATATGAAAAATAAATAAATAAAAAACAAAATAATTTAATCAACCCAAAAAAACATACATACATATACACAAAACAAACATACATAGACAAGTAGAAAAAAAAAGAAAGTAAATAACAAAAATTTAATACAGAAGGAGTTTGTGTTGTTGTTCTGTGTTTTAACGTGTCTTTGTATGAGTTACGTAAATTTAAAATTTTGATTTTTTGGAATAATTTAATTAAAAAATTTCAAATTTATTCTTTTTTTTAATGAATCATGTCAATGGTATGAGGTGTCTGAACAAGAGACAAGAAGATAGGGATTTTTTAAAGAATTTATAATTCAACGGAAGTGAATAGACTTTTAATTGAACAATAAACGTTAAGTTTATTAAACAATTATTTTGATTTAATTTTCATAAATACATAATGTATAGTTATGGTTTTGAACAGAAACTAAGAAATACTTTTTATTATTTAAAGAAAAAATATGTAATTTACTTTGATAAATCGAGTTTTTAAATTAGATAATTTTGAACATTAAGTTTCGATTTTTATGAAAATGTGGAATAACTAAAGTATTTAGGACGAATCTACAGTTTGAAATAAGTCATATTTTTTTGGTGGAGATAGAAATCTAGATCTAGAATCTAGATCACAAATCTGATTCCTTTTGATGGCAAAATTTTGGAGATAACTAACTAACTTACTATCTAAGTAACCAACCAAACAACTAACTAACTAACCAACTAACTAAATAACTACTTAATTAACAATCTATCTATCTATCTATCTATCTATCTATCTATCTATCTATCTATCTATCTATCTATCTATCTATCTATCTATCTATCTATCTATCTATCTATCTATCTATCTATCTATCTATCTATCTATCTATCTATCTATCTATCCATATACCTATATTTACGATTCAATTTAAACGATTTCATCAAGATTTTTCTCTCAATGTGGCAGTTGTAATATTAATTTGGCAAAAATAAAAAACACACAAAATCAAGCATTCTAGAATATAATTCAAAATGCACACAAATTATTTAAAAGTTTTAGACTATGTTCGGTGTTTTAGACCAAGAAAAAAAACTACAAACTCATTCCTGCAGCAACATACTCGCACAAGAAAAATATTTCCACTTCTACGAGGTAAAAATAAAACACCTCAATGCCTTCGAAAAATAACTAACTCTTGGCCAAAATAAAAGTTTTAGCTCAAACAAAAACTTGTAAACAAACAGCAAAATAAAAGACAGTCAGTAAACTTAAACGACCGGCAGATCAAATTACCAAGCAACGAACCAACCTACCTTCCAACCAACCATCTATCCGACCAACTTAACGAACAACAACTTAAAAAGTCAGTCTGGTTGGTATCAGGTATTTAGAAAAACTAAAACCCAAAAAACTATATCGAAAACAACAAACAGCAACAACAAAAATTATATTCGTAGTTTATAAACTGATTGGGAAGTAAGAATTAAATAACAAGAAGAAAATGTAAAATTTACACTCACTCACACTGACTCTTTTCTACCAGTAGAACAGAAATATACAGACAAACACTCACTCATTTGGTTGCACAAAAAAAAAAACTAGGAATTCGAACATTCAACTTCTTAAACAAATAGTAACAACAAAAAGAAAAAAACAACAAACAAATATAAAAATTGTATATATAAAATATTGTATTAAAAAGAGGAAAAATAAAACAAATTGTATCGTACATTAAACTACATGTAGTCAAAGTCGTTTGTTAGTTGGTTGGATGGATGGTATCGTATCTTTTGGTTTGCTTTGGAATCGTATGCATGTTTGCAACTTGAATTTATGAAAATCATCATAAAATAAATACAGACGAAAAGAAAATCCAAAACACACATTTAAACTCTTGTTATATTCTCATCCATATGAAACTTATAGTAAACGACAGAAAATAAAAAAACATACAAAACATTAAAAAATAGTTTACAAGAAACACAACTACGAAAAATATTTCTGTACAACTACAAATTTATTACACCATTTCTTATTGTTTGAGGAAATTATATTAAAATTTATTTACCTGTTTGTGTTGATTATATTTGTAACACACAAAAATATAAGTCCTACACCCACCGTAAAACCGTACTTCCCGTACTTCTTGACCTCATATAACCCCTCTTTTAAAATATAACGTTTTTAGGATTTCAAAAAAAAAAATTCTTAAAAAGTATCCAGAAAGGACTTTTTTGGAAACAAATATGGCATTTGTCAAAAAGTCAAAGCATATTCCGTAATTTTCAAAATTGGGGCGAAAATCCCAAAAACGGTAATAAAATCCACATTTCTCTCGGGACTCTAAAAATACTTTGGAGGTAAATTGGGAACACATAAGGGATTTTAAAACTGCTTTCAGTTTTCTGATCCCAGCTTTGGGATTTTAAAACAAGTGTTAAAATTTTAATGAAAGATAGGTCAAATTTGGATGAGGAAATAGCGAGATTATCAAAATACTATGACATATTTTTCATACCAGGATATTTCCCATTAATATAGCTTTTTAATAAAAATAGAGTTTACACACTTTACGTCCCAAAAAATATCAAAAATCTTCCATTTCTTCAATGTTTATACCCCACACCACTGTAGTGGAGAGGGTATTATGCGCGTGTGGTAACTTTTGTAACACCCAAAAATATTAGTCCTATACCCACCATAAAGTATACCAATCATCACAGAATCACTTTCTGAGTCGATTTAGATCTTCCCGTTGTCCGACAGTCTGTGTGTCCACGTAAAGCTAGTGAGCACGCTACAGGTAGCAATTTTCATGATAATGCTCTTCTTTTGGCCAAAAGACGAACGTTGTTGTTTAAAATCAGTCCATTATTTAGCATAGCCCCCATACAACCGTACAACCGAATACACTACCGATTTTTGTAATGATCAGACCTTATATGAAAATATTTGCCCATAAATTAAATCAATCAATCAATCAATCTATCTATCTATCTATCTATCTATCTATCTATCTATCTATCTATCTATCTATCTATCTATCTATCTATCTATCTATCTATCTATCTATCTATCTATCTATCTATCTATCTATCTATCTATCTATCTATCTATCTATCTATCTATCTATCTATCTATTGATCTATTGATCTATCGATCTATCGATCTATCGATCTATCTATCTATCTTTCTATTTATTTATTTATTTATTTATTTATTTATTTATTTATTTATTTATTTATTTATTTATCTATCTATCTATCTATCTATCTATCTATCTATCTATCTATCTATCTATCTATCTATCTATCTATCTATCTATCTATCTATCTATCTATCTATCTATCTATCTATCTATCTATCTATCTATCTATCTATCTATCTATCTATCTATCTATCTATCTATCTATCTATCTATCTATCTATCTATCTATCTATCTATCTATCTATCTATCTATCTATCTATCTATCTACCTATCTATCTATGTATCTATCTATCTATATATCCAGCATTCAATCGATCACGAATTCATGTGATTTCCCTAAAAATCACATAACCCTAATTGGAAATGGTGTTTTGCCTAAGAAGTATGTAGAAAAAACACCAACAAAAACGAATTACAATATCTTCACATGAATACACTAAAAATATACTTTAAAGTAATAAAATATAATAAATTCAAATTAAAAAAAAATATATATTAAAAAATCAAAACCGTCATTTAAACGGTAAATTATTTTGTATGCTAAAAAAAACAATAAAAAATCAAATTCATAAAAGAATTAAAATTAATAACAAAAAACTAAAAAAAATACATTATACAAAAACAACAAAAAATATGAATAAATTTTAACCAATAAGAGAATAAATAAAAAAATATTAGTTAAAATAATGACATACGATTCTGAGTTTTTTGTTTATTTTGTTTTTTAGACAAAAAAGAAAAGAATTATAATTTTTTTATTACTTTAATATTTTAGTTAAGTATTTCTCGTTATTTCGAGAAAATATTTGTTGTTTTTGTTGCTGTTGGTTTTTTTGTATATTTTGTTTATTGTTTTGTGGCACAAACAGAGGAAGAAGAAAATCTTTGTATGTGTTTTGTTAAGTTGTGTTTTTTTAATACAAATTGAAATGAATAAATAAAATACAAAAAAAAAACAATAATAATAAGAATATGAATTTAATTTTCGTTTTTGTTGAATTCAATTTTGTATCGTGTGTGTGTGTATGTGAGTTTCTGTTTCTTTAACGTTCCAATAAAAATAATAAATGGAAAAAATTATGTATACTCAAGCTTAATTGAATAAAAAAATACAACAGCAACAACAACAATAGTAACTACGAAATCATAATAATAAATGATAATAAAATAAAATATACAAGTTTGATTTGTTTTTCTTTCTACTCCTCTACACGTCGTATGAATTTCTATATAAAAAGTATTTTTCAAATTGTTTTCGAAATTCGAATAAGTAAAAATATAGTAAAATGTTTGTTTGTGTTGGTATGAAAATATTTTGTGTAAGTATGTGTAAGTGTGCAATTGTGTATACAAGCAGAAAATTAATTTAATAAAATTATTGTGATTTATTTAATTTATATTTTTTGTTGTTGTTGCTGTTGTTTCATTTCTGTTTAAATTAATACTCATATTTCTTTTTAAATTTTTTGATGTGATTTAAATTTTTGTGTTTTTTTTTCCTCTGCTTTCGGTTATTTTTTTAATTGAAAATCTCAGTAAATTAACACAAATTGTTTTAAAAATATATTTTTTAAATGAATTCAGTGAAATTAATTAATTTATTTGATTGAAATTTGTTTTTTTAATATAAATTTGTTGAGAATTATATTTTATATTTTTTCATCACTTCATTGGCAATAATATTGTTGTATATCGAGATAATTGGTTTTATCAAATGTTCACCGAGATAATGATAAATAAAATTAAGAATTTCTCAAGTGAAAAAATTGGCTAACAAAACTATGTAAATTTTTGCGAAGTTTTTTAAACTGTTTTCAATTTCTATAAATTTGCGATATAAGTTATATACATTTATCTGGATCGTTATAGATAGCGGTGTTGATTAAGTCATGTCCGTCTGTATATATATTTGTTGAGCTCAAGTTCCTCATCCAAATCTTGAATAATTATATAGAAGTTGTCTATGAATATCGAGAGTTTTAACGTGAGCACCTGCCCTGACGGTCTTATCTCACGGTGGTCTTTTTCATCCACTCGGTAGACTTGAGAACGGTTTACCATCGCCTCTTTATCCATCAATGAAGAACTCAGGTGGCAATTTTTGTGCATTGGCTTTGACCGGTCCATGCTCAAGTACTTTGCTGGAGTACTCGAGCTATCTAATCTCTGACCATTGGATGGCCTCTGTTGATTTGGCAACATCACCTAGAGACGTAACCGGTGGACCGAAGTAAGATCCATCAATAAGCCGAAGACATTGTTCTTACAAACAGGGGCACTGTGGTAATTCTGATATGAACAGAGTATACTCTGACCATATCTGGACAAGGAAGGAAAATTCAATGGTATCATTCAACCCAGCACACATCTCATTCATACGACACATTCATAAGAGAAAAACATACAACACATTCATTATAAGTAGACGGGTGGGGTAAGGTCTGCCGTACCTCACATTCATCCCGTACCATATACAATTAATACCAACTCATTTCCAACGCTTAGTCCCACAGTTACTTCTCTGTGGGGTAGCTGTTGTTTCGACAACAGCACCGAACTTATCCCGAAATATTGACTTTACCTTACATCAGTCTTTTAGGATTAGCAGCGAAAAAAGAAGTAGAATTTACTCTATGGAAGTACTAAAAAGACCTGAAGAAGTGATGATTTTAACACAGGCTTGGCATAGGAGACATGTCCAATATTTTATTTGTTTTCAAATTCACTACATCTGAAGTCATTCACAGGAAGTGATTTTTATTTTTTTTTTTTGGAAGTTATTAGGAAGTGAAATTTAAGTATTATAGAATACAAATAATTTGACTCAAATAATATTAACAATAATAAATTACACGCATTTATCAATTAACTCCAGAATTAAATTGGTTTAATTAAAAAAAATCAGTACAAACAATTAACTGAAGAGAACCTTGTATGAGAAATAAGGATAATAATTGACCGTTATTCATAAAATTCTTTTAGACCAATTTTGGTTCATACAAAACATCTTTACATCGAATATCACTTCCCGACACTTTCTTGTATACAATTTCATACGTTCACGTATTTTTAAGTCAGCAAAAATCGTTAAAGGAATTTTCTGATGGACCGATCCTCAATATATTTGGTAGAGCTTTCAACAGACAGACGGACAGACATGCCTAGATCGTCTTAGAATTCAATAAGGACCCAGAATATATATACTTTTGTCGGTCTATGACCAACATTTCGTTGTATTACAAACGAAATGACAAGATCTATATACCCCCCATCTTTTTTGATGGTGGGTATAAAAATATACCTTCAATTAAAAAAAATCGATTCCTTTCGCTTCTTTGGAAGTCAATTAATATCACTTCACTGTGGTGATAAATGTTTTTCCTTTGGAAGTTCTTCGTTTTATTTTTGCTGGAATTCTATATACGGACTAACTAGAGAAATTACATAAAGCATTTTATTGATATATTTTTTTGTTGCTCACATAATACTTTTTAAATATAGAAACTAAAACATGAATATTAACTTATATCCCTACCAGCAAGAGTATACAAAAATGTTACGAATTCGTATAGCTTAGAAGAAAATTTTTTGCGGTAACAATCTTATTCGTATTGCGGAAGATACCTCCTTCGGGAGAGATTGTACGGCCAGGGCGATACTTCCTAGCAATACTTCTAGAAGATAAAAAAATAGACATTGCTAGATAAACAGGATGGTAATAATAAGAAGATATCTTAAGATAATGATCTAGAAGATATATAAGTAGGAGATATTACCCTATTATCGTTTGGAAAAAAATTATAAGAAATAAAAAATTGGCAATTTTAAACGCATTCATTCCTGTTAGCAACATAAAATTACAGAATTTATAGAAAATATATCAATATAAATTTTCAAAATTAACGTTTTTCAGCACAAGTTTCTTTTGTCCTCATAAAGTTTCTTTTAATATTTACTTCTTTGAAGGGTTCTGAAAACCAAAACACCATGATTATCATTTTTGTGTTGTTTAAAAGGATAAATGGACATTGTATTGCTAATATCTTGATTTACAGCGGATTAATAATTTTATTAAAATTTACAAAAAAAAGAAAGTTGAAGTTTATTATCGCTATAACTTCATCTATGCGATATCGTAAGGATATCCAAAACTTATTGCACAGGATGAAAATCCTCTTACGGATATTAATGAAAAATTATTTAAATAGTTTTGCCAATTTCACTTTTAACTAATAATATTAATATTTTCTATGGACGATATCTTCCAAATGTTTGTAGGGATTATTCTATATATATTTTGGTCCTTTTTGATGTATTTTGATTGGGTTGCGAAGCACCCAGGGTACGCTAGTTCAACATAAACTAGACCTTTATGGAGCAATTCTCATTCTACAGAGGATCGCTAACCCCATACAAAGTCCACTTGACTTTAACGCGATGAAATTCGACAAAGTTTTCTATGAGCAAAAATCTCTACTATATAAGGTATTTTCCCAATAAAAACTGCGTACAAGTTTAAATATCACACACAAGACACTTTCTAATAAAAAATATTTGAATTCAATTTGAATACATAAGTAATTATTATGCACAAGAAAACAAAATAGCTGAAATATAATATTCTTTCTAGTTTTTCATTATCAAGAAAATTTCTCATTCAACAAGTAAGAGTACTATATTCGGCTATGCCGAATCTTATATACCCACCATCAATCCTCGATTGACTCGAATGAAACTAAATTATGTCGAATTACATCTATATACTCGTATTTTTAGGCCTGTTATAAGAGTTAAAGAAATTTTCTGATGGAAATCTTATATAGGGGGGTAGGGTTAATTATGGTAGATAGAATATTGATTGGTTGCAGTCATTTTCTAAAGGGGACCTTATATGGAGGGTAAGGTCAATGATGGACCGATCCTCATAAAGTTTTTAAGATAGATTTTGCCTCGTCTGAAACTTACTTTTGTCGAATTTCATCTATATACTAGTATATTTAATCCAGTAATGAGCGTTAAAGTCCTTTTGTGAAGAGGGCCTATATATATTACGGACCGATCCTCATAAAATTTTGCATAGTGATTTGGATAATAAGAATCTTACTTATGTCGAATTTCATCGCTATATTCATATTTTAAAACAAGTTATGACTGTTAAAGCTGCTTTTCGATGGGCCACTTGTATGGGGGCTATCCGAAACATGGACCGATATTGCCCATTTTCAATACCAAACAAACTTTGATTATAAGAAATATTAATGTGAAATTTCTAGCTCATTCCATTCGGACTCTATCTTACATTCAACAGACAGACAGACGGACAGACATGTCTAGATCGTCTTAGAATTTAATGACGACCCAGAATTTACATATATACTTTTGTGGGTCTATGACCAATATTTCGATGTGTTACAAACGGAATGACAAAATCAATATACCCGCATCTTTTTTGATGGTGGGTATAAAAACATCACCATTTATATAACATTCCAATATTCAAATGAAAGTATTGGATATAATAACAATTTAAATTAAAATAAATATGAAAAATTCATTCAATAAATGATTATAATTTGTATACAAAGAAATGTAAAGGAAAAAAGGAAAGAGAAAAAACACTGTCATGAATAATAATAAAATAAATTGTAAAACAATTAATAAAAATTTTATTAAATTAATAAATATTCATAAACATACTATTTAAAATATTATAAAACAATAACAAGGCATTGTTTTAAAAATAAAAAATTAAAAAAAAAAATGGTTGCTTACCTTAACATCAGCTAGAGTGGTGATTTTTTTCCATAATGAATCTTCACCAAATATTGAAATCATTTGTGTGGCATTATTATTGCTGTTGCCATTTGGAGAAGGTGATGCTGCCGATGTGATGCAAATGCGACATATTTGTAGATAGTTGTTAGATAAAGATGAAAATGATGAGGATGTTGTAGCGGCAGCAGCAGCCATAGTGAAAACATTTAATTTAGATTTTTAACACTTTACACACTTTTTAAATTTCAAATTTCAAAAACAAAATTTAAAATTTTTTTTATTTTTTTTTCTTTTAAAAGATGTTCTTTATCTTTTTAATTAGTTTAATATATAATTTTATTTTCACACATTCACAACTACATACATATGTTAAAGAGATATTTATTTGTTTTTGTTAGGTGTGTTGTTGTTTTTCAAACTAAATTAACATTTATAGCTTGATGTTGTTGATATTTGTTGTTCTCTTTATATTGGACGGAAGGAAGGTGTTTGTTATTTTAAAGTTGAGTTGTTATAGATTTGTAACATGTATGATGATGACATGTGGAACGAACCAGCGAACGAACAGCAACTTGTTAGTGTAAACAAATCATAAAAATCACACTTTGCACAAACACAGTCTTGCTCACACACAGCAAGTAACAACAAGTGTGCAAAATTTAATAAAATCAAATATCCATAAGTTACAAAATTACTGAGAGAGCGAAAGAGAGAGTGAGAGATTATTTAAATTATTATTAAGCAAAAGTAAATTGCAAAAACAAATAAATTTAATGACAACAATAACAAAAATTATCACACATTTAACTATAAATGACTATTATGACTGTAAAGAGAGCACGAATTAAGAGATGAAAACACACATAAGAGAGAGCGTTTAAAAGAGTGTAAAACTTTCGCAAATATCTTTCTTTAAATGCTGAACTACTGTTACGCGCGCAAGATATTTATAAATATTTTAAACTTTTTTTCTTTTATTAAATTGTTGTTAATTTTTTTTTAATTAATTTGTTTTGAAAATTGTATTTTTTCTTTACAGGAAAAGGAAATATTTTACACACACACACACCGTTAGTATTTTTCTCTTTTTCAAATAAATTGTTGAAACTGAATTAAAAAATTTTAATAATTTTTTTTGGTTGTTGTTTTTTCAATTAACTATTTTATAATAATTTTTAAAAAATTTAAATCGTAAGCGGCGGTGGCAACGTTAAACGACATACTACAACTCTGCTGATCCAATAACTAAAACAGACTGCGAACGACGACTACGACTACGTTTATGTCTTGTGTGTGACTCTGGGACTGTTGCCGTGGTTGTTGTTGTTGCTGTTGTTGTTGTGTGTTTGACTCCGACTCTAGTAAGTGAATCTAAAATAAAAAATGAAAAATAATATAAAAATGAAAAATAACAACAAAAACAAACAGCAGCAGAGGAGAATAAGAAAATTTTGTTGTATATTAATAATAATAACAAAAACAACAACAAAAGAAAAAAACACACATATAAAATAAAACGTAAACACATACCATCAAACAAACAATAGTGTTTTTTTAAGAAATTACAATTATTTACAAACGAGTATTTCGTTCGTACCAACCAAATATTTTCTGAAACACACACACAGATACTTTTACTCACACAAACATACTTTTAGAATATTTTTTTTTTGTCCAACAATAAGAACAACAAACAAAAAACTAGAAAATACTCTAGAAAAAAAATATTGAAAATTTTAGTTTAGTTTACATTTTTCTTCTGTTTGTTTTTTCAATAAA
This sequence comes from Lucilia cuprina, assembly GCF_022045245.1. Lineage (NCBI taxonomy): Eukaryota > Metazoa > Arthropoda > Insecta > Diptera > Calliphoridae > Lucilia > Lucilia cuprina. The sequence continues at coordinate 44,207,238 of NC_060951.1, read as the reverse complement.
TTGTGTGAAAAATACAAAAAAAGTATAAAGAATTTATGTATTAAAAAGAAATAAATGAAACACGATAAGATAGGATATAAATTGAAAAAACTTATTCACACACACACACACACACACTTACACATTTACTTACATACTTGTTAAATAAGTGTAAATAACGTAAGAAAAAAAATTCAAATAAAATTAATATCGAATGATGTTAATTATGATTTAAAAATGCATTAAATATAATTAAATAACAACAATGATGTTTAAATACATATGTTGTTGTTTTTAGGTTTTGTTATGGAGAGAGTAAAATGTTGAAACAAATATGTCTACATGCAATAATTAAATAAATGCAATACTTATTATTTAATATAAATTAATTATCCACATATTTATTTATTTATTTATAAAAATAAATAAAAATTGTGTAACAATTTCTTATTTAAAATTATATAAAAAAAATATATTTCTTCCTGTTATTTTATACAAAAATTATTAAAAAAAGTCACAAAAAAATCGGATATCCGACAAAAATATTCGCAAAAAAAATACGTACAATAAATATATATATATTTTTGGGCGATTTCGTGACAAGTGACCAAACTTAAAACAAGTAAGAAATTATATATAATACCATAAAACTGTTACAAAACTAAAACATTTAAGTTGACTTGTATCTTGCCTCAGATATACCATTTAAGCCATAAATAAAGCTGTGAACATTAAAGTAAATTTTTTTATGTTAAACAAATTGTAAACTTTAAAACCCTATTCGGCTGGTTCAGTTGTATATGAGATAGGTGATGGCCAGACGGACGGACATAAATATTGGTTTTTGGTATGAAAGAGAAGTGATCACAGATTTCGCTTGTTTTTGCTGTATCTCTTATAGTTTTAAAGAAAAAACGGACTTTTTTGATCACAGATTTCGCTTGTTTTTGCTGTAACTCTTATAGTTTTCGAGAAAAACGGACTTTTATGTTTTGACTCAAAATATTGGTTTTTGGTATGCAATATAAGTGTTCAATGAATTCGCTTGTTTTTGCTGTAACTCTTATAGTTTTCAAGAAAAACGGACTTTTATGTTTTGACTCAAAATATTGGTTTTTGGTATGAAATAGAAGTGATCACAAATTTCGCTTGTTTTTGCTGTATCTCTTATAGTTTTCGAGAAAAACGGACATTTATGTTTTGACTCAAAATACTGGTTTTTGGAATGAAATAGAAGTGATCACAGATTTCGCTTGTTTTAGCTGTAACTCTTATAGTTTTCGAGAAAAACGAACTTTTATGTTTTGACTCGAAATATTGGTTTTTGGTGTGAAATAGAAGTGATCACAGATTTCGCTTGTTTTTGCTGTAACTCCTATAGTTTTCGAGATAGTTTTTTGCTGTATCTCTTATAGTTTTCGAGAAAATGGGACTTTTATGTTTTGACTGAAAATATTAGTTTTTGGAATGAAATAGAAGTGATCACAGATTTCGCTTGTTTTTGCTGTATCTCTTATAGTTTTCGAGAAAAACCAAATTTTATGTTTTGACTCAAAATATTGGTTTTTGGTATGTAATAGAAGTGATCACAGATTTCACTTGCTTTTGCAGTATGTTTTTTTTTTTTTTGACTCATAACATTGGTTTTTGGAATGAAATAGAAGTGATCACAGATTTCGCTAGTTTTTGCTGTAACTATTATAGTTTTCGAGAAAAACGGACTTTTATGTTCCGACTCACAATATGGGTTTTTGGTATGAAATACAATTGATAACAGATTTCGCTTGTTTTTCTGTAACTCTTATAGTTATAGAGAAAAACGGATTTTTATGTTTTTGGAATGAAATAGAAGTGATCACAGATTTCGCTTGTTTTTGCTGTATCTCTTATAGTTTTCGGGAAAAACGGACTTTTATGTTTTGACTGAAAATATTAGTTTTTGGAATGAAATAGAAGTGATCACAGATTTCGCTTGTTTTTGCTGAAAAACGGACTTTTATGTTTCGACTCACAATATTAGTTTTTGGTATGAAATACAACTGATCACAGATTTCGCTCGTTTCTATTTATAGTTATTGAGAAAAACTGACTTTTATGTTTTGACTCATAATATTTGTTTTTGGAATGAAAAATAAGTGATCACAGATTTCGCTTGTTTTTGCTGTAACTCTTATGGTTTTCGAAAAAAACGGACTTTTATGTTTCGACTCACAATATTAGTTTTTGGTATGAAATACAACTGATCACAGATTTCGCTCGTTTCTATTTATAGTTATTGAGAAAAACGGACTTTTATGTTTTGACTCAAAATATTGGTTTTTGGTGTGAAATAGAAGTGATCACAGATTTCGCTTGTTTTTGCTGTAACTCTTATAGTTTTCCAGAAAAAGGGACTTTTAGGTTTTGACTCAAAATATTGGTTTTTGGTGTAAAATAGAAGTGATCACAGATTTCGCTTGTTTTTGCTGTATCTCTTATAGTTTTCGAGAAAAATGGACTTTTATGTTTTGACTCAAAATATTGGTTTTTGGTGTAAAATAGAAGTGATCACAGATTTCGCTTGTTTTTGCTGTATCTCTTATAGTTTTCGAGAAAAACGGACTTTTATGTTTTGACTCAAAATATTGTTTTTTTTTTGCTGTACTCCTATAGTTTTCGAGATAGTTTTTTGCTGTATCTCTTATAGTTTTCGAGAAAATGTGACTTTTATGTTTTGACTGAATATATTAGTGTTTAGAATGAAATAGAAGTGATCACAGATTTCGCTTGATTATGCTGTATCTCTTATAGTTTTCGAGAAAAACAAAATTTTATGTTTTGACTCAAAATATTGGTTTTTGGTATGCTGTATTTCTTATAGTTTTCGAGAAAAACTCAACTGTTTTGACTCAAAATCACAGATTTCACTTGCTTTTGCTGTATGTTTTTTTTTTTGACTCAAAATATTGGTTTTTGGAATGAAATAGAAGTGATCACAGATTTCGCTTGTTTTTGCTGTAACTATTATAGTTTTCGAGAAAAACGGACTTTTATGTTCCGACTCACAATATGGGTTTTTGGTATGAAATACAATTGATAACAGATTTCGCTTGTTTTTTCTGTAACTCTTATAGTTATAGAAAATAACGGATTTTTATTTTTTTGGAATGAAATAGAAGTGATCACAGATTTCGCTTGTTTTTGCTGTATCTCTTATAGTTTTCAAGAAAAACGGACTTTTATGTTTTAACCCAAAATATTGGTTTTTGGTATGAAATAGAAGTGATCACAGATTTCGCTTATTTTTGCTGCAACTCTTATAGGTTTCGAGAAAAACGGACTTTTATGTTTCGACTCAAAATATCGGTTTTTGGTATGAAATACAAGTGATCACAGATTTCGCTTGCTTTTGCTGTATCTTTTATAGTTTTCGAGAAAAAGGGACTTTTATGTTTTGACTCAAAATATTGGTTTTTGGTATGCAATAGAAGTGATCACAGATTTCGCTTGTTTTTGCAAGCGTTTCCGTTATGTTTCGACTCAAAAAATTGGTTTTTGGTATGAAATAGAAGTGATCACGGATTTCGCTTGTTTTTGCTGTAACTCTTATAGTTTCCGAGAAAAAGGGACTTTTATCTTTAGACTCAAAATATTGGTTTTTGGTGTGCAATAGAAATGATCACAGAAGTGATCACAGATTTCACTTGTTTTTGCTGTATCTCTTATAGTTTTCAAGATAAACGGACTTATATGTTTTGACTCAAAATATTTGATTTTGGTATGAAATAGAAGTGATCACAGATTTCGCTTGTTTTTGCAAGCGTTTCCGTTATGTTTCGACTCAAAAAATTGGTTTTTGGTATGAAATAGAAGTGATCACGGATTTCGCTTGTTTTTGCTGTAACTCTTATAGTTTCCGAGAAAAAGCGACTTTTATCTTTAGACTCAAAATATTGGTTTTTGGTGTGCAATAGAAATGATCACAGATTTCGCTTGTTTTACCTGCATCTTTTATAGTTTTCGAGAAAAACGGACTTTTGTGTTTTGACTCAAAATAATGGTTTTTGGTATGAAATAGAAGTGATCACAGCTTTCGCTTGTTTTTGCTGTATCTCTTATAGTTTTCGAGAAAAACGGACTTTTATGTTTTGACTCAAAATATTGGTTTTGGTATGCAATAAAAGTGATTTCGCTTGTTTTTGCTGCAACTCTTATAGTTTTAGAGAAAAACGGACTTTTATGTTTTGACTCAAAATATTGGTTTTTGGAATGAAATAGAAGTAATCAGAGATGTTTTTGTTTTGGCTGCATCTTTTATAGTTTTCGAGAAAAACGGACTTTTATGTTTTGACTCAAAATATTGGTTTTTGGTATGCAATAGAAGTGATCACAGATTTCGCTTCTTTTTGCTGTATCTCTTATAGTTTGCGAGAAAAATGGACTTTTATGTTTTGACTCAAAATATTGGTTTTTGGAATGAAATAGAAGTAAGCACAGATGTTTTTGTTTTTGCTGCATCTTTTAGAGTTTTCAAGAAAAACGGACTTTTATGTTTTGACTCAAAATAATGGTTTTTGGTATGAAATAGAAGTGATCACAGATTTCGCTTGTTTTTGCTGTAACTCTTATAGTTTTCGAGAAAAACGGACTTTTATGTTTTGACTCAAGATATTGGTTTTTGGTATGGAATACAAGTGATCACAGATTTCGGTTGTTATTGGTTTTGAGTATGAAATAGAAGTGATCACAGATTTCACTTGCTTTTGCTGTATCTTTTATAGTTTTCGAGAAAAAGGGACTTTTATGTTTTGACTCAAAATATTAGTTTTTGGAATGAAATAGAAATGACCACAGATTTCGCTGGTTTTTGCTGTAACTCTTATAGTTTTCGAGACAAACAGACTTTAATGTTTTGACTCACAATATTGTTTTTTGGTGTGAAACAGAAGTGATCACAGATTTCGCTTGTTTCTGTTTCAAGAAAAACGGACTTTTATGTATTGACTCAAAATATTGGTTTTTGGTATGAAATACAAGTGATCACAGATTTCGCTTGCTTTTGCTGTATCTATTATAGTTTTCGAGAAAAACGAAATTTTAAGTTTTGACTCAAAATATTGGTTTTTGGTATGCAATAGAAGTGATCACAGATTTCGCTTGCTTTTGCTGTATCTCTTACAGTTTTCGAGAAAAAGGGACTTTTATGTTTTGACTCAAAATATTGGTTTTTGGAATGAAATAGAAATGATCACAGATTTCGCTTGTTTTTTCTGTAACTCTTATAGTTTTCGAGAAAAACGGACTCTAATGTTTTGACTCACAATATTGTTTTTTGGTGTGAAACAGAAGTGATCACAGATTTCGTTTGTTTCTGTTGTATTTTTATAGTTTTCCAAAAAAGGGACATTTAAGTTTTCACTCAAAATATTGGTTTCTGGTATGCAATAGAAGTGTTCACAGATTTCACTTGTTTTTGCTATATCTCTTATAGTTTTCGAGAAAAAGGGACTTTTATGTTTTGACTCAAAATATTGGTTTTTGGTATAAAATAGAAAAGACAGATTTCGCTGTATCTCTTATAGTTTCCGAGAAAAACGGACTTTTATGTTTTGACTCAAAATATTGGTTTTTGGTATGCAATAGAAGTGATAACAGATTTCGCTTGTTTTTGCTGCATCTTTTATAGTTTTCGAGAAAAACGGACTTTTATGTTTTGACTCAAAATAATGATTTTTGGTATGAAATAGAAGTGATCACAGATTTCGCTTGTTGTTGCTGTAACTCTTATAGTTTTCGAGAAAAACGGACTTTTATGTTTTGCCTCAAAATATTGGTTTTTGGAATGAAATAGAAGTGATCACAGATCTCACTTGTTTCTGTTGTATTTTTATATTTTTCAAGAAAAACGGACTTTAATGTTTTGACTCAAAATACTGGTTTTTGGTATGAAATACAAGAGATCACAGATTTCGCTTGTTTTTGCTGTATCTCTTATAGTTTTCGAGAAAAACGCACATTTATGTTTTCACACAAGATATCGGTTTTTCGTAGGAAATAGAAGTAATCACAGATGTTTTTGTTTTTGCTGCATCTTTTATAGTTTTCGAGAAAAACGGACTTTTATGTTTTCACACAAGATATCGGTTTTTGGTAGGAAATAGAAGTGATCACAGATCTCTCTTGCGTTTGCTGTATCTTTTATAGCTTTCGAGAAAAAGGGACTCTTATAGTTTTCGAGAAAAACGGACTTTTATGTTTTGACTCAAAATATTGGTTTTCAGTGTGCAATAGAAGTGATCACAGATTTCACTTGTTTTTGCTGTATCTCTTACAGTTTTCTAGAAGAATGGACTTTTATGTTTTCACTCAAAATATTGGTTTCGCTTGTTTTTGCTGTATCTCTTATAGTTTTCGAGAAAAACGCACATTTATGTTTTCACACAAGATATCGGTTTTTGGTAGGAAATAGAAGTAATCACAGATGTTTTTGTTTTTGCTGCATCTTTTATAGTTTTCGAGAAAAACTGACTTTTATGTTTTGACTCAAAATATCGGTTTTTGGTAGGAAATAAAAGTGATCACAGATTTCATTTGTTTTTGCTGTATCTTTTATAGTTTTCGAGAAAAACGGACTTTTATGTTTTCACACAAGATATCGGTTTTTGGTAGGAAATAGAAGTAATCACAGATGTTTTTGTTTTTGCTGCATCTTTTATAGTTTTCGAGAAAAAGGGATTTTTATGTTTTGACTCAAAATATTGGTTTTTGGTATGAAATAGAAGTGATCACAGATTTCGCTTGTTTTTGCAGTATCTCTTATAGTTTTCAAGAAAAACGGACTTTAATGTTTTGACTCATAATATTGGTTTTTGGAATGAAATAGAAGTGATCACAGATTTCGCTTGTTTTTGCTGTAACTCTTATAGTTTTCGAGAAAAACAGACTTTTATGTTTTGACTCACAATATTGTGTTTTAGTGTGAAACAGAAGTGATCAAAGATTTCGCTTGTTTTTACTGCATCTTTTATAGTTTTCGAGAATAACGGACTTTTATGTTTTGACTCAAAATATTGGTTTTTGGTATGAAATAGAAGTGATCACAGATTTCGCTTGTTTTTGCTGTATCATTTATAGTTTTCGAGAAAATCGGACTTTTATGTTTTCACTTAAAAATTGGTTTTTGGTATGAAATAGAAGTGATCACAGATTTCACTTGTTTTTGCTGTATCTCTTATAGTTTTCAAGAAAAACGGACTTCTATGTTTTGACTCAAAATATTGTTTTTTGGAATGAAATAGAAGTGATCACAGATTTCGATTGCTTTTGCTGTATCTTTTAGAGTTTTCGAGAATAAGGGACTTTTATGTTTTCACTCAAAACATTGGTTTTTGGTATGCAATAGAAGTGATCACAGGTTTCGCTTGTTTTTGCTGTATCTCTTATAGTTTTCGAGAAAATCGGACTTTTATGTTTTCACTTAAAAAATTGGTTTTTGGTATGAAATAGAAGTGATCACAGATTTAGCTTGTTTTTGCTGTATCTCTTATAGTTTTCAAGAAAAACGGACTTCTATGTTTTGACTCAAAATATTGGTTTTTGGAATGAAATAGAAGTGATCACAGATTTCGCTTGTTTTTGCTGTATCTCTTATAGTTTTCATGAAAATCGGACTTTTATGTTTTGATTCAAAATATTGATTTTTGGTATGAATTAAAAGTAAACACAGATTTCGCTTGTTTTTGCTGAATCTCTTATAGTTTTTGAGAAAAACGGACTTTTATGTTTTGACTCAACATATTGGTTTTTGGAATGAAATAGAAGTGATCACAGATTTCGCTTGTTTTTGCTGTAACTCTTATAGTTTTCGAGAAAAACGGACTTTTATGTTTTGACTCAAAATATTGGTTTTTGGTGTGAAATAGAAGTGATCACAGATTTCGCTTGTTTTTGCTGTATCCCTTATAGCTTACGAGAAAAAGGGACTTTTATGTTTGGACTTAAATTATTGGTTTTTGAAATGAAATAGAAGTGATCACAGATTTCTCTTATTTTGCTGTAACTCTTATAGTTTTCGAGAAAAACTGACTTTTATGTTTTGACTCTAAATAACAATTTTTCGTATTAAATAGAAGTGATTACAGATTATAGTTTTCGAGAAAAACGGACTTTTAAGTTTTCACTCAAAAAATTGGTTTTTGGTATGAAATAGAAGTGATCACAGATTTCGCTTGTTTTTGCTGTATCTCTTATAGATTTCAAGAAAAACGGACTTCTATGTTTTGATTTAAAATATTGGTTTTTGGTATGCAATAGAAGTGATCACATATTTCGCTTGTTATGTTGTATTTTTATAGTTTTCAAGAAAAACGGACTTATATGTTTTGACTAAAAATATTGGTTGTTGGTATGAAATAGGACTGATCACAGATTTCGATTGCTTTTGCTGTATCTCTTATAGTTTTCAAGAAAAAGGGACTTTTATGTTTTGACTCAAAATATTGTTTTTTGGTGTGAAACAGAAGTGATCACACATTTCGCTTGTTTTTGCTGTAACTCTTATAGTTTTCGAGAAAAATGGATTTTTATGTTTTGACTAAAAATATTGGTTTTTGGTATGAAATAGAAGTGATCACAGACTTCGCTTGATTTTGCTGCATCTCTTATAGTTTTCTAGAAAAACGGACTTTTATGTTTTGACTCACAATATTGTTTTTTTAGTGTGAAACAGAAGTGATCAAAGATTTCTCTTGTTTTTGCTGTATCTTTTATAGTTTTCGAGAAAAAAGGACTTTTATATTTTCACTCAAAATATTGGTTTTTGGAATGAAACAGAAGTGATCACAGATTTCACTTGTTTTCGCTGTATCTTTTATAGTTTTTGAGAAAAACGGACTTTTATGTTTTCACTCAAAATATTAGGTTTTGGTTTGAAACAGAAGTGAACTCAGATTTTGTTTCTGCTGTATCTTTTATAGTTTTCAAGAAAAAGGGACTCTTATGTTTTGACTCAAAATATTGGTTTTCGGTGTGAAATAGAAGTGACCACAGATTTCGCTTGTTTTAGCTGTATCGCTTTTAGTTTTCTAGAAAAACGGGCTTTTATGTTTTGACTCAAAATACAATTGGCCCTACACCCATTTGTAGGTTTGCTTGTACCACTTTTTTCCAAATATATCTTTTAATATATCCACTCATTTGGCGTAAAAATGTCACGATATATGCCAAATAGTCTCAGTTTAACCTAATTTTCAAAAATATTTATTTTTGTACCCAAAATATTTTAAACAAAATATACTTAATTTAATTGTTTAAATTATAGTTAATTTAAGAAATGTATAAGACTCTTTAAATATTAAATATTTCTATCAAAAAATAATGTCAATTGATACACACATGCATACAATATGTAAGAATATAAAAATTATCCAACTGAACGAAACCCACTGTACAATTATTTCAAATCCACTTAATTTAAACACAAAAATATACTAAATGTATAATTTAATTTATAAAAGTAGTACAGAGTTTAATAAAAAAAATGAATAAGAAGAAGGAAAAAAACAACTAAATTTTAAGTTGTTTTTGTATTTGTTGTTATAACTTACATACATACATAGTACAAGTTATTTTATTTTCTTTATTATTATTGTGCTTTCTAAAAGAAAAAAATTGTATAAAATATAATAAAACTAAAAAAATATGTATAAGTATATAATTTCAATACAATACAAAACAAAATTTCAATTATTCAAACATAAATTCAAAAATTCCATATTTGTGAAAAACACATCCAACACACACACTTACAGAAGAAATAATAATAATAAAAAAGTGCCACAATAAAAAACAAATACACTTACAGAGATACAAATAAATGTATGAACAAGAAGAATGTATGAATGGATCTTTGAAATCAACGAACGAACGTATAAATATGTCTGTTGTATCTGGAATAAAAATAATAAAAACGATACCACCAACCAACCTAACAAACCACCTCAACTCACTCACTTACTTACTAACTAACTAACTACTCACCGGTAGTTTATTTTTTAAATACAACAACAAAAACTAAACACACGTTTCATTAGCTATTGTTGTTTGTTATTGTTGTTGTATTTTAACTAAATTGTAGACTAAAATTCACAAATACAATAACTAACAACAAGTACAAACGACAAAACTCAATATGAATTTAACGAAAATTCACAAAAAAAAAATAATAATGAAATTGAACGACATAGTCTCATACATACATCCATACATACATACATACATACATACATATATAGTGATTCGAGCAAAAATCAGTTGCTAAAGAAGGCATGGCTGCTATTTTTTATTTCTTTCATTTTTTTTTGGTATTTATTTTATTTATTTATTGCTAGTCAAATACTTAATAATAAAAAGAGTCAAGAAACTGAAACATATAAACTTCTTTTATTTTAGCAACAACAACAAGCTGTACAGAAAAAAATACAAATTTAACAAAAGACAAAAAAATTTTAAATGAAAATATCTACTTTTAATGCACAGTGGGCAATGGAAAATATTAAAATGTAATTATTTCGCATTTAAAACCAATAATAATCAATTACATTGTATTAATGACATGTTTCATTTATAGCAGGAAAATGTCATTAGTTTTGAATTTTCAAATAATGGTATGTAGAATAATCTACGGTAAAAGTAATCACCGAGAATTTGCTGAATACCTTTTCAATAAGGATATAGAAATATATGTCCGATTTGAACAAAACTTCTCATGACTAGTACCGAATTCCAAAAGAGAGAAACTTCCAACACCATCCTCTATATCTATCTATCTATTTATCTATCTATCTATCTATCTATCTATCTATCTATCTATCTATCTATCTATCTATCTATCTATCTATCTATCTATCTATCTATCTATCTATCTATCTATCTATCTATCTATCTATCTATCTATCTATCTATCTATCTATCTATCTATCTATCTATCTATCTATCTATCTTTTTTATTAGAATTTTAAAAAAATTATTTAGAATTTAAAAAAAAATTATTTAGAATTTAAAAAAATTAACTTAGAATTTTATTAGTTTAGAGTTTTAAAAAAATTAATTTAGAATTAAAAAAAATAATTTAGAATTTTAAAAAAAGTAATTTAGAATTTCAAAAAAATTAATTTAGAATTAAAAAAAAATCATTAAGAATTTAACAAAATGCAGATTTTTTGCCATTTAAATTGATTTCTCAAGTGGAAAATATTGATTTTAATTAAATTATATATATAAGGTGATTTAATTTTAATGTTTAAGTAAAAAATCTAGTTAGAAAAAGAAAAAAACCCATAGAAAGGCATTGAAAAGTTCATACATTTTTAAGTAAAAAAAAAAATATTTTTCTATTCGTTAATTTTTCCTGCCCTCTCAAACCCACTGTTCACTTAAACTTGCGAAAATAATAAAAAGAATTATAATAAAAAATCGGCTCAATTTATAAAAAGAAAATATACATGTAAAATAAACTATGTACACAGGAAAAAAAATTAATGCATACCAATACTATAACAAAAACCATAAGAAGAGTTCAAAGTTACCCACTAACATCCAGCCAGCCTGCCATTCATCTATCCAGCTATTCCATACCATAAAACTCTATGCCCATGCCATACCATATCAAACTGAATCCAACCAAAGACGACGATCCAACCAACCAACATACAAGTACAACAAACCAACCAAACAACAGTCAACAAAAATATGTATATTTGTTGCTGTTGTTGTTGTTCTTTTTTTAATAAAATAATAAAACAAAAAATAAATATATTTTCAAACTTAAAAACTCATAGATATTTTAAAAAAGAAACACTACCACACACACACGCACACACCAACATAATTTTCATACTTAACAAATAAACCTTAAATAGTACGAAGAAAAACAACGACAACAACAAGAAAAATAATTTTTGTTTTATTTTATTATTTGTGAAATATTTATTCGTAGATTTGTAAAGTCAAGAAAACTTATAAGCGCGTCGTCGTTCGTTGTTCCAAAAACAAACAAAAAAATTAAAAATAATAAAATCAAAGAGTCAAATTGTTATATCATTCGCTCTCTTTCACTCTCTTTGTTTTGCCTATACACAATTACAATCACACTCAAACTCAAACTCACAGACGACAAGACAAATAATTGAAACTATGAATTTTATGAATTTTACCAGTTTATCTTCTAGCAGCAGGGAATAAAAGTAAAGGAAAAAAAACAAACTACCAACGTAGAACAGTCTCAACGTCTAAACGTTCCACCGACCCACCAACCAACTAACCAACCATCCATCCAAATGAACGACGAGTACGAGTTTAATAATGTAATGAGCGCAAATTCTTTTTTCGAAATGTTTTTTAAATAAAAAATTAAAAAACAAACAAAAAAATTGAAATAAAATTTCAACTGCTCAAGTAAAATTTATAATACGACCATTAAATATGTTTTTTTTTTTTTGTTTGTATTTTTCTGCTTTTAGAATCGTAGTAAGAAACTTTAGTTCAAAGACGGGGTATGTTTCGTAGGTAAATATGTATCTGCTAGATACACTCCTAGTTTTATTTTAAAATAAAATTAAATTGAATGTAAGCAAGTGCAAATGTGTGCGTTTGTTGGTAATTGCAAGAGTATCTGTGTGTGTGTGTGTGTGTGTGTAAGTGTGTATGAATATGTAAAATATAGCATAGATTGGAAATTTACTTTAGATGTTTTATTCTCATTATAATTATTATTGTTATCGTTGTAACATTGTTACAATATTTAGTTTGTACTTAATTACACTCAGAAAAAATTGCATATCGAAGTGATTTGAAAACATTGCTTTTTCAGAATAGTAAATAATTTGCTGGGACCTTATAAATTCGAAATTTTTTTCATTACCTAATCACTGTAAAAGTTTTCCTGACATATACGCAAAAGGAATCGAAAAATTTAATATCTAAACAACGTAATCAGGTCGAAAACATTTCAAAGCATTTACTCTCAGTCCCAACCCTTGCCGTATAAATATAGATCTTAAAGGATTCCGAGGATAATAAATTGCAAGATATGAACAATAAACATATCCCTTAAGATAACAGATGCGCAAATAGTATAATATGAATAACGAATAGCGCCAGAACTCCAAGTGACCACGTGGTAGTTCTAGAATTGTTCCACCACCACCCTTTGTGACATGCAAAGTGTACCTAGTTGACGTCGGTCCATGTTCAATCACATTGCTCAAGTACGTCAGCTATATATCTCAAGTACTTCAGATCTGTGACCTTTGAAGAAGTCAAAAGCCCTTTAAATACACAAAGTAACTACCATTCTGTCCCTGATTTCCACAAAAAATTCTTTTTATCCAAAATTTACTTCTTTCATATCTCTCGTTTCCATCACTTTTCCACCAGTTCCTACATAAATAAGGACAAATTTCTCATTTTAAACCGAATATTCTATTCCAAGTGTTATAGGCTTCTATGGACATTCGCATTCATTAGTCTGGAAGTTAATAAAGATATAGCGACATAGACGTGAAAGCGGACGCGGAATTTTGGTCTTGAATGGACATTTATAGAAGACGAAACCTTCAACATAGATCTGCTTTGCGCTACAAAATGATATTGTTCAATGCCAGAACTAAATATCACTGACACGTTTACCAGGTCGTGTGTAATTCTCTGGCCCATGCTTTGACCCAACCCACGCCCGCATATAATTCCTGTAATATCAACATTTATTCACACAGTCTTTTGCACTTCCTTAACTTTGAATCCTTGCTTGTTTCAACATCAACAGTTAAACCGCAGAATATATTTGGTGTTCCAGACTTTGAGTAACCAGCTGTCATAAGGAAATGTACACTGGAAATGTTGACATCTACAGTCATTGAGTTTGATCTACATATGTAGAAGACCGAAGACCATATGGGCTACCCCGAACCATGCCAGGAAGGACCTTTGTGTATATGAGGAGAGCATACGGAATTCGTTTATAGCAGCTTAAAACGACACTCATAGAGACGCCATCAATACCGCGGTTTCAGGTTCAGGACAGGGTCTCCATGATACCCACCCTACTTCACTTAGCCAAATGGATTTACGGACTAACCCCGTTGAACTAGCCCAATTTCTTGACTTGGACTTATACATATATCGAAACAAGGAAGCTGATGAGGAGTCATCCTTCTTTTTATGTCTATTTATGTTTAAATAGGCAGATACTTCTACAAGCTTTTTTGATTTTTTCAATCTCAATCACATTTTTATAGAAATTTTGTCGTAAAGTTTTGAAAAGCAAAAAATAAATTTTTCTTATTTTAAAATAAAAATTTTTTTAAGTGTATATGATTTTAAATATTTTATTACTTAAACTTAATTTTATGTAAACACATTTACTTCATCCAACAATAACAACCATTAACCAACCAATCTAAAGATAGAAAACAACGACCGAAAGACTCTCTCACGAAAAATATATAAAGACAACTATAACAACAAAAACGGCAAACAGAAAATTTTATACAAAAAGAAAATGAGTAGAGGAAATTAAAAAATCTGAAACAACAACAAAATGCAACCTTATGGCAATAACTAAATATTTCGCACAAACAGAAAAACTTATAACTTACAATCTCCAAACCAATATTTCTGAAAACTGAAAAAAACAAAAACAAAACACAACAATAACAATAAACCTGCATTTAAATTTTTCATTTTAATACACAAACTTACATTTTTACTCAGTCTTCGGTATAAAATTGTACAACAAACACATATGAATATATAAAATAATAAATAAATAAATGAATTGTAAATGTAGGAAAACAGAAACAAATACAACAACAACAAAGTCAAAGACACACAGGAACAAAATAAGCAAACAGCCAAGGCAGCCAGCCGACCAACCGGCCGGCTAGTCATTTAGTCAGTCAGTCGGGCAGACAGTGAGTAAAGCTCAACCCACCACTAGCTTTACATGCACATTTTTACAATAAAAAACACTTTATTGCAGCACTTGCTGCTTCCGTCCGTCTGTCCTTGCAACCAAATGTTGTCGTCGTACCAAAAAAAAATGTGTGTGTGTTTTTTCTTCTGTCTTAATTTTTTTGTTGTTGCTGTTCGTTTGATCTCTCAGATACGAATGAGGCTGAGAAAATAACTCACTGTTGCTATCATTGGTTGTTGCTGTTGCTATTTGTTTGGCGGCACAAACTTCTGTTGCTGTTTTGCAGCAGATTTTTGCACTGAGACACATTTGTTTTTCTTCCGTACTTTATGTTCTTGTGTAGAAAGAGGCAAACAGAACCAAAACAAGAAATTACAAATAAAAACAAAAAATAAACGAATTATTATACGAAAATATATAGAGAGAAATAGGCACGAAAAATTAAAATGTAAGATATTTCCAATAGGCTCTAGAGTCTAGAAGATAAATATTTGTTTTTTCTTTATTGTCGATGTTTTGGAAAGGTATTTGAAGAGTTACCAACATTACATATTGCTGTTTGGTGATTTCCTCTCTCAGCCTTCTAAATTTTATTCTATAAGGCTTATGTCCTTATGGTAAAGAGCAAAATTGTAAGCACAACATCAGCTGTTGTGACCACGACTAAGCTCATATACACTCTCGGAGTAAAAAAAAATTAGAACCACGACTAAGCTCATATACACTCTCGGAGTAAAAAAATTTAAAACGATTTCTGACTCTGATGATGTATGAAATGGAATTACTATTTAAAAGTTAAACCTTTACAATATCAATCAAAAAACACTTAAAGATGATATAGCTTATTGTAATACCCTTAAATTTAGACGGGTTTGTAAATCCTATAATGTGAATCCCTAGGAAATCAAATAGTACTTTTAACAAACTAGATTCGTCAGTAATATCTTCATCAGGAATATCTTTTAGTACAAGCATTCAATATTACGGTAACTTCTTCATAGGTTCGTCCACACCAAACATTTTCGCAATCATATGATTGCATTTCGCTATAGCGGAAGGTTTTCGTTTTATTTGCACATTCATTGCTATGTTTTTATTCCCGATGTTCCTTATGTGAGTTGGGAAATGAAGTGAAAGCCATTTGGAAGAAAGCCTTGATAAATGCAACACATTTCACTTCACTGTATATCAATGGTCAACGTCTCGAGATTAGATTCATTTATTTTTTCTGGATTTCGTAAGTTCGCTTGGAAACGATGCAGGTATTAACGGAGGTGAAGGAAACCCAACGGATTAAATTTATTACTCTCACGAGGTTGCGTAGCAACATCACTAAATGGAATTTGTTGAGACGGCAGCAGCACCGAAGGACTTTTATCGAAATACATTATATTTGCTTAGACCTTTAACCAAAATTCTTTTCTCGCTAAGAAATCTTACCAATAACTATCAATGAACACGTTCTGCGGGCACATTGGTTCCCGGGACACCCGATATAAGGTTTGCGAGATAAAAACCTCCTATTTAATGTCCAGCATATTTGATGTATTGGTAGTTTCTCAAGGATTGCGGTTTGACAATATAACTTTCCTTTGACGGACTAATTGAGAAAAGAAACTCATCTATAGACCCCAGTTCATTCCCCAACCTCTATAAAACCGCGCAATCAATAGTATGATGAAATAGTGTCAGCACCTAGGGAATGGTAGACAGAAGAACGGACTTCAAGACTCAAAACTTATCCAATAAGATATTATAGGTCTATGAGGTTCTCTGGTTAGATCATGAGTTAAAAAGGCTCCCAGTAGTAACTCCGAAGGAGTCATATAACTTATCAAGTTTCGCACAAACCAGAGCTATTGGAAGCACCTCTATATTCCGGGTTTGCAATATGAGGAAGATTTGTCTCCCCGGAGGGAGACAAACATTACGATTATCACAGAAAAAGGACTAAGTCCTGAAATCCCGAATATCAAAGTCTAGCGTTTGATGCCTTTTTATAAAATGCAGCAAGGAATCTTGGTTTGCCAGATACGTTTCTGATCGAATGACCTCCTTAATGACCCTCTAGTACAAGGACATGACTACACCACTATAGTCCGTAATTCAATAAATCAAAGTTGAGGAAGATTTGTCAATGTAACATACCCCGGGAGTAACTGATTAGAACAAAAGAAATACGATCATCACAAAAAAAGGACTAAGTCCTGAAATCCCGAATATCGAAGGCTAGCGTTTGATGCCTTTGATGCAAGGAATCTTAAATTAAATGACGTCTTCAATGACCCTCTACTACAAGGACATGACTTATATACAGCCAAATCCATATATAAGGAAGTCTTACATTACCAAACCACATCAGTATGAGGAAACTTAAAGAGGCAACCCTGACCTAGGTAAATAATAAAATCACATTCGAACATTTGTTGTTTGTATTCGTACAAAAGAAATAAAATGAAAAATCATAATGAAACAATAATAAATTTTAACGAACTGAAACGAAAGAATTAATCCGAATAGTAAAGAACCTTAAGAGCAGCAGCAGGAGGAATGACAACAACAATAATATAAGCAAGAACAAACTGAACCAACCACTTTGGTTGTTGTTTTATTTCTTCATTTTTTTTTGACAGGCTCCAAGAAAGTATTTTTTTTTCTTAAAATCGAAAAAACAAAAAGGTAAGAAAAAGAATTGGTGGCCTGGTAGATGATGCTGATGCCGCTGTTGCTGTTGCTCACTGATGATGTTGGTGTTTTCTTAAAAAATGAATTGAAAATATTGTAATACTATTTTATATTATTCTTGTTCGATGTTGTTCTTGTTATTGTTGCTGTTGTAAGGAATTTATTTTTAAGCACAAATAATAGTTAAAGTTTCATGTGATGTTGCTACGTTCGTTTGTATGCTCTCCTGCTCGCTCTTTATAATTTTTTGTGTTCCTGGTTAAACTTAAGTTAAGTTCGTTTAGTTAGTTTAAGTAGATGATGATTGTTCATCAATTGTTGTTGTAGTAGTGTTTGTTATTAGTTTATTTAACTTGATTATTTTACTATTCTCTTACTCCTTTCATCTCCTCCTGCTCCTCTCTAGGTAGATATTTTGTATAATTCCTTTGGTGTTTTAGAGTGTTTTAAATTTTTGGCCATACATCTTCTGAAGATGTAAAGCAACTTACATACTCTTGAATCTGCAAAATCACAACAACTAAACGTCTTAAGAGTGTGTGTGTTGTTGTTTTTTGGGATATAAACTTTATTTTTATTATTATTCTTTCTCATCGTTATTGTTCATTCGCAGATTGTCGTTCATTATAGTCGGTATTTTTTGTGTATTGTTGCTGTTGTTGTTTCAAAAAAACAAATTAAAAGAAAAAATATATATCGACGAAAATGTTCGTAATTTATACAATCACAAATTACTAGGAAAACAAAGACACCAGTGCTTGCTTTAACCCAATGTTGCCACAGGTTGTTGAATGGGTAATATTTGATTACATATCAATTTAGTTTTATCAATAAATCATTAAAAATCTAATGCCAATAAATTTTCCAAAATTTTGTAAAAAGTAACAAGTATATATTCATTGTGAATGAACACTTACTTCTAGTTCAGTTCTAGTTCAGTTCTAGTTCAGTTTTAGTTCAGTTCTAGTTCAGTTCTAGTTCAGTTCTAGTTCAGTTCTAGTTCTAGTTCAGTTCTAGTTCAGTTC